>NW_020450994.1:3079322-3142234 GCF_003343035.1 Apteryx rowi | reverse complement strand
GGTGACAGGGGATGGGGGATGGGGCAGGGCCCGAGGTGGCAGGGCATGGGGGATATGGGGTGGCCCGAGGTGACAGGGGATGGGGGATGGGGCATGGCCCGAGGTGACAGGGGATGGGAGGTGTGGGGTGGCCCTAAGTGGCATAGTGTGTGTGTGTGTGTGACCCCAGGTGCAGGGGACGCGGTGTGTGTGGGGTGGCCCCTGCACCCCGGGGACATCCGTGGGGCAGGCTGTGTGGGAGGGGGACACCCCCCCCCAGGTGCGAGAGGAGCAGGGGGGCTGCAGGGGCGGCTGCGTGGGGAGCCTGGAGGCGCAGGCGGGGATGGGGAGGTGGCCGCGGGGGGGACCTGGCCTTGCCTCCCCAGGGGTGACCTTCGCTGTCCCCCCGCTTGGGGCCGGGCCCGGTGGGGCGCGCGCACCCTCTGCCCGGCGCCTGCGGCTCCATGCCAGCACGGGGCCGTGGGCAAGCCACCCTCATGCTGCGGGAAATGGGCTCTGCGTTGCTGCAAGGACCCGAGCGCGGGGCCCAGCGCGGGGCTGCTCTCCTGCCTCTGTCTGACTCGGCACGCCAGGGACGCGCATCCGCAGACCCTTCCTGGGAGGACCAGGCTTCGCCAAAACCCCCGAGCACTGGCGAACCGTGGGAGCGTTGCCCGGGGGAGGGAGCAGAAACCTGCAGGTACATCGGGGGTAGGACGGTGCTAGGAAAAGAGGTGGCCTGTGCCGTGTCCTGCCAGCACCTGTGCCGCTCCCTGGCGCGAGCGCTGGGGCAGACTGGTGTCCCAGACCGCGCTCGGCAGGCTTAGGGGCGAGCGCGCAAAGCTCTTGCAAGTGTTCTGCATCGTGGGCTCTCCTGAAAGCGGAGCGCGAGCACCAGAGCTGTTGCTGAGCGCTGGCTGGTGGGCGCTCTGCTCTTGTGGTAATTGCGGGGAGCAGCCCCTGGGAGGGGACGTACCCCTCTTTCTTCCACCTTTGGTGTTTGCTGTTGGAGTCTGTCAGAGTTGTATCTGAGCCTCTTCCCTGGACAGCGTCATGTGTTCGTTGTCTTGCATAAGACAACTCTCTTTTGGCAGACTGTGGAGATAAAACATTAGTTTAATTAAAAATATTTTGAAATGCTGTGAACTATAGATGATCTGGTGTACAGAAGTTCTTCTGAAGCACAGCAGAACCAGCTTTGAGCTGTCCTGTGCCATAAGTAACCAGGAAAAATGCATATGGGAAACAATATTTTAACCTTGAAAAGCTGTGCTTGTAAAATTGCTCTTTGGACATTGATGGTGTTATGCAATTGTCAAGGTTGACATTGGAATGGATGGCAGTGTAATTTATTTGCTTGTGCTTTCTTCGCGTTTGTCACCTTTGTATTTTGAGCTCTTTTTCCTGCTCTCCTGCTGGTGGTTGGGGGCAGGGGGGAAAGTGTTCCTGCATTCAAGGCAGGAAGCTGAGCGACAGACCTCTGAAAGGCCACTGAAGGTTGCTGCCTGTAAAGCTTGTTCATGCAAAACCTGATGAAGGGGCAGATAATGGACTGCGCTGGATTATAGAGCATGCTGGTTTTACCTGAGCAACGTGTGCTCTAGCATCCTAATGCAAGCCTGAGTCTCTGGGAACTGAGAGTGTGGGTCATGTGTGGTAGGTAAGGGCTGTTGGAAAAGCAGTGACCGCAGGTCGATGGTGACCTGAGCTCGGCGTGTATTGCGGTGGCTCTGAAAGTGTGAAGTCCCTGGTTGTATGAGCAGGGAGGGGTTATCTCTGCACTGGCTTTAAGGAGAATTGAGTCCTAGGCCCTGTTTTCACATGAGTTTCAAACAGAATAGTAGCAGCTCGTGTAGGTTCTAGGAGAAGGATTTAGGTTTCAAAGACTTTCTTTTCAGCAAGAAACTAAGGAAGAAGAAGCTTTTGGCGCTTGCTCTGCTCGGACTTAAGGGGTGGATTGTGATCTCAGAGTACCTGCAGAGGGCAAAGCTTTCTTGTAGTGGGGCTCCTGTCCGGCAAGCAAAGGAGAAGAAGGTCCAGGTGGTGTTGATTTATGRGGGGGCAGTTGGTGTGAGAACATGAGGAAATGTCCGGGACTCTGCTCTTGGTTTTGGCTCCCACCTACATGTCTGTCTCATAGAGCTCAACCAGGAAACGGGCTGGGTGTGGGAGCATCGGGCTGGGTGTGGGAGCGTCAGGTTGGGTCACTGCAGTATGCGTTGTGCGGATGGCTGCAATGGCTCTTCTGGCCTTTGTACRTGGGTTCCAGATTATTTATCAAGAATGCTGTGTCAACAGGATCCTTTTCCTTGTGCCTTTGAAAATGTTGTGCCAATGTTGAAGGTGTCTCTAAGCCACTGCCCCCCAGTTGTTCGGCAGCTCCTCCCACAGTTGTGGGACCAGGGCCTGTACAGTGTTTTTGGGGTGTACTCTTGCGACAGAGGCAGCCAGCCAGCTAAAACCCAGGAGCTGGTGCTGTAAGAGAAGCCTGGAGCTTGATCCCATGGCCCAATACACGGATTTGAATCTCTGAAGTCCTGCAGGTAGGGATGACCTCTCCTGTTGTAGATATYAAATGAACCGTGCTTGTTCCCCACTTGCTTAGGGCAGAGTGTGGGTAGCAGCCCCTTTCTTTTGGGGGCACCTGTGGCAGGATGATGCTGCACTCTCAAAAGCTGTCAGGCCTTGGAGCACCAGAAGTAGAAACCTCACCTGTTGCAGGCTCTTGAACCTCCAGAGACTGCTGAGATAGCCTTGGGAATGCAGCGTGTTTTTGGCTGAGAAAGTCCAGGACCTTGGGAGGAGCAGTCACATCCTAGGCTGATTTGGGTCCATGCACCACTGTTGTGCTGAACCTCTGGCTGACGGGTGTCCTCTGTTCCTCTCCCCACCTCTCCTCCTGCAGCCCAAACAAGCRCTGCGTGGCATGACTGGGGTATTGGCAACTCTGGGACAGGGTTTTTTGGTCTTCGTGTTAATCAGGGCTCATAGGGCTAATTCCTACGTTGAAATGCACACAGCTGCAAACATGCAAAGAAAAAGTAGTTAGGAAACTTTGGACTCCATCACGCGCTAGGGCTGCTAGGGCAGGGGGGAAGGTGAATGCTGTGCTGGCAGGGRTGGAGGGTCTCTGGAGAGGGTGATGTGCCGCACTGGAGTGTAGCTGATGTGCTCTGGAAGGTGTTCATGACACAGATCCAGAATGACAGAGAAAGCTGGGTGATGTTTGGACAGGCTTTAATTCCACTGCCAGTTCGAATGGAAAAGAATATCCCCCAGCCCTGGTGTGTCTGTAGATATTGCAGAGCATGAAGACTTTCTCCCGATGATTTTGCAGCCCTGTGAGAGTTGCTGCTAATTGGCAAGATTACACAGGGAATCAAGCACCTTCTCTTTCCAGGCTGTGGGATGTGGGGGGGAAACTGAGGAGGAGTTTGCTGTTGAGATAATAAAATAGCTCGGGCAATGATTGGCTGTAAACTTTCTCCCACTATATAATCATTAAACAACTGCTTTTACAATCCGGTGAACTCCCAGCATTACCTTGCTTATAAGGAGCTGGGATACCCCTCTGGGCTGCATTACAGCAGCGCTGCGTAGGCACCTTATTTCGCATATCCCGAAACCTGCTGGGGAAGCAGCTGGATAGGTTCTCTGACGCTGGTTAAAAAGGTACTTCCTCGAGAGGACGTAGTGCCAAAAACTCACCTCCGCAACATAAAGTCAGAGCTGTCTCAGCTACGAGAAGAGCAGTTGCAGCTGATGAAACGTAAAGATAGCGGCAGGCTGGTGGAGCAGCAGGCGCTGATTTAAGGCAGCTATACAGGCCAGGCTGGTTCTCTTGGCGTGCAGGGCTCCTTCGGACGAAGTGTCCTTAAATAGTCAAATATGAGGTTAAATATGCAGGAATAGGAGGATGGGCTGCAATTGGATCCCGTAAGATTGCATCCTGGAAAATGTGAACCTGAGAGGGATTTGGGGACCTTAGAAATTGGTAAATAAAGTGAAGGTGCAGTGGCCATGCGGCCAAAAAAGCAAAAGAGTTTCTTTACTGAGTAAGAGCAGAGAGTGTTGTGGTGCTGATGGCTTGTGTCCTGGCTTACCAAAACCAGTTCTTGTGCCTTTGTGAAGGGCATTGAAGGATGGAGAGAGCACAGAGCACTTGAGAAGTGCTTGCCATATTAGATTGCCCTTAAATTCACTTCAGTGCCGATATTCCGGTGGCTGCTGTCATCTCTGTGCCACTGGTGATAGCAAAGGGGGGGATTACGGGTGTGTAGGGCCTTTTGCCCCCAGCTTCAAGGGGGAAATGCCCCACAGGGGATTTGTGCTGACAGCTTCCCCTTGCTGTATGGGGCTGTGCTCAGCACCCTGCAGGCTGCTGGCGTGGCAGTGCGGGGCCCTGGCGTCCTGTTGGAGTGGGACAGGCTGCGAGCTCCTGGCCACTGTGGTTTTCTCATGTTTGTACCAGCCATCCTACGCRAGCAACCCTCTCTGTGGCTTCTTAGTACAGCACCTGGTGGCCACTCTTAGCTACTGTCTGCTTGGGACCTGGGCCTGCACTGGCAGCGCTGCCAGTTCAGTCTCCCCTGTCTGTTCCCTCAAGTTCAGCAGCTTCTTCTAGTCTGGCAGCTGTTTTATGTGTGCTAATTTTATTTAGCTGGAAGATTTAACTTGGGGCAGGTAATTAGCCAAAGCTGATCTTCTGTGAGTGCCGACTTGGGAATCCAGCCCTGTTCCCGTTGCCTGGAGTGGTGCCGGCGCGCCCAGGTCTGGGTGTGCCCTGCTGTGTGCTCTATTGTCTGGATGTCTCTTGATTCCCAGGCCTTGGGGTGAGAAGTTATCTGATGGGCAGTGCCTGGCTGTGCGGCCGGGTGTGCGTGTGTGTATTTGTGTCTCCCTTGTGTAGCGTGCAAGCAGGGATGACCTTCCTGGATCCTGTAAACTGCAGAGAGTGAGCACTGCCTCTCCCAGGGTATGTGTCCCTGATACCAGCCACCCCCAGAGACACGGCACTCGGATGTAGCAGGACAGTGCGTTACAGGAGGAGTGTGGAGGTGGAAGAGCAAGGTTCACCTCCCCAGAGGAGGATATGGCTCCCTCTGGGCTTGCACCTCAGCTCTGAGACTCTTTACCACAGCGTGCAGTACCAGGCGTGGTGGTGCTGCTTGTGTTCACTCCCACTTCTCGGGGGGATGTCTGGTAGTGCTTTGGGCTGGAAAAGCTTCCTGCCCCTGCACAAGTCAGGGAGCTGAGTGGGAAGTGTGGGCCCTGATCTCTACCCGGGTATTGAAGTGCTCTGTTTTCTCACCATGCCCTTGCACACAGGCTGTGGCTCAGGGTGAGTCTGAGTTGCTCTGCTGGGAGTGTTTCCTGACCCATATGCAGTGCAGCAAGATCTCAGGGGCAGGAGTTGTCGCCCCATGTCCCTGGGGCCCAGAGGTTCCTGCAAGGCCTTCATGCATCTGTACAGGAGGGGCAGCTGGAACGTGTGCCAGCCACACGCTCCAGAGTGGTGATGGAGAAGGGGCAGCAAGGCTGGCTCCAATGTCCTTTCATATCTCCTTTTCCTTGCAGATATTTCAGATGGTGGTACAAGAAAACCCGCCTAGAGAAGAAATATCCATTCATCGACCTCTTAAGTGCAATTCCTCTACAGCAGATCTATGGTGAGCCTCCAGTTTGGGCACTGGGTTGGCGTGGAGGGAATGCCGGCATTTGCTCCAGGTCCCGGAGTTGCTGCCAGGTGCTGGTGGTAAGGCTTCTGAGACCTCCCCAGGCCTGTGTGGTTGGGGTGAAATGGGAGAAGAGTGACAGGATGGGGGGCACCAGGCTGGAGGTGCAGGTTTTCCAGAGCTGATGTGAGGAGCAGGGCCTCCTCTAGGGCAGGCGCTTGTGTGTTGGGAGCAATGTGGGTGCTGCTGACTGGGAAAAGATGTGGGGGGGCAGTCAAGGTGCTAGACACTACTTCTGGGTGTGGGTAGTGCTTAGGGGCCTCCGGAGCTGCAGGGGGGGATTGTTGAGCCAAAGGCTGCTGTGTGCAGCGCCACGGGGAAGAACAGGAGTGATGATTTCTGTGTTTGCCAGGGTGCCCGCTGGGCGGGATCGGGGGAGGCACCATCACCCGCGGCTGGCGGGGCGAGTTCTGCCGCTGGCAGCTAAATCCTGGGATTTACCATTACGAAACGGTCATCGCTGACCAGGTAGGTGCAACTGTCCTCCAGCCCCATCCCCTCTGTGTTTGGCAGCRCTTCCTGGCGTAGGCCAGGCAGGCTGAGCCTTGCAGCCGCCCCAGGGTAGATGGCTGGTGCTGTAAAGAAGCAGTGCTGACACCAGATTCGCAGATGAGCAGTGAGTTGTCCTGGACACGAGTGTTGCAGAGCTGCTCCCTGCTCTCTGTAGCTCTGCCTCCTAGATGGGTGTTTGGGGAACTAGGCAGTGTCATTCTGGCAGGGCTTAGTGGCACATTGCCCCTAGAGCAAGTGTGTTCAGGGTGTGTGGGGCCAACCTGGACACCCCATCTTGAGGACTGGGGCAGTAAGGGAGGAGCTACATGAAGTGACAGCACGTAGCAGTGGGAAGCTGTGCCTCTGCAGGCCAGCTGCCTCACACCTCCAAACCCCTTGTGCCATAGCTCACTGGGAGATGAGCTGTTATTTCTAGGGCTGTAGCCCACTGGCCTGTGTTGAGGAGTGCCTGGGAGTCTGCTGTGCATCCCCGTACTACACATGGAGCTAGGAAGGGGTTGGATGAGCTGGGATTTTGTTCTTTTGGGGGGATGTCTGGGACTTTACAAGACCTGAGCAGCCCACCTCTGAGTGTGTTGGAGATCTGGAGTCTTTAGGTGCCTGTGCCAGGCAGGAGGAGTTGCTCTCCATAGGAAGGCCTTAAAGGCCCTCACGCTGGGAATATCTGCCAGTCATCCCTTCTGGTACGTGCAGCAGGTGTGGTCTGGGTGCGCGTAGCCCTCTAAGGCAGCCAGGGCTTGGTCTGTGTGGGGACCGAGAGCCAGATTGGGGGTGCGAGCTGCCCTGGAGCAGCCTGTGCTGTAGAGGCCTCTGCTCCTGGGCTCATCTCATCACTTTGCCCTCCTCTCCTTCCCAGTTTACAGTGTGTCTGCGTCGCAAGGGGCAGACAGTTTACCAGCAGGTGCTGTCAGTGGAGAAACCCAGTACTCTGCAGGGCTGGAACTGGGGCTACTGTGGCCGCTATGCCTTCTACCATGCACTGTACCCTCGTGCTTGGACAGTCTACGAGCTCCCAGGGCAAAATGTGGTGCTCACTTGCCGCCAGGTCTCTCCTGTCATCCCCCACGACTATCAGGTAAGGAGGCGATGGCACCCCGCTCGCTGCAGCCTGCTCTGAACATTGGGTAGCGTGGGTGCTGTTCCCACTTGCAAGTGACGTGTACAGTAGGGTGCTGGGATGAGGTCTGTCCTCTAGCAGAGCTGAAGGATGGCAGCCCAGACCTGGCCTTGTGAATGGGAGCCAGCGTTGCTGTGGCTGCTGGGTGCGCTCTGGGTTCCCAAGAGCGCTGCTGTGATCTGGGCAGGGTGTATAAATTYTGAAGAGGACTGTGCCTGTTGTGGGGCTTGAATGCCCCAATGTGCCCTTTCAGGAGCTTGAACCAGTTTATTACCTGCTGGTTCCATAATTAAGCTGTGGAGGCAGATGCTGCTGCCTTATCCACAGCGCTGGTTATCCTTCCCACAAATGGGTAAGGAGGGGAATGTGCTTGCGGATGGTGTGACAAATGCGGCCACATGCAGCTACCTTAAGGAAAGTGGGTCAGACCGCTCCCTGCAGCAGGGGATGTGCTGGAGGAGCAAGTGTCCACACCAGGCTGTGGCAGCACAGCTATTAAAATCAGATTGGCAGGGACTTGGCAGAGCTGCCTGCGTAGGAATAAAGGGTCAGCAGAGCAGACGTAGTCTCGTCCTGTGGGATCTGCTGTGTAAGATATGTCCAGAGCAGGCCTGAACTAGTGGCTTGGCTCACAGATCTCCTTGTTTTCGGTTTGGGCAGCAAAGGCTCAGAGCTGGTGAATTTTAGACCCCAGAGCATTGCATGTTGTACCCACAAATGCTGCAGTAGATGAGTGAGTTCCTTGTCCTCTCTGTCTAGTTTTAGGAGTAGTGGAGCAGCATGGAAGAGCAGAGCTTGCTTGTCCCCAAATTGCTTGCAGCTTGAGGGAAGCAAGACCAGGCCAGAAGTGAATCAGGGACTGGTGGAATGTCTGCTGAGGCATATGGCTCTTCATGGCTGGTGGGTCCCAGCACTCTTGAGGTGCCATAGAGACAGATGTGGCTGAGATGTTGGCTTAATTCTGTAGGCTTTCATCCTTGTTTATTTTCTTTCCCAGCCTGGTCTTTTCTGTCCTGGTCTGTCCTAAGATCATATCCCTAGTGCCAGCTGCTATCTGGGCCTGTAACAGTCAGACCCCGGTAAGGCTCTGCCCATCCTGACACTGTTGGTGCTGGGAGGGGTTGTCCCTTTTTTCTTCTGCTTTGCTCTGGCAACTGTTCCTTTCTCTTTTGACCTGTGCTTTGATGTTTTGTCCTGCTTGATCCTGCACTTGTTTCTGTGCTACTTCTATTCCCAACTCCTGTCCATGCAGTGTGGCAGGCCGATGACTGTGCCCTTGCTGCACGAAGGGTCAGATGCCAGCATTTTAGGAATCCCTCAGCCTGTTCTTGTGGATCAGTTTATCAGCTGAGTGCTCACTCAAGGTGCTCCTGAGAGTGTTTTAGCTGACTTCTGCCTGCCCTTCCCATGTGAGGGCTATTTATTAGCTAGAGTTGCCCAATTACAGTCTCCACTTAGCGACGTTCCCCAGGCAGAAGGAACCCCTGCAGAAATAAGGAAATTCCAGAGCCTGGCAGTAAGGGATGTCCCACTAATCCTGCTGTGCGTTCCCAACCTTGGGCAAGGGCAGGAGGCTGTGCTGCAGACATTCCTGACCCTGATGTTCCCTCAAGAAGCAGGTGGGTCTGTAGCCGCAGGTGTTGGCCTGTTGAGACACATCTGAGTGTTAGATACTGATTTCTGTCTGTCTCTATTGCCTGGTGCGGATTTGCTTGCTCAGGGTTTGTGACCTGAATTTTGTATTACCTGCCCCCACAATTCCTCTGCTCCAGCTACTCCAGTTTGGCAGCAGACTCCCGATGTGGAGTTGAAAGACTAAGTTATTCCTTGTGCTCTTGCACCTGCCTCAGTCCAGACAGTTTCTCCTGGCACTGGGGGAAGCAGTGCTCTGAGCAGTTTATCGCAGAGTGCAAGCTGTGTACACGGTGTTGTCTGTCTCTACCAGGACTCCAGCCTGCCGGTCGGAGTGTTCATCTGGGAGGTCGAGAACGGGAATGACGAGGACGTGGACGTCTCCATCATGTTCAGCCTGCAGAATGGCACGGGTACGAAGGAGGACAAGAGAGGAGGGCACTGGAACGAGCCCTTCACCTTTGAGAAGGAGGGCAAGCAGGTTGCTGGAGTTCTGCTGCATCACTGCACAGAAGTGAATCCTTTCACCCTTGCTATCTCTGCCAGGGAGAAGGTAAAGGGCCGGCTGGTTGGCGGCGGTCTGCGGGCTCACAGCACCCCTCACGGCGGGGAGGCAGGGGCAAGGCATGAGTGTCCCATGTGGCAGAGGTCTGGACTGTTGTGCCTGGGAGTGACACCATCCTGGTCCTGTCTGACCCCATTTGGTGTGGCTGCCAGTGCAGGGAGAGCTGTGCAGCCCTGCCGAACGTGGTGTCTGTGGGCTATTTCTGGGCAGCTAGTGAAGGACAGATGTGTGATGTGCTTTGGGTCAGAGGTAGCACCACCCCCGGCACTTGCCTGACTGCCAGGGCAGGAGTAGGGGTGTGACTCCAAGTAGGCTCCAAACAGTGCCCTGTTTGGGGAGTGGGATTCCAGTTTAGAAGCTGTGGGTGAAGCTTGCAGGTCACTAGATGAGTAGATCTGGAGTTAGCATTGATGGGCAGAGTGTGAATTCAGGGCTGCAGGAAGGATTGTGGGGTAGTTCACTGTTTTCCCCACCTGCCCCACAAAAGGACCAGCTCCTAGTTTAGGCTCTGCAGGGAATCTGATCTCCTCTCACCCAGTGGAGACATGCAAGGTGCTCACATTACCTGCTCTTTGGAAGGAACCCTTACCTTGACACAGTCTTTTCATCCCCAGGCTGGCACCGGAGTTACCCACTTCACAGCATTCAATCCCACAGGATCAGGTAAAGAGGTGTGGCAAGACCTCCTTCAGGATGGCAGGCTGGATTCCCCTGCGGGTGAGTCCTCCTTGTGTTCCGTGGTTGAGGCCAGGCCCGCACAGAAGTGAGCGGAGGGAGCATGTGGCTGCCCTCGTGACAGGGCACAGAGCACCAGCCCTGGCAAGCAGAGCTGGATTTCCTTCCTCTGACTGCCTGGATGTGGTCGCAGGGAGTGTAATGTCTGGAGGAAGCTCAGGCAGAACTGAATGGAGAGAATCTGTCCCTGTGGAAAGGTCCTTCCTGTCCCTTGTGTGGTGCAGGGTAAAGGCCTAAAGTGGGAGATGCTCTTGACAAGGCTGTGCAGGGCYGCCAGGTACACAGAAGGACTGGCTTACCTGTGGTTGTCACTCTGCTCTTGCTCTTGGTGATGCTGTGGCCTGCCCCCAAGTCCTATGGCACTTAGGCTGCATGAAAAGGGATTCAATCTATATTTGAATTTCCTGTTGTTTAGTTTCATTGTCATGCTGTCCTTGTTGTGGTTTCATGACATGAGTGAAGGTTCTCCAAAAGCTGTTTGTATCACTTCAGGGCTGTTCTCCGCTACATACTTTGCGTATACTAATATCTTCTTAGTCTGATTGAGGTTGCACGAAGTTGAGTTTTCTACTGATCTAGCCATAGTGATGCCCAGCCACCTTCCCTAAATTTATGTTGTCAGTGCTGCAAGCRATGCCATTTTAGATTTGCCCTTCTAGTGGGCATTTAGCACTTCTCAGGTTTCGGTGCTGACATAATTTGCTGTCTTGTTACTACATGGGTTTCTTGAAAGTCTCTGAAACTTCCTGGACAATTCTGCCTCATCCTCAGCTGTCTGCTCACTCCCTCTGCAGAGAGCCTTAGAATGGAATCTTGCAGCCCTTGGTGATAACCTGTTATTGCAGTAAAAGCTTGACCATTTGCCTAATGTCCCAGCCAGCATTTGACCAAGAAGAATGCTGACAAATTCAATGATGCTGGCGCTGAGCCTTTGCAAAAATTTTTTTGAAGCTTAAATTATGTAAAGCATTTACATAAATATTTCCAGAGACATATGTCTCCTACCTGCTTGTCYGTAGATGCACTCAGAGCTCTTGAGGCTATTGGGACGTGGTTTTCCCCTGTGCGTGCTAGGCATTATCATAGTCAGGATCTGTGCTYCTCTTTAAAATTGTTGCCTTAATGAGTTTACCTGGCACACATGTCAGGGCCAGCATGTAATTATCCGGTCCCCCAAGGGCTTTTCTTAAATACAGACACAATTCAAGCACCCTTCAAACAGTTGGAAAGAGGACTATCATTTATGAATGATTGTGTCTGCATTGAGAGCAGTGCAGTTACTAAGTAATGAGGCACTCTATCCATTCCACTCGTGCCTGGTGACTTTTCTGCCTAATTTGCTCCTATGCTTTTGTTTGTTTATTTTTAACCCCTGTGCCTATGGCAGATATTTTTTCTCCCAGATTTTGCAAAAAGCAGTTACTCATGTGCAGTAATATCATCACTGAAATGCCCTGGATGTTCTTCCCAGGTCATAAGGGGGCTGGGGCATGCCTGAATGGCCTTGTACCCCTCAGGACATCACCCCCAGTCCCTCTGGGCTCAGTAGGCTTTCGTTGTCACTTGTGAACATTTCTTGCTGGCAGGTAGAAGCACCCCAACGGAGAAGGGGGAGGTGGTTGCAGCAGCTGTGTGCGCCAGCTGTACGGTGCCTGCCCRAGGGCACAGGACACTCGAGCTGGCTCTGGCATGGGACATGCCCTGTGTTCATTTTGGCTCAAAGGAGAAGCTGCACCTCAGGTGGGTGGATTGTGTGCAGCCACACAGTCGAGCTCCTGGGCCTGCTCCAGGTAGGGTTTGACTTATGTGCCTGGAGCTCCCTTCTTTTCCTCCCTACTTTCTGACTCTGGGCTTGAATGCTACCCCAGGAGCCTTGTGCTACCCACTGTTTGCATCTGGCTGGCTCTGGTGTGGCCATGACCCTGCCAGCTCATGCAGAGAATGAATATGCCCCTGCCCAGTGGGTGTGTAGGACCCTCTTTCCAACACCCATGCTTTCCCTTTAGACAGTCCTCAGCACTGCTTGTTAACCTCTCAGCTGGCATGGAGACTTGGACCCTCCAGCTCTGTCTTCTAGCATCCCAGTGCTGGCTTGTCTTGGCTGTTTTGGAAGCTCCGCAGTTTTCTAGCCTCGGCATCCTTGCGCTAGCAGTCCTTTTAGTCTCATATTCCTCATGCTCCCATTGCAGTCTGGCTCCTCTCGCCTTGCTGGGGTTGGCCAAGTGGGGTGTCTGGGCTAGATGGGTTTCCCAGATGTGCCTCTGCCTGCCCCCCAGCAGGCTTTGTGGGTGAGCGTTGAGGATCCTGACAAATCTTTGTTCTGTAGGCGATACACACGCTATTTTAGCAGCAAAGGCGATGCTGCTCCTGCCCTGTCACATTATGCTCTAACGCGCTATGAGGARTGGGAGAAGAAGATTGATGCGTGGCAGAAGCCCATCCTGGAGAACAGGTGGAGTAGATAGGAACAGCACCCTGTGCAGAGTAGCTTAGCACCCTTCTGGCAGACAGCATCTAGGCTGGAAATCTAGGGCTGGATCTCTGGGAGTGAGCTGGCGAGTGGCAGCAAGGTGACCCCCTGCCAGGACAGTGGTCCCCATGGGCTCTGTGCAGCTCTGTCACATGCTGTGAGGGAGATGCAGCAGAGAATCAGTGTGTTTACCAGGTGCTGGCCCCAGCTCTTGGAGCACAGAGTGATGCCTGCTGGCTTTGTGGGGCTGTCAGGGGTAGGAGCACTGTGTCTGCTCCTCTGTGGGGCAGGTTGCATGCTCTGGTGGCCTGGCCTCCCTCGTGGGGTCCCCTCCAAGCTGGAGCTCCAGGGAACAGCGGGGCTGTTAGTTACCTGTGCTCAGGCTCACTGCCCTGGCTGTTGTGGCTGAGTGTCCCTTTTGCCTGCAGCCACCTGCCTCCCTGGTACAAGTCAGCCCTGTTCAATGAGCTGTACTTCCTGACGGATGGGGGGACCATCTGGGTGGAGCTGCCCCCGGACTGCTGCGCGGAGGACGTGCAGGGGCCGGCAGGGGCTGGCCTGTCCCAGCTCCTCCCCGTTCTGCGGGAGTACGGAAGGTTTGCTTATTTGGAAGGTAACTTGCAGAGAAATGATTGGATGGTCCCAACTCAACCCCCCCGTTGCTGTTTTGCCTGCTGTGCAGCAGCTTTTCACATGCTGCTGGGTAGAGAGCAGGGAGCAATGCTGATTAGCTGTTCCCAGCAAACCCACTGAGGGGTCAAGCATGGTGCAGCATGAAGCCTTCTCCAGACCCCTGGGTGATGTACATGGGGAATGCGAAATGTCTCCCCTCATGGGAGTCCCTGCATATGTCAGGGAAGTGGCTCAACCTCTGGGGCTGTGTGGGAGGAAGGATCTGCCCCTTCTTTCCCCTCCATTGCAGTAGGTCTCCCCTCCTTCACCATCCCCCTGTGCTTGCAGGCCAAGAGTACCGGATGTACAATACCTAYGATGTCCACTTCTATGCCTCCTTCGCTCTCATCATGCTGTGGCCCAAGCTGCAGATCAGCCTGCAGTATGATATTGGTGAGTGACCTAGGAGACCTTGGCTTGACCCCTGCTGATGTCTTGACCTACAGGAGAGACAGAGGATTTGGGACTACTTCTGCCATAGAAATAGGTGCTGTGGAGCCAGCATCCCCTCCATTCTTGTGCCCTGGGACTTGTGAGCACCTGATGTCCTTTCCCATCTGCTGCTGCTCAACATATCTCTGCTGAGCGCTGTGATACCTTCTTGCTGCTTCCTTGCTGTGCTGGGGGTGCAGAGCTGGCCCTACCTGGGCTGGGGGAGTCCTTGGTCTTAACAGTTCTCTTCCCATCTCCCTTGAGGCAGGAGAGGAAGTGTGTAGCTGTTTGCAGACCCTGATGCTTTGGACAGGCCCGGAGGCTGCTCTGTGTTGCCCCAGCCAGCAATGGTCACAGAGGGGACAGAGTCAGAGCACAGTGCTTTGCTGGGCTGAGGGAGGGCCGAGCCTGCTGGGGCTCCTTTCCAGTCCTTGGTGCTGCCACCACCTCAGTTAAGGCAAGTGCACTTTACAACAGTGTAGCATGAGGTCCTTGCGCCTGGCCCCTAGTATGGGGCAAGGGACAGAGGGTCACGTGTCCCCTGCTGAGAGCAGACTGGGAGCAGCCCGATGTCCCCTCATCCCTTTGCAGGATGCTGGTTCTTACAACCCCAGCCCAAGTGGGGAGCTTGGTGCGCTGCAAACACAGTGGGGCGCTGGTGGCCTGTGCCTGTGGTTAGGGCTTGCTGCTGCAGTGCCTGCTGGTATTCTCATGGTTCTTGCTTTGTGCGCTCCCCAGCTGTCACAGTGGTGAATGAGGATGTCCAGCCCCGGCAGTATTTGATGCGTGGTCAGACAGCCCAGGTGAAGCTGAAGAACGTGGTGCCACATGACATTGGGGAACCAGGTAAGGGGCCTGGCCTGCTGAGAGCCAGAGGGGGTATAGGGCTGCTCACACAACTCTATGTTAGTCAACTCCCAAGCTGTGGGACAGCCCATGCTTGGAAAAGCTCTATGATGCATGGAGTGCGCTGCTTTGGGGAGCAGGAGGCTTGGATGGCCCTCACTGTTCAGGGTGGTGATAGCAATGCAGATCATGCTGTATGAAGCCTGTGCAAGGGAGACATGGTGATACAGCAGTAGGAGGAAGGCTGTTCCCAGGAAAGATGGCACAGGATGCAATATGTTATTTTGGTGCTGCTTGATCATAGCACTCTTGGGACCTTGCACCTAGGTAGGCAAGTGGATGTTTGTTGCTTCCTGGACTGCTACATCTGCTCTGTCCTTGCACAGATGATGAACCGTGGCAGCGTGTCAATGCCTATCTGATCCATGACACAGCCAGCTGGAAGGACCTGAACCTGAAGTTTGTGCTGCAAGTGTACCGTGACTACTACCTGACACACGACTCCCTGTACTTGCGGGACATGTGGCCAGTCTGCCAGGTACTGAGGGGATGGTCCTGCCTCACAGCCTCTCACTGAAGTTGTGGGAAAGGAAGCAGCATCCTTCCTAGCTTTCACTGGGAGACATGTGACATCCAGGGAGCAGAGACAAATCATGCCCGAGCAGAGCATGAGGGGCAGTCATRGGAGAAAGTTGCAGAGGGTGCTTGGGCCGCATGACTGTCTCCTGCCTCCCACAGGCTGTGATGGAGTCAGAGCTGAAGTTTGACACAGATAACGATGGGCTCATTGAAAATGGTGGCTTTGCTGACCAGACGTACGATGCGTGGGTAGTAACAGGAGCCAGGTGAGCAAGAGAGACAAGTGGGCATTGAGAAGGTGGAGGATGGCAAATTGGGGCATGGGCAGGGGAGAACSCAGAACTGGGAAGGCAGCACCAATGTGTTGGAGGGGTCTGCACAGTCCATGCTGCATCCAGCATTGCCAACGCTGCTTTCCTTTATTCTGGCAGTGCCTACTGTGGTGGGCTGTGGCTGGCAGCCGTCTGTATGATGTGCAAGATGGCAGATGTGCTAGGCGATGGTGAGACCCTGCRGAAATACACTGCCATCCTACAGAAGGGCAAGGAGGCATTTGAGAGGCTGCTCTGGAATGGTGCGTACCCACCAGTGGGAAGCTGCACTCCCTTCAACCTGTATGGGCCACCAGGCTGGCCATGCTCTGCTAGGGGAGTGGGGTACAGGCCCTTCTCGGGGCATAGAGCCATGCTGGGAGCCTTGGGGTGCTGTGACCTCAGCTGGTGGACAAGGGAAGGCGGGGAGATGTCAAGTCTCCAAATGGAGAGGAAGGAGCAGGTACCAGGGAGGGATGTTGCCCTCCACAGAGGGAGGTGGGGGAACAGAAAGGGTATGATGCTGAGGAGTGGTTTGGGAAAGGGAGGAGGGGARCACCTTGTGAAAAAGGTGCCATGTTCCAGCCTTGCTGGGAGGAGTAGGAGCAGCATGCACAAGCAGGGATACAACTATCTGTTTACACTGTTTACTGTCCCTTCTAGGAAAATACTATAACTATGACAGCAGTGAGAGCGTCACCTCCAGCAGCATCATGTCAGACCAGTGTGCTGGGCAGTGGTTCCTTGGGGCTTGCGGCCTGGGCCAAGGGCAGTTTGAGGTAAGAGAAGGGGCAGCATGATCCAGAGCAGCTGGGCTGTGGTGAGCTGAGGCCTATGCCTGAAGGAGAGCAGTAGGGCTAGCACATGGTGTGGGTTAGGCATTAGTCTGTTAACCGCTGGTGCGGAGGCCTCTGGCCCACTCCTATGCAGTGGCAGCACTCTGGAACAGAGCACTTCATGCAAATCAGTGCAGCTCATTAAACTGAAATACATTTGTGAATAGACTATACAACAGGATTGTGTGATCTGTCAAATTGAGCTCGCTTCGAAGAGGTTCCCACTGGAACTTGTTCTCAGCAAAATGTTATTTGTTTAAAAAGTGGAGAAAATGTGTCCATGTTATTGACTGCCAGTTTAAAGTCCTGAAAGAAAATCAGAGGAGACCAAGATCTGTTTGGGGCCCTAAAGTCCATAGCTCTTCATTTGCAAGAGAAGGATTGACTAAAGACTATCCTGTCAGATGTTAGTATTATAATTCCCAGGACACAATAGGGTGGTAGAGAGCAATTGTGGGTGGATTATTTATGACCAATAGACAATTGACAGATTCCACTACTGGACAGCAAAACTCTCTGTAGTGGTGCAGGACAGGTGAAAGCTTTGTGTATCTGAAAGAAGGCAGAATGATGTCCTCAGCTGCATGAGGGTGATGGATCGCTTTGTAGTGTGTTAGTATTTGAGGGGAGCTTGAAATAGCCTGTCCTGGGAGCAGATTGTACTAAACATGTTGGGATTTAATGAGAACCACTGGCTTCTGCTTGTGCCCTCCTGTATTTACTCCAGTTCAGATTTCTTGAGCAGGGAGACTAGGACTGTGCACAGAACTTCAGGCGACATCTTGTCCAGGCCCCGCACAGCGATACCCAAACATCCCTTTATGGGGGAAATAGTAAACCTGGTGCAGTCAAAAATTTCACTTGCCTCTTCCTTAGGCCTTGGACTTTGCTTAGGGTATCTTTCTTCTCCTGTAACTAGTGAGCTTTGAGCTTACTGAAGACTTTATACTGCTGAAATTCTCTGTTACTACAGTCATCCAGTTTTGTCCCCATGATGTTTTGAATTCTGTGTTCTTGGCACCTCTCCTATGTTTGTCATTTCATTAGCACACTCCTGCTGTGTGCCCAGGTCAGTAATGAAATATGAAGAAAGAAAAGTCTGTGACCCCAGTCCTGAAGGAATTCTACCCCAGCCTTCTGCCAGAAAGACAGCTTCACACAGCCCCTCCACTAATTCCTTCTTCCTTAACAACACTTGTACTTATCCCCAGATACAAAACCACACTGGAAAAAAATACTGTATTCAATGCTTGGCTTTAATGAAGATAAAAGGGATATGCCTTTTCTTGATATGCATCTACAAAAGTTATCTGGTTAGACTGCTCAGCCTGCCTTTGGCAAGCTCATATTTCATTTCATCATACCTTCCATTTCCTCTGGCCTTGACTGCAACAAACTTGCAAGAAAAGTCTGGCGCATCACTGAGGTTGGGCTGGACTAATGAGCCAAGAATTACGTGACTCTTTCTCCTCTCTTACAAAGTGGTGTGTAACATTCACTATGTTCCAGCTTCAAAACATCGCTCCCAATTTGGTCATCGTGAAAAGTCCGCATTATGGCTTTCTACTTATGTTAGTACAGATTGTACTAACTAATCTAAATCCTCCTTTTGCAACATCGCTGAACTGTGAACTCTGCTTCTGTCACACAGGCAGTGATCTCTGCAATATTTCTCGGTATTATTACTAATACTGAAAGTAGTGGAAAAACACTATTAACTTTTAGCTAGGCGCAGAGGCTTTTTAATCTCAATGCAGTACTCACTGCACAGCAGCTCCACTGCTTTTTATTTGGCTCATAGGCCTCTTAGTGCTGACTTTTTAACTCCTTTATAAGAAGTTGCTCAGCATGATTATTTGCATTTTGTTTTCCTAACTTCTTGAGCTATTGGCTTTAGTTTGTTGAGCAACTGTGGGTTTTTTCCCTTTTTTATCTCTTCTGGGGAAAAAGATGTTTTCACTTCCTCCTGAAATTTTCCTTGAAATGGCTACTTATCCAGAAAGCCACCATCTCTTCCCCATAAGTCGTCTTATGTTCTTAACCTTTGCTGGGATAAAAGTTTCAGGTCTTTCAAAACCAGACACTGAAAACATCAGGCATCCTGTACATCCCAGTCTGAGCTCTTCCGTGCCACTTGCATCAGCACCCAATTACAAAATTTAAGAAATTAAAACCTTTTTGAAATTGATCCAAAAACAAGCCCTATTTCTTTTATTTTTCCACTGAGCTGAAGCTGGATCTCCTGTGTCCAGTTAAGTAACTTACCATGGCTAGTTTTTTTTGTAAGATTCCCAGGACTTACTCAAATGAAGTCCAAGGTATCCAGGGTCCTGCTCAGTTCCCAGCTAGCAGTGGCAAATTCTGCCCATCAGCAGTAAGGGAGGAACCTACCAATATCCATAACACTCACTCCCTAGCTGGGAGCTGCATTCCCATGTCATCACGCGGCCTTACCAAAATCTTTCCTTCTGGCAAGAAGGTATCTTCAGCCCCACTGATCCCAGACCCTCTGGGGACTGCGGTTGTACCTGTTTCAGCCACCTCTGCTCTGTGTCCCATCTCTTCTAGGCATTGCAATGCCTGTTTTAACTGTGGTAGCTGATGGAAACAGACTGATGGGATGAAAGAACAGTACAGCAGTTTCACCAGGAGGAAGTGTGGGGCCCCAGATACTCATTACAGAATCACAGAATCGCTGAGGTTGGAAGGGACCTCTGGAGATCATCTAGTCCAACCGCCCTGCTCAAGCAGGGTCACCTAGAGCACATTGCACAGCATTGCATCCAGGCGCGTTTTGAATATCTCCAGAGAAGGAGACTCCACAACCTCTCTGGGCAACCTGTTCCAGTGCTCTGTCACCCTCACAGTGAAAAAGCTTTTCCTCNCCCTGCTCAAGCAGGGTCACCTAGAGCACATTGCACAGGATTGCATCCAGGCAATGACCCTGAGAAACATGCAGCTGTGACCAGAAACAAAGGCCAGGAATTCAAATAAGAAGGCAATTCTGAGTGAGGTTGGCCTGGTCCCCAGAGCAAACTCCTAAGAGGAGCAATGGTTTTGACCAGTGACTGAAGGTGAGAGGCTTTTTATGGAGTCATGATAGTTGGAGGAGTTATCAGACTTCCTGCAAGGAAGATGGGGTGAAATTGTGTCCTGTGCTCTGAAGAAGAGCAATAATGGTCTCTTCTAGCCTAAAATGCAAGCCTGGTGGAGGGGTATGAGTAACCACTGAGGCAAAGCGTGCGCGTGCACTCACGCTCTCTCCCTCACGCTTGCTCCCTCTTTTTCTCTCTCTCTCTGTCTCTCTCCATGCAGGTCTTCCCCAAGAGTCATGTTGTCAGTGCACTGAAGACCATCTTTGAGAAGAATGTCATGGGCTTTGCCGGCGGCACCATGGGAGCTGTGAACGGCATGACGCCTGATGGGGTGCCGGACACCTCCAGCATACAGTCCAACGAGGTGTGGATCGGGGTAGTGTACGCCTTGGCTGCCACCATGATCCAGGAGGTGAGCAGAGGATTCTGTGCCTTCAGGCCAGCAAGCAGTGGCCCTGGGTCTGTGCCCTATCCTTGCACTCCATGCAGGTACTGACAGCCTTCTTTCTTCCCTCTGCTGCAGGGCCTGGTGCAGGAAGGTTTTCACACAGCAGAGGGCTGCTACCGGACAGTTTGGGAGCGGTTGGGCATGGCCTTCCAGACACCAGAGGCCTATTGTGAGAAGAAGGTTTTCCGCTCACTGGCCTACATGCGGCCCCTTAGCATCTGGAGCATGCAGCTGGCCCTGGAGAGCCGAGCCAGCCAGGCACCAGCACCCACAGAGCCCACCCAGGCAAACTCCCTCAACCCTTGAGCCTGGGAGCCCAATGGTGCTGAGCAGATGAGCAAATGCACCCTGGGGATGCGGGCCTCAGCTGGAGGGCAGGGACCCTGCCATGGTGCCCTTCCCCACCACTTGATAATACTCAGATTGCTGTTTTCCTTCCCCCTCTCCTCACCCAAACCATAGATCGTGCCCTTCACCTTGGGGGGCCTCCAGACACAGATGCTGAGCATGAGGGGATCCAGAGGCACAAATTATGTCTCCACACCCTCACCAGTGAAAGGAGAGGAGTGGGATAAGGGGGCACTGCTGAGGCTTGTGCCTCCCTTTCCCTATTGCTCAGGGCTCTGCCAGCCTGCAGGACAAGTAACTTTCTTCAACGTGAGCTGGCACCATCTCCTAGGAGCAAGCAAGACCCTTCTCCTGCAGGCTTTGTCTGGGAGAAGTCAGTGGGCCTGGTAAGGTAGGAGTTGGCCTGCAGGGCTAATAAGTGTGTGTGTATGAAGTGAGGACCTTGGACCAGTGTGGGGTGTGGCTGCCTGCACCAGATCTGGCTGCTCATTGCTGCTGTACGTAGACACGTGGATACTGTAGTTGTTTCTCTGCTTTGTAACTGCTGCAGACACAAACTGGCTCTCCTGGACTGAACCTCCCTGGCTCTGCCTGCAGCTGGAGTTGGCTCTGGGCCTGGTGCAGTGCTGGACAGGTCAGGGAGCTCTGGCCTGGCCTAGGAGCTCCCTCGGCATGGGATCTGCTTACCCAGCCCCTGTGCCACAGCTGCTTGCGGAGCAGTGTGCTGCTTTCCCACTGCCAGGAGCTAACTGCACACCTGCCCCAGGCAGCGAGCATGCAGGAGAGCTTGTGGCAAGTACAATCCACAGCRGGGCCTTCCTACGTGGGGGGAGGCCTGGCTCCCTGGCCCGTGACAATCTGAGCCCAGATTCTGGCCTGGGTGGAACAGCACGTCCCTGGTCTGGTACTGTGGCACCCCTCCCTGCTTGCACAGCAATGCAGACTTGTGTGAGCAGTGGAGCAGATTTTAGATTATGAATCATTTTAATTTAAGTTCTTAATAAATGATTATCCAGCTGTCTGTCCCTGGTGGTCTACTTCCTTTGTGGCAGGCTGAAGGGAACGGGAACCTATATTGTCCTTTTTCCTTCACAGCTTGTCCTAACCTTAGCTGGTTTGTGCAGGGGCCAGTGTGAATGGCTTGTGATGTGTGTCAGGACTTAACTATAGGCTCGTTGTCACAGGTTTCTTGGCTAACAGGTTTGTGATAGGAGCAAAAAATACCTTCCATCCAGTTGCAATTGCATTGAGGTCCTAGAGAGCAGTCTGAGGCATGTCCCTTGTTCTCTGCTCCGATGTAGTTGCAAGCCATGTGAAGGTAAAGACACTGGCATTAATATCAAAAATGCCACTAGCATCCAGCTTGTCCCCTCCTCAGCCAGGCAGGGCTGTTCTCTGGCTGTTTAGGAGCCTACGGTGCCCTGGAGCTAGCTCTTGATGGTGACTGGCTCCTAGTGCCACAGACTGTGCTCCTTGCTCCTGCACTCCTTAGTTTCCCCATTTCTCTGCAAACACGGTCTGCTGCAGCGCGGAGGAAGCAAGGAGGCCATACCTACCTGGTTTCAGGTAGGTGCCCTTATGTGCTTAGCCTGTTTCCCCTAGGACAGACAACTTCTTAACTTTGTTACCAAGGGACGAAGTAGGTGTGGGATGGAGCCCTGCTCCCCCCTTATCAGAGGGACTGCTTTGGGTCTTGGGTTTGGTTGTCAGCTTAAGCATGAGGCTGAACATGGGCTCTGTGCGCCTTGGCCGGCCCATGGCATGACCACCTCAGGGAGTGCAAGCACCAGCGTTTACACAAGCTTGTGTGAAGCACTGTGAAAGGTTTGTCTGTTCCCTGTGGCTGCAGGGAGATAGGGAAGTCTGCTCAGGTTTGCTTATGGCTCTGGGTGACCAGGCGGTGGCACTGCCTTGGCCCTGGTGGAAGGGGACCTCTGAGCTGCTGGCTGTGTGCCCTGAGGAGCAATGGAGTCTGCCCCTGAAAAAAGCATGTCCCTTAGGCATGTCTTCCTGTGGAAAAGGGCTTGGGGAGTTGGTAGTGAGGGATGCCTTCCCTAAAAGAGAGAAGGGCCTGGGGGTAGGACAGCAGGTACCTGGCCCTTTTCTGTGCCCCTGGCCTGGCTGGCCTCCATCCTCTTCCCGTGTCTGCCACCTCCCTGTCCCTGTTTCTGCCTGGTTTAGTTGCTCCCTGCAACTCGGTCACGAGTGCTGCTTGTTTTAGTACTGTCCATTAATCTTTAAATGGGACAGGGGCTACAAAGCAGCGTGTCCTCCTCTCTGTGCCCATCCTCCCTCCCCCTCGCCTGTGCTCACGTGGGGACGGGGCAGGAGGGAGAGCGTGAGGCTTCCCAACGGCTGGCCAGCCTCCAGGCAGCTGGAGCTGCCGCGACCTGCAGGCTGCCTTTGTGCCAGGCTGTTGCTGTGGATCTCCAAACGCGGTGCAGGCTCCAGGCTGTCCATGGCTGACCTGGTCACGTCTGCACCCGAGCCAGGCCAACACTGCGCTGCTGGCTGGCAMGGGAACGTGCAGATCTGGCACCGGTGACCACAGAGCCGAGGCTGCAGTGTCAAAGGCTGCTGCAAGCCCGGCCCAGGAGCCAGGGCTGCTCTCCCGCTCCCAGCGCTGGCATGGTGGAGGCTCAGCCAGGCTTGCTGATGTGTTCACCTGGGCGATGGAGACAAAACCCAGCTGAACCCTCTGCGCTGGGACTTGCTGCCAGCCGCTGCCCAGGAAAGCCTGAGAGCAGAGCGCCTGCAGGCAGGGCTGGCAGCCGGCCGGGGTGCAGAGGGCCTGCCAGGCCCGTGGTGAGCACGGCAGCCTTGTGCAGGGACCACTCCGAGCCCCGCAGCCCCTCGGGGAGCTCTGCCGAGCCCTGCAAGGGGCGTGCAGCATCTGCGCTGGGGCAGCTGCATTCCTCAGCCTGGGGGAGAGGCTCTGAGCACCGGCAGGTGCAGTCGTGGTTCACCCTCGGAGCTCCTGCAGAGGGTTGCCCTTGCACACAGGGCATTGCCAGGCTGGCGCTGGCCCAGCACTGCCAGCGTGGCAATGAATGGCCTTTTCTTCCCCTGTGCTCCCCAAGAGAGGGTTCCTGCATCCGTGTGGCCCGAGAAATAATGTTATCCGGGCAGCTCTTGGCAGGCACGGCCCACTCCAACCAGCCCGTATTGTATTCTTTTGGCTTTGGGATCACCTGTGGGTGGCAGGAGGCCACGGCCTGGAGCCGAGTGCTACGCAGGGGTTTTGGGGAGGAGAGGGCTCTCGCCTCTGCTGGGCACGGGGCTCGCAAAGCCCCTGCGCCCCCCACGAAGCCATGGCTGGCGGAGAGGGGCAGTGACGCTCTCCCCTGGGGTCGAGGATGTCACCTCGGCACCATGCTCCCTGTCCCTGGGGGGAACCTGGGCAGGGCTTTGCTGGCCCGGAGAGCACTTGGCTGTGGTCCCATCGCTGTGCTGTGCCAGGCTCCCCAGCCGCAGGTCCACGGGGACTGCTGGAGCCCAGCAGCGGGTGCTGGGACCCAGGCRGCAGTGCTGGGGAGGGCTTCCCAACCTCCCGTCCCTGCAGGAAGGGGACATGGAGATCCACCAGAGCAGAGGAGGTGCTTGGTGGGGCTCGCTGGGCTGAGGCCCTGGTGCCCGTAGGGCGCTGGCCGCCTCTCAAGGAGCTGTGGCAGAGAGGGGAGGGCTGGGAGACAATGGTGAAAAGAGTTTCCCAGCCTGGAGTTTTGCAGTTGCTGGGCACCACCAGGGAGGAGCCCATGCGAGCTGAGTTCATAGTTTCCACTACCCTGGAGATGGAGGTGTGGTCCTACCCTCTGCCTTAACTGTTTCCATTAACTATGCACTAAAAATTAGTTTTCCTGGAATTTCCAGCCTYGTCCCTGCCAGTGGTGGTTTGCGAACCGTGACGCTCCTGTGAGCTTCAAAACAGCCCACGTGCGCGTCCATGAGCTCTGCRGCRGAGGTGGGGGGGRAGAGAGGGCTGYGCAGGGACGGCACCCGGGGCACCTGCAGGGACAGTCACCCAGTGCGGCCTCCCTAGCCCGTCCGGCCCCCGCGGCGGCAGCAAGCGGGGCAGGGGCGAGCAGAGGCGCCTGCAGCTCCGGCCAGGAAAAAGCAAGGCYRGAGGAGCGCGGCAGGTGCCGGCGTTTCCTCTAACCTGATGCATCTGTTACCTAAGCTGGAACGCCTCCCTCTCCAGCAGTTCCTGAKGGCATCAGGAGTCTGAGTGACAGCATTTTAGCTCCATTATTTCATCCCTCTGTTCTTTATGAGACACACACTGTTTACTTTACATCAGCAGTCACCAAAATATAGTTACGCTCTGATCCAGCAGGCAAAGAACAAACACAGTTGTCAAAAACATCACCTTTTCTTAACACACTTTGTTTTTTYGCAGAGACCCACCAGCATGGTTCTTTAACCCTTCGTAACATCTTGCAYAGAAACTTTCTTTCAAAGGTTGGGATGTTCGGTGTTGTTACTCTATCACTGGATATTTCTACTGTTTTCTTTCTACTTTATAACACATATCACTTAAAACTGTGCATTACAGGGTTAACTTTTGGAAATGTGTGTATGGATACTTCTATATATTGGGATGACAGTTAATCTTTGTTTACGAGACAAGTAGTTGTTCTCTAACATTTATCTATATGACCTTTTTTCAAAGTTAACTCCATCCCAGCTAAATTATAATGTTTGATTTTTCCTGATCCGTTTCTCGAATCCTCATATGCACACGCTTACACCCCCGGACTTTCAGCTTTTAACTTCTTCAGCTCCCGGCTTCAAGCTTCTCCCCCGGCGTTCGGCTCCCCCCTGCTCAGTCCCTGCTCTAGGTGTGCTCGCACACGTGCTTGAGAGGCCATCGCAGGGCTGAACCGCCGCAAGGGCTGCGAGGCCTGAGCCGTTCCTGCGGCTAACCTTGGGAGGATCACCGGGCACGCAAGCGCTAAGGACTTCCGCCGGCGGTTGCATTGCTTTATTTTTGCTTCCCTTCCTGAGAGCTCTGGCTGAGACTGCCGGACCAACGTGCTCCTTCAAAGGCTGGTCTGATCCTTGCACCTGCAAGACGCGCCGCTAGGCTGAGGGTTTTCAAATGCAGAACAGAAAACGATTGCAGGCAGATAACGCCAGTGGTGGTTGTGTCATGCTGAAACATGCCTACAGCTGTAAACRAGCTGCACGTTCGGTCTGCGGCTCTGTGCCCGCTTGGGCAACCTCCGCGCTTCATCCGGGCGCCCCTCCGTACTCATCGCCGGCCTCGACGGCTGCGTTTGAGGCAGGGCAGCGCGCGGTGCCTTCCGGCAGCGAAACTGCTCGCACGCGCGCCAGCCGGCATGGCCAAAGTAAACGTGGCGGCTGCAGTGAGAAAACATACCTTGACATAAATTCCTAAAACAGAAAAAGGCAAATATCCGAGCAGGAATTTCCCCTTGCAGCGAGCTTGCCGGCGGCGGGGGCCRTGCGGAGCAGAGCTCCTGCAGGCAGGGTCGGGGCAGAGGCTGCCGGCTACCCGAGAAGGCCCCAAAACCCCGCGCAGAGCTGGGGCCTCGTGGTGTCCGCTCCCGAAATGCAGGCCAGAAGGGCCGGCAGGGTACGGCGGGTCCTGCCGAGGGGCCGGGAGCCGAAAAGCCACCTGGAAATGCGTCACGGAGCCAAAGCCCCAACATGACGTTGGAGCAGCGTTGGCTGTCCCAAAGCAGAGCAAAGCACAGCGTGAAGCTGTGGGGGCTCTGGAGGAGCATAATGCAGGGAGGAAAAGGAAGAATTTAGGTAAACAGCAGCAGAAATGCAATGTTTTACAAGCCCAGGTAGTGATGAGTGGTGCGAGGGAATGGATTTTACTGCTGGAAAGAAGCTGGGGCTCAGAAATTAGAGTAAAAGGCAACTAAAAATTGAAAAGCATTTCTGGGTTGTTTTAAGAAGTTTGCTCTCTCCATTTTAAGAAAAAGCATTTTCTGATAAACAGCTCTAAATGAGCCCTTGGCGTGATGACGAGGGAATTCAGACACACATATTTTAAGAGACCACCTTGAAAACTGTTAAGGAATGGGTAAAAAAATCGGGTGTGAACTAAGTCCCCCTCAGACTATCTGGCTGGCAACCAATATAACATAAGGTCGATTTTATAAATACCGAACTGAAGTTATTTAAAACCCCTTGCGTAAACATAGTTTGTTGTCAGCCTTAAAATCTGACATGCGAGCTATTTGGGGCATGTTTGTTTTCCTGCAAACAAAATAGCTCTCTGCCAATAAAAGCCAGCTTGTCAGGAGCGTAACAAGCCCTGATTTCAAACCCGGGCAAGAGAAGAGACTGGGTGGTTCGTCGCCGGCTCCGCGGCCGACCACGGGCACCGCCGCTCGCGCGGGATGAACCGCAGGAACGTGTGCAGAAGGGGCAGAAGTAAAGCCAAGCCCTTGAGGAAAGGGCCTCCGGGGCCCGTCCGCCGGGCGGGTTGCTTGGGGCTATCGGCACGTGAGAGGGCTGGACGCCTCCTTTCCGCCCGGCCTTGGCAAGGAGCTGGTGCCAAGCCCTCGGAGAGGCCCAGCCGCCTGTTTGAAGGGGTGGTGCCCGCTTGGCCCGTGGAAAAGCCCCAGGCTGGCGCGGACCCAAGCAGGGGCGTCTCCTCGCCTCCCGGCCTGCTGCGGGAAGGTGCCCCGCGGGGTGCRGGGTGCCCACCCGGCCGAAATAAGATGTCCCCTCCCAGAATGGTTAATACCCAATGGTCCTATTCAAGGGGCGCGAGGGAACCCAGCAAGCCCACGCAAGGAAAAAGGGCGGGCGAACACCCCGCAAGCAAAGTGCCGGCGGGGAGGGAGGCTGGCGAAGCRGAAAGGTGCGATCGCGGGAGCGGGATAGCTCAGAAATTGCAAACGCTGCTGCTGCGGCTATTCACCGCAGGCATTGCCATGCCCGCAGAGCCGGGAACGGGGAGCCTCGAGCTCTGCGGGAGCCACCGGGATGAAGAAGCAGAAGGAGACACACCGCCGGTGGGCAGCCGGTGCAACGAGGGTCAAGAGGTCCCCGCTGCTGCGCCAGGGTAACCTCTTCCCCGTGGGGTGCTGGGGTTGGGACGGGCACAGGCGTGAGGTCCTGGGCAGGCGGAGGGCAGCCGCGCACCCCGAGCACGAGCCACGTGGCGGTGCCCATGTGGCCCAGAGAGGCTCAAGCCATCCCGCAAGCCAGCAGCACAGGGGAAACTGTGGGAGGAGGAAAAGGCAGCCCATGTGGAGTCTGGGGCTCAAGGAACGAGGAGGATCTTTGCAGCTGGGCAGGGAGGTGGCGCGACGCTCCCACGGCCGTGCTGCCCCACCAGGACCCAGCCACCAACACCCTGCGCTGCACAGGTTGGGGAAACCTTGGCAGGAAGTCTGGTCCCCGGTGAGGTTTRCAGGAGGGTACCCAGCACAGAGGAGCGGGCTCACGTCTCCCGGGCTGCTCCCATCTCTGGGGTAGGTTGGGGCTAATGCCGTCCGGCACCCACATGGGGTGTTTGAGTAATGAAGGGTGCAGCAACCTGCGGCCAGGAGYGCACAGAGAGGACCAGGAGAAGGTGCCRGGGATGGCRCYGRGGTGGMAAATGGTCAGTGGGAAAGGTTTTKGGGRSGRCWGCCCTTGGAAGGGGTTTTCCCCAGCTTGGAGGGAGGGGGGGAGGTCAGTTTGGGGTGTCCGTCGGGGCCRGGTGTGCATTGTGCACAGCCTATGGTTGCTCCCATCCCTCTGCCCGGGCGCTGAGTGCCCTCCGGCGTGGCAGTCCCGGCACCCAGAAAGCCATGCCCACCTCCCCGGGGCGGCGCGAGAGCTCTGCCCCCAGCCCTCCAGCCAGTCTTCTCTGGGAATCGGGGTCTAAAACTGTAACCAAGCACCAACTTGGTCCGTAGCGGCACCACCGTGAGCCACATGGTAGAGCGGGAGCTCGCRCACTGCCAGCCCTGCGCCCCACTCCCGGCTGGCCAGGCTCTTCCCCGGCTCGGGGGCACACGAGCGAGGAGGARCTGTCTCGACACAAGCTGCTGGGAGTATCTGCATGCAATCGCCCTCTYGTATCGCYAGGAACYGCARCTTTGGAAACACCCATGTTATGCAATGCCTGGGCAGAGCTGGCACTGGGAGCCCCAGCAGCAATAAAAGGGAGAGGGAGCCGGCACCCGGACAGAGCCCTGCGAGGAGCACGTCCCAGGCATCAGCAGACACCTCCCAGCCGCAGAGACCATGCAGGTGGCCCCCGTCCTCCTGGTGCTCGCCCTGGCGCTGGCGACTCCCAGCTCCTCTGCYGAGCGGAAGGTAAAGGCAGCCACGRGCCGGGCCAGCCCTGGGCACTGCCGGCTGTCCTGTAGGGCTGGGTGCYGGGCACCTGGTGCTGATTCCCTCTTTGCAGTGTGTCCTGACAGGGTCTTGGATCAATGACCTGGGCTCCWATATRACCATCAGTRYCWTGAAYRGCAGAGGCGAGTTCTCTGGCTCGTACTACACAGCCATGTCACCCACCAACAAAGAAATCAGGATATCTTCACTTCAGGGATTCCAGCACTGCAATACAGAGAAGCCCACCTTTGGTTTCACCGTCAACTGGAGTTTCTCAGGTGCTTCTCCCTTCCCCAGCCTCCCCGTAGTGTCCCCAACAGACCCTGGACCTTGCCTGCGATATCCCTGATGATCCTCTGCCCTCCCCTGAGATGCAGCTGATGGTCCCATGCCACCCCTGTGATGTCTCCGTTGGTGCCCTGCCCTCCTCCAGGATGTCCTTGCCCTGCCCTGCAATGTCCTGGATGGTGTCTTGCCCTCCCTGTGATTTCATGTCTCCCCAGTACAAGAGACGTGGCACTACTGGAGCGAGTCCAGCGTAGGGCTATGAAGATGATTAGGGGACTGGAGCATCTCCCCTATGAGCAAAGGCTGAGAGAGCTGGGCCTGTTTAGCCTGGAGAAGAGAAGGCTGAGAGGGGATCTTATCAATGTATACAAATATCGTAAGGGAGGGTGTCAAGAGGATGGGGCCAGACTCTTTTCAGTGGTGCCCAGCGACAGGACGCGAGGCAATGGGCACAAACTGAAACACAGACACTTCCATCTGAACATGAGGAAAAACTTCTTCACTGTGAGGGTGACAGAGCACTGGCACAGGTTGCCCAGAGAGGTTGTGGAGTCTCCTTCTCTGGAGATATTCAAAACCTGCCTGGACACGATCCTGTGCAATGTGCTCTAGGTGACCCTGCTTGAGCAGGGGGGTTGGACTAGTTGATCTCCAGAGGTGCTGTCCAACCTCAACCATTCTGTGATTCCTGATTGTCTGATGGTGCCCTGCCCTCCCTTGCGATGTCTCTGACAGTGCTGCAACCTCCCCTGCAATGTCCCCGATGGTGCCCTGCCCTCCCCCATGGTGTCCCTGATGCTCCCCCATCCCCAGCCCTGGAGCTGTTTGGGTGGTGGCACCTCCCAGTCCCCGTGTCTGCCTCATGTCTGGGGCAAGTCCAGTCCAGGAAGAGGAGAGGGCGGAGCCAGATCCCTGCCTTTCCCGCTGTCCCGCATGGCAGTTCACATCTCTGCTCTGCGCTTTATCCCCACCTCCTGCCCTGCAGAATCCACCACCGTCTTCACGGGCCAGTGCTTCGTGGACAAGGATGGGAAGGAAATTTTGAAGACCATGTGGCTCCTGCGAGAGAAGGTCAACAGCCTCAGCGACGACTGGAAAGCCACCAGGTGAGCCCCGGGCAGAGCAGGGTGCGTGACCCCCGCCAGCGCACGGTCCTGGGCACGGAGCCAGGGAATAACGGGGCCGACATACCTTGTGCTTAACAGCCCTTAATCCCGCGCCAGCRGCAGAGCAAAGAGCGCGGCCGGGAGCCAGAGCAGGGCCCTCGGCGTCAGCCGGGAGGCGCGGAGCTCGGGGGGGGCACGGTGGCTCCCAGCTGGGGACGGCGGCACCCGGCTCCCGCCGCCGCAGACGCCGGGGACCCGCAGACGCGTTACCAGCTCGGCCCCCGCACCCGCGTCTCCGAGCTCCCCGGCGGGGTGCCGCGCCGGCGCGGGCGCCTTTCCCTGCCTAAATCCCCTCTCCTCCCTCTCTGTCCCGCAGGGTCGGCGTCAACGTCTTCACCCGCCGGCGGAGAGAGTGAGGGAGCCGGGGGCTGCGCTGCCTCTCGCCCGCCGCCGCCGCCGCGGCTCCCGGGCCCGGCCGGCGCAGGACCCTCGCCTCCCTCGCCGCCCGCCTGCTCCCAATAAAGCTTTGCTGCAAACGGCCGCCCGGCTCTCGTCCCTCGGCGCCACCCCCGCGCCTCTCCCGGGATCCCCTCGCGGCCCCCGGGCCCGGCCCGGCCCTTCCCGCACGCCCGGCCGCCTCCGGCTGCCTCGCCGGGCCCGGCGGCGACACCCCGGGCCCGGCACCCTCGGAGCCGCCGCCGCCGSCGCCTCGGCCGCTGCCGGCCACGGGCATCGCCGGCGCTTTGCCCCTCGCGTGGCTCAGGGCAGCCCGGAGCCCGTCGCCCCGCGGGAGGCAGGCAGGCAGGCAGGGAGGCAGGGAGGCAGGGAGACGTCCTTTGGCAGGAGTCCCGGCATGCGCAGCCGCTGCCCGGGCTGAGCCCCCCCTGCGCTATAAAGGGCGCCGGAGCCGGGGGCCGGGCAAAGTGCGGCAAGCAGAGGCGGCCCTGGCACCCGGCTCCTGCTGCTAGAGGCAATGGGGAATCGCAGCTTCTTGCTCGTCCTCACCATGGCCCTGCTGAGACTCAGCACTGCTTCAGCGAGGAAGGTAAAGGCAGCTTTCGTGCAGCGTGTGGGGCCGAGGGGCTGCCAGCTCTCACTCTACTGTGCCATGCTGTCACAGGGGAGCAGTGTGAATGGCTGAGGGGCTGTCTGCTCCCGCTGTGCTCTACCGTGCCTGCCATCCCTGGGTGCAGTGTGCATGGCCGAGGGGGTTGCACGCTCTCGCTGTGCTGTGCCATGCCGTGCCATCCCTGGGTGCAGTGTGCATGGCCGAGGGGGTTGCACGCTCTCACTGTGCTGTGCCGTGCCGTGCCATCCCTGGGTGCAGTGTGCGTGGCTGAGGGGGTTGCACGCTCTTGCTGTGCCATCCCCAGCTGCTGCACCATCTGGAGTTTGGGGGCCAGCTCTGTGCTGCCTTGCCATGGGCAAGGGGAGGCGCTGGCGCAGCCAGTGCCCAGGCTGCTGATCCCAACTCCCGGCTGGGTGCGGGGCCACAGGCACAGCTGGGCTGGCCAGCATGCATGCCCCACACGGAGGGGCTGCGCCAGCCCTGAGCCGATGTGTCCATGCAGTGGCACAGCCGTCACCCATCCCGGCAGCCCTGGCAAGCCGGAGCGGAGGGGTGCCGGCTTGAGCGCTGCACCCTTGAGCCATGGGCTGCAGCAAGGTGCCGGCGTGACCCCTCGGTCCCCAGTGCGAGCTGCAGGGCCTGTGGAGGAACCAGCTGGGCTCCAACATGACCCTCTCGGCCCTCGACGCCACCGGGGGCTTCACCGGCTCCTACCACACTGCGGTGGCGGCCACCAACAAACAGATCCTGGTGTCGCCCCTGAAAGGGGTCCAGCAGCACCCCAGCGCCAAGGGGCAGGTCACCTTCGGCTTCACCGTGCAGTGGCAGTTCGCAGGTACGACGGTGCCCCAGGCGACGGGAGCCTTGGGGGTGGCCAGCGGGGCCAGCCCGGCCCGTGCCCAGAGCCAGGGCCCCCCGCGGCTTCGCTTCCCCCCAGGGACGCCTGCAGCCAGCAACGCTCGGTGCGGCCATGGCCAAAGGCACACCTCCGTCCCTGCCCTGGGGGGTGGCAGGGCGCTCCTGCGTGCGAGGACGTGCAAGGGGTGTCCGTGTGTCTGGGGAGCGTGGCAGGTGCTGGTCCGCGCCCAGGTTCCCGCGGTGGGGGGCTTCCCGCTGGGCAGCGTGGAGGCGCAGGTGCCGAGCCCCCCTCTGCGTCCCCCTTGACCCCGGGCAGACTCCATCACCGTCTTCGTGGGCCAGTGCTTCGTGGACCACCGTGGGAAGGAAACGCTGGAGACCACGTGGCTCCTGCGGGAGGAGGTGCCGTCCCGCAAGGACAGCTGGAAAGCCACCAGGTGAGCGCCCGGCCCTGCCCTCCCGCCCCCAGCATGGGCAGCCCCCGCTCCCCGGCACGGTGACACGGTTTCCCGCAGGATCGGCACCAACGTCTTCACTCGGCTCAAGTGACGCAGAGCGGGAACGGAGCCGGCTGCACCCTCTGCTCTCGCCCTCGTCCCTGCGGCTCTGGCTCTCCCCGTCCTCCAGCCCCGTCCAGGCTCCCGGCTCTGCACCGCTCCCAGCTCCCCGGCGGAGAAGCACCGCTGCTTTGCTCTCTCGCCCTGCCCCGTGCCCGGGGCCCTTTGCCCCGCCGGCTCCTGGCCTCGCAGGCCCTGCCGGCGCGCGGGGCCGAATAAACCCGTCTCCACGCAGAAGCAAGCCGTGCCTGCCTGCCTCTCCGTTACTGGCATGCTGGCGGGCGCTCGGTGGCCGGGCAGGGAGGGGACGGGGCAGGGGCCAGCACCACCGTGCCCGTGCTCCCGGGCACCGGGTGTCCAGCCGCCTGCGGTCTCGTGGCTGCTGGCCCGCACGCCGGCAGCCCTCGGCATTACCACGACCCTCCCGGCCGGCGCTGAGCAGCAGCGAGCGCCTCGGACACGTCTGACCGAGACCCAGCGGCCCCTGACAGACGCGATTTACTGCAAACCTCGTTATTCGCAGGGGGAAGATGGGCCCAAGGCGGCGAGCCGTTAAGACCCGCTCTGTGGACCGCCGCTGCGAGGTGGAGGCCGGGCGACAGCCAAGGGAGCTCAGGGAAACGTTTCGGTGTCGGGGGGGGGGGTTTGGGGAGCTGGCGAGGCCGAGGCCGTAGTGCGCACGCGTCCGGGGGAGAGGGGAGGGATTGCAGCCCGCCTTGGCAGCCGTTTGGCCGTTGGCCCGCGTGGCATACGCTTCCCTTTGAGCTGAGCAGCATTTCGCCCGGCTCTTTTTGAGCAATGCCCCATGCAGCCCGGTTGCTCCGAGCAACCCCCAAATGTTTCGGTTGCAGAAGCACAAGATCTGCAGATAAGAGAAATCTAACGGGCGGCTCTGAAATTGCATGTGGCGGGTCCAGGGGCTGCATTTGCCAGCCGGGACGGCACAAAAAATAGAGGAAAAGCACCTGCCCGAGGCCAACCTGTGCCCGTACGCGCAGTTCAGCAGCAGCAAACGGCTGCAGTCCTTGGGAACGGGCGAGCGTGTGTTGCCCATCGCCACGGTTGCTCTGACCGTTGTGGGGGCTGAAAACACAATATATCCCGGGGCAGGCGCAGAGCAAATGACGGGAGACTCACAGAGAGAGCAGGAAAGCCGGTGCAAGACAAGACAAGATCACCCTCCGGGCAGTGCCCAGAAATAGCACAGCCTGCTGGGGTGCGATGAGCGTCCGCGCGCCCGTGCCGGGTGGAGGGATGTGGCGGAGGCAGGTCTCCAGCAGTGCCGGGAGGGAACGATGCCACATCCGGCTCTTCCGTGGTGGATGCGCTAATTGCTGCGAAATGACGTGGTTGATGAGGCAGCACTGGAAATGCCCCCGGCCAGGTGTACACGGCGTGTGGCACCCGACTCGCCCGAAGGCAGGTCGGCAACTTCCCGTGGCCATCTCGCTCTCGGCGCCCGCGCAAGGGCCCGGGGTGGGGGGGACCGGCTTTCTCTTCACTTGCCCTCTCCCTTCCCCAGCTCCTCGGAGAGCTGCCGCCTGCTGCACGGTGCAGTGCCGTGCAGTGCCGCGGGCCAGGCCCCAGGGCCGGGCGGTTTCCGTGCTCCCGGGCCATCGCGCGGGCGGCTGGTGCCCTCTCCTGCACGCAGCGAACAGTGCTGGATCATCCCGCTCACTGGCCTCGGCGGGGGCCCCTGCCCACGCATGCATTTGGCCCCACGGCGGGTGGCCCTCCCCAGGTGCCGCCAGTGGGTCTGTGCCCCACGGCTCAGCCCCGGTGCCTCTGCCCAGAGCCGGGTGTTTCTGGCCGCAGCGGGATGGTCTGCCGTCGGCTTCCGGATCGGACCCGCTGCTCCAGGGTGGGGGCTGAGCATCGGCCCTGGGGTGCTGCAGCCCACGGGAAGGCAGCAGTGGGGCTGGGGGCTGCTGGGGGGGGCAGAGCCGCGTGGCTGAAGCCCCCAGGCTGCAGAACCTGGCAGGAGCCCCAAAACTGTGGGTCGGGGCCAGGCCCTGCCAGGGTGGCTGCCCTTGGGCATAGGGAGCATGGCAAGGGATGCCGGGGAAGGGCGTTCGGGGCCCGCACAGGTCTCGGTGTGGGATATTTAGGGGCAGGACCAAAGGTGGGGAAAAGCAGTCATTGAGGGGCTCTGGGGAGGAAGAAGCGTGGGAAAACAGAGGGAGCAGGGGATAAAAGGGGCGGCCGCGGTCAGCGTGCCTGGCCTGCCCTGCTCCTCGGCACGTCATGCTGCACGGGCCGGCAAGGGGGCACGAGGTTTGGGAGCCCGGGGTCAATCTGGGGTGGCCACCTCAGGCCAGATACCAGAGGGACCAGGGGGGCTGAGAGCTGGCTACAGGAGGGACCAGGGGTCCAAGGGGCTATTAGAGACTCGGTGGGGACCACTACCCTGATTGCCAGAGATGGGAACAGGATGAGTCCCGCTAACAGAGCAGGACACGGAACAGCAGCGCTGGGGCCCCGGTGTCGCAGTGCTGCCTCGAGGCCGCGTGCCTGGGGCGCTGGGCAGGGACACACGGGAGCCCCAACCCGGTGAGGACCGTGGGGCACCGGGAGACGCGTGAGAAGGGAGAGGCATGAAGACCCCAGGAAAGCAACCGCCTGTGTGGGAAACCAGGCGAAGGAAGGGGGTTATTGCCTGGAGGGCACAGGGCTGCGCCCGGGACGCTGGGGAAGAGACCGTCCCTTGGAGCGGAGACGTGGAGGATTGCACAGGCAGCTCCTGGGATGTTTGGGAGGGGTCGCAGTGGGTTGGGGAGGGACAAGTGCAGGAAGATGGAGGGGGACAAAAGGCAGCAGGGACCGGGCGGGTCCTCATCCTCAGCCCTTCCTCCACCCACTGCCGTCAGGGCGCAGCCCCCGGGGCCCAGCCCACGCTGTGCCCGCTGGCATCCTGGAGCAAAGGCGCTTGGCACTGCCCCGAATACCACCAGTCGGCTTCAGATGGCAAAAGCGAAGGCGTCCCTTGAAGGACGAGAAGCAGCCGGGGTCGCCCAGGCTCTGAGCCGAGCCGTTTCGGGGGAAGCGCAGGCAGCGCCCCGGAGGAGGCAGCCCGGGGGCTGCGACGGAGGGAGGAGCTGCTCCTGTTCACGGTCGCTGTCACTAAATCCCGGGTGCTGCAGTCACAGCTGCTGCTCTCGGGGAGGGCTGGGCACTGCCGCTCCTCTTGGAAAATTGTTCTCCAAACTACGAGTAAGACCAAAGTCTCGGGCTCTTCAAAATACACCCCCATCAGAAAGGAAGTGACCAAAATGGCCAGTTCTGTTCAGAAACAGAAACAAAAAGCAGTCATCCCCAGACTTTATGGGAAGTCATGGACTCTGAGACTGACACTAACTGTGTCATCCATAAAGCAGCAGCCTTATCGCCCTGTGCTGTGCTGACTGGGCAGGTGTCCCAGATGCCTCCCATCTGGTGGCCCTTCCCCCGTTAGCCCATTTTTGACCCTTTATCACCCTCTTCGTGTCCCACACGAACAGCCCACCCCGGTTTCCATTTCCCCTGCAGCTGCTGGCCTTTGGCTCTCACTTGTACATGCAACAGAGTGTATCACCTCCCATGTGTAACGCTCGGGGAGGGTCTCGTGCTGCTGTTAGTACAGTTTCTGTTTCTTCTTCAGCGGACTTGTTTGTGCAGCCACAGCCAGGTCCCTGGTCCCCCTGTGCCCTGCCCTCCCAGCCCTCCTGTCCTGCTGCGCAGCCTCTCGCGCCCCGGAGCGACCGTGGTTGGGCTCCAGGTGCGGGGGCTCCTTCCCAGCCGTCCCCCAGAGAGGAGGTGGCAGACGGCAGCTGCACGGCAAGAGGAGACCCAGGAGCGCTTCAGCAGGTTTCGGATGCTTTCAGGAGACATCAAGGCTAGGAAGCAACCCCGATGTTTAAGGAATTCCTAGGTACACAGGCGAGAAAGCCTAGCAAGCCCCAAGCCCTGCCTGTCACCCCCCGGATACATTACTTGCACCGGAAAGACCCAGATTTCACCTGCACAGGGAAGGGGTTGGCAAGCAGCAGTGTAACCACATCCTCGCCAGGGATTTGTCTCAGGCAGCCCGGTGCGTGGTGCGTGGTGCGTGGTGCGTGGTGCGTGGTGCACCGTGCCGTGCCGTGCCGTGCCGTGCCGTGCCGTGCCGTGCCGTGCCGGCGGGCAGCCCCTGCACCCCGGTCCCGCCCGGGGCGTTGCAGTGAGGTGGTGGTGGGGCTGTGCCGGGCTATAAAGGGGGCCGGCAGCTCCGCCAGCCACAGCCGCCGCCCAGGATGAGCCGCCGCCACCTCCTTAAACTCCTTGCCCTGCCCGCCGGGGTGGCCCTGGCCGGAGTTGCCGTGGGAAGTCAGGTGGGAGCGGGGGCACGCGTGGGAGCGGCAGCCCCGGCGGAGCCCCCGCTCCGGGATGGGACGTGCGTGGGAGCCCTGCTCGGAGGGGGATGGGAGAGGCGTGGGAGCGCCAGCCCCAGGGAAGCCCCTGCTCCAGGGTGGGACACGCGTGGGAGCCCTGCTCTGGGGGGTGGGGCRCGAGCCATCCCCAGGGGCAGCCCCTGCTCCGGAGTGGGACTTGCATGGGAGCACCGTCCCCGGGGGAGCCCCTGCTCCGGGAGCGGTGTGCATGGAGATGCCTGCCCCATGGGGGGGGGGGCACATGTGTCCCCCCCCTCCTATGGGGGGACATGCGTGGGAACATGTGGGAACGCCCACCCTGGCGGGGGGCCCTGGGGACCCCCCGGGCCGGGGAGGTGCAGTGATGGAGGGCACAGGGAGCGCTTCGGGGCTGGCTCGGCATCGTCGCAGCTCTGCAGGTGGGATGCTGCAAGGCACCAGCCGTCCGGGCTCCTTGGTCTCGCAGGGGGCCCGGCACAAACCCCAGGGCTCTGTCCGTGGCAGAGGGCTCTCCCTGGAGCACCGGCACACCGCGTGCCCGTGCTGAGCACGGCATGGGTCCCCCGCAGCGAGGCTTGCACACTCCGCCGGACGGACGTGACCAGGAATCGCGCAGCTCGCAGCCCCTCGAAGGGGGTCCTGCCTGTCTGGGGCTCCTGCCTTTAGCTTTTTTGCCTTACCTCTTTTGTTCTGTTTGGCTTAACTTAGTTTTTGGCTCTCCTGATGTTCCTGAGATTGCAATGACTTTATAAATCAGATGTCTTAAAGAGAAGTGCCTGAGCGAAAGGCATGGTGGGCTCGTGCCCCCCAGCTGTGTCAGACTCCCCAGGCTCCTGAGAGATGCTGCTGCYGCTGCTGCCAAAACCTGACTTTGGGTTTAATTTATTTTTAAAATTACTTTCCCAGCCAGCTGAGACCCTCAAAGGGGAAAAGGCGAGCATGAAGGAGGCAGAAGGAGCAAACGCCAAGAGTGGGCTGGACCGTGGGCGGAACCAGCCCATGGGAAGGGGCAAGGTAACTTTGGCATCTGCCCCCCAGCTGGGGGCACTGGGGAGGCCTGGGCGCTGTGGGGGGGCTGGAGGGCAGGGGCTGTCCCCACGGCACTGCCTACGGGCCAGCCCGGTGCAGGGGCAGCCCGGGGGGACCTCATCAGCTCCCTCCCTCGGCAGTGCAACCTGGCTGGGTGGTGGCAGAACGAGCTGGGCTCGGAGATGCTACTGTTCAACGCAAACAGCAAGGGCAACTTCTCCGGCGAGTACTACACCGCTGTCTCGAGTGCCCAAAAGCCAATCAAGACTTCACCTCTCCGCGGGTCCCAGCACTTGGATGAGGAYGGAAAATGCACGTTTGGCTTCACCGTCAACTGGAGTAAATTTTCCGGTATGTAGGGGCAGCAGCTCCGAGCGGACGGGAGGGGAGCACAGGCAGGCCCCATTGCTTGGCCTCCCCTCCCCACTCTGGCCRGCGTCTGTCTGTCTACCAAGCACCCTGCAGACAGCATGACACATCCTGAGACACCTCTTGCCGGGGCAAGCCCTGTGGCAGCTGACACCCGCCTGTTCCCCGCAGACTCCACCACCGTCTTCGTGGGCCAGCGCTTCGAGGACCACAGAGGGCAGGAGGTCTTGAAGACAGGCTGGCTCCTGCGGCACAAAGTCAACTCTCTCCATGATGACTGGCAGGCCACCAGGTGAGTTGCAGGATCCCTGTCCCTAAGGGTGTTTGCCCATCTGGCAGGTGGGCACCAATAGGGTCTGTCATGCATGTGCTTCCCCGCAGGGTCGGCACCAACATCTTCACTCGGCTCAACCGCAAGGAAGAAGGAAAAGCCTCTCCGACGGCACCTTTGTCAGCCTAGGAGGGAAAGGTGCTGTGGCACAGGTCTCAGCAGCACCTGCCATGAAGAATTTCTCCCTCTGCTTGTCATTTCTCACTCTCATAGCTTGGTATTTGCTGGCTCCCCAGCTTTGTCCCAGGTCAGGGGGACCTGGTGGGTTGGTCTGCAGCATCAGTTGTGTGCTGATGCCACCTGGGACTTGGCGGAAGCTCTGCTCAAGCTGTTTGAGCTTCTTCAGCAAGAAGCTTCTTCCAAACCAGGAGTGTCAGAGCCAGGATGGGAACAGCCTGTGTGTCCCAGCTCTTCTCTAGCTGGGACTTGGGTCTTGGCTGAGACACTTGCTGTGCTCAGAGCAAGGGGATTTGCTCAGCTGCTTGCTGCCTCCAAACCTCATCTGTCGGGGGTGACCCCCCATCCAGACATGGGGCCTTGTAGCATCTCTGAACACTTTGGTGCCTCATGTCAGCTCTCACATGTCTGGAGAAATCATGACAGAGTCGAATCTTTTCTCTGATAAGCTTACAGAGGACTCAGGAGCTGCGCCTTCACGTCCCTTGTTCCCCTTCTCACGGGAACTCATGTGGGCTGTGCTGCACCATGTGGTGCAACAYGTACCATCACCACCTCTGCACATCAGAGCTCTTGTGGACATGCAACATGAGTGTCTTCTTAATAATGCCTTTTTGGTGCCTTCACAGTCACCTCTAAAAGAGTCCTATGAGCGATCCCTGCCCTGGGATGTCCCTAGATGACCTACCTGGCATAGGGATGCCCGATCCCTCTCTTGTCAGCGTTGGGCACCCCCTGCCTGGCTCTCTCAGCACCCAGGCTGTCTGCAAGTCCCTTCACTCGCCTCCCCCATCCTAGCTGGGCTCACGCATGGCATCCCTCTGAACCTGTGCATCTGCTGGCATGGCACTGGTGCACCCACCACCTGCAGTATGCGCTCTCCCACAGTGGGAAGCATGCGCAGGGGAGAGCTGCACTTTGGTATAAGTTCTGCTCTAAGGCTGTCTCCAGCTTTGGGGAAAGAGGCTCCAAAAGGGGAATAAAATGAAGTTTTCTCTTTAAACCCAGTGTTGTGCATTTTGTAGACGTATGCTGGGAAGCTGGGCTAAAGCACTGCTGCAGGCAGTGGGAGCAGGACGAGCATTTCCAGCCTCAACAGGCTTTGCAGCCACTGCAGAGCATTGCAGACTGCCAAAGAGAGACTGACCCATGTGGAAGACAGGGAACAGGGAAGGTCCTGGAGAAACCAGCACAGGGGAGCAGACTGCCTCTACATGTGCATATACACGTTCTGCTTTCTCCTGCCAGGTGCTCCTTCCACCCCAAGAAATTCCTAGGCTATTTTCAATATAGATTTGTTGCTAATGGCAAGGTGTTTCCTGCTCAGGACACTGTGGTAGGCTCTAGCTAATGCTAGTTCTTGCTTGCCCTGCCTGGCGTTGTCGAGTTCCCTCCCTTAGCAGCTGCAATGGAGGTGTGAWGAGAGCGTAACCCTGGGGGACCTTTCGCAAACCGAGCGATCTGCCCGGAGGCTGCCCCGCGTCCTGGGCAGGCAGGCACGGAGCCCGCRATGCGTCCTCTGCTCCCAGCGAGCGGCCAGGGTAGTGCAGCGCCCTGCGGTGCTGCCCTGGGAAAGCACGGGAGGTCCAGCCCTGAAACTCCGCTTGAAGGAATTAATGCCATTTACTGGAAACGGGCTGCACAGAGGAAAAGCCTTGCTGGAGGAACAACTGCTGTCGGACAGTCTGTGTTTCCTGAACCACCCACTCCCTGCCTGAGCAGCTGATTTTCAGGAATGTTAGGTCAGAAGCTGAGACCTTTCCTGGAGCTGTCGGCCCCAGAGTGACCCCGTCCCCGAGGGGCTGGTGGGCTGCGGGGTGTCGCCGAGCTCTCCAGCAGCCCATGGCACTGCGGCACCAGCGCAACCCGGCTTGCGGAGCTGCTGCCTCCTGCCGCTCCCCCAGGTTTCCTGACGCTGAGGTCCTTGGAAAGGTTTTATTAATAGCATCAATGGCCTTAGCAAGTTTTTCCACCTGTTTTGGCCTGCCTTGTTGTGGCTTTGCAGATTGTTTACTCTTCATTTTTTTCTCTTTTGGATGCATCTCCTGCTTCTTAAACAATGTTGTTTTCTTCACTTTGCCTCCCTTCCGTCCGTGTATTTTACCTGCTTTTCCAGTTCTTTTACAGCCTTTCTGAAGGGTCTGTTCTTTTACAGCCTCTCAGAAGGGAGTACATTTGTGCTGGCCCCCTACTACGGTGCTCTTAAATCTCCTGCAGCATTTCACCTTTGTGGCTGTTCTGATTGAAGTCTCTTTCCAAAGAGCTTCCTCATGTTCCTGCGTTTTGAGATAGTATTTAGTCCAAGCAACTACTTTAGAGGAACCTGARGATTAGAAAAGCAGGAAGCAGAGGGGCACGTGGCCGGCTCAGAGGTGCCTCGTCTCGGTGCTGCCGRTGCTGCATGCAGGGCAGCTGCTGCTTGTACTGCACATGTCCTCCTGACTGTATTATCACCACCGGGCAGCACCAATGCTCATGCCAGGATGCAGGCTGCCAAGGGAAAAAGGCAGCAAGCTGGGGAGCTGGCATGAGTATTTACATGCCTTAAAGCCAGTGAAGGCATCCAACAAGGCCCTTGGGTCGCCTGCAGATTTTGGGGCGGGGGGTGACAAGGCATGGTGCTGCTGGGGGCATGCTGGGCGTCAGTGAGGGGCTGTGGCTCAGGTCTCTTCCCTGTAGGTGCTTTGCACTCATTAGCRCTGAATTTGATCTGTTGTTTTAGTGCCCAGCCATGAGAGCTGCTTGCAGAGCTTTGCACAAACTCGAATTTCTGCCCTGCCTACACCAGTCTCAGCTGCAAAGATGTCACCAGTCACCTCTGTCCAGCTCATGTCCATTGGCATGGCTGACCAGCAGGGTCCCCCCAAGCCCTACTGCAGACCTCCCTGTGGGATAAAAATCAGCTGTTGCTCCTACATCACATTGTGTTGGTCACCATCATTCACACACTGTAAACCTTCAGGGAGCYGGGAGACGGAGGAGGCAGGAGACACCTTACAGAAATGCACAGCGTACTGCTGCTAGTGTGTCTGCAAAGCACAGATGCTCACTGGACATCATTCATTAAAAATAATAACAATAGTAATTTATTGGGATCTTCTTGGCATAGGGTGACACTCATATGGGGTCTCAAGTCTCTTGAACAGGACAGTGGTGGCTGTCCAGATGGTGACGGGAGTCACCGCTGCAATGGTCCTTGCAGCRGTGCCCTCACCAGGATCTGGCTGGGATGCCCCAAACCGCAGTTCCTGCAGGCCTGCTGGCCATRCTCCTCCGTGACCGCTCCAGTGCATGCACGATCCATCGTTACTGATTATCTTAACTATGTACAAAACTTCCCTTYGATGTCTTAACCACATACAGAAGACTGTCCTACATGACCTCTCCTGCAGGAACAAGATCCATCAGCTGTTTACAAGCGCCTTATCTAGGTACAGTTTGATCACTTCCACAGTAGGAGCTCTGGAGGGGAGGGCCAGATTCTCCACTCAGGTTGTTAACTCACATATTTAAAGCATATGAATTGGACCAGGAAAGCAGGAGGATTGTCTGAAATTATTTCATGGGGGGGGTTCCTGTAATCGTCAGTCAAACGCCTAACTGCAATAGTCCGGAAAAATCACCCATTTCAGTGTCCAATGACTCAGTGTCCAATGTCTCAGGGTTCAATGCTAATCTCATCACTATCTCAGTGAAGCAGATAAAGCTGGGGAGTTCCTGGATCACCCAGGGAACTTGTGGCTAATTCCTCTGGGTGTGTGCAGAGCCACAGCCCTGATACCCAGCCACATTGCTGTGATAACTAAAGAGCAAACTTGATTTTCATTTTTATTACTTGTTTATAGCTTAAGTCTTATAACTCTTGCCACATGGGCCATGTCYGTGTGGTTATCATTCCTGCCAGCCTCTCTGGTCCGGACCAGCACATCCTGCTCAGGAGCTGTCTGCACCAGAGCCACTGCTAAATCCACCAGCATGGAGGCAACCTTGCTTTTCTCCTCTGCCCCTCTCCTCGAGCCAAACCCTTTCTGCAGCCTTTCCTGGAAGGGAGCGCCTCCCAGGTGGATGGGTGAGCTCCTCCGCCAGCTCCACAGCCCTGCTCTCCCCAGCCCTCTCTGGAGAACACAAGCCACTCTGAACCCTGATTTTGGGAAGAAGCTGGGTTTTTCAAGGGTTTCCTACTCAGAAAGGTGAAATCTTCACAGATGATAGAAAAATCCACAGAGAGTGAAGGGATTTTGCCCAAAGGGGAAAGACAGCTCAAGCCTGAGCATACCAGGGAAGCGGAGCCAAGCCTCCCTGGCAGCCCTCTCCCTGCTGCTTCCCTCCAGCTGCATGTGAGCGGAGGCAAACATGTCAGGGATGGAGGCCAGCGACCTGCCAGCCCTCCTGGAGCAGCCCTACCTCACCCAGCAGAGCCATCTCCCCCAAATCCCAACCAAACCCCGTGAGCCAGCACCTGCACCCGCTCCCCTGCCAGCCCTTGCCCCAGGGCTGTGCAGCACCAGGGACCTGGCACCGGTGGGAGTGTGGATACCCATGGGGCTTGCTGGCCACGGTGAGCTCCTCGCATGGGACAGAATGTCCCTCAGACCAGCAGGAGATCTGAGCGTCTTATCAAACTTCCCCTTTCACTTTCCTTCTTTGCTTGCGGAGGAGGTCTCCGGGAAAGTCAACAAGATAGAGGGGTGAGATAACAGCTGGTATGTGCTCATTCTCTGGAACACTTACAAACAATAAAAACAACAGCACCGGTCTCCCCGCAGGTCTATAAAAAGGCACCACACACGCTCCCCAGGCAGCAAACCCTGGCAGCCGCAGCTGTTGGCAGCAAGCGCCTGCTCTCGAGGAGGATGGACAGGCTCAGCATCGCGCTCATCCTCGCCCTGGCGGCAGCATCCGTCAGTGCTGCCGCGCGGCCCAAGGTAAAACGGAGGCTGATGCCAAGGAGGGACCCGCACGCTGCCCCGTGCCGGCTGCGCGGCTGGGGCTGCAGGGTGCCCTGCGGGGTGCCTGCTTCTGCGTGTCCGCCCCTGTCCTGGCTGCACCAGGGCAGCTGGGGCTGATCCCCTCTTTGCAGTGTGTCCTGACAGGATTTTGGATCAATGACCTGGGCTCCAATATGACCATCAATTCCGTGAACAAAAAAGGCGAGTTCTCCGGGTTGTACCACACGGCCGTGTCAGCCACGAAGGACGAAATCAAGGTTTCTCCACTGCAGGGATCCCAGCACCGCAAAAACGAGCAGAACCAGCCCACCTTCGGTTTCACTGTCAACTGGAGTTTTTCAGGTGCTTCTTCCTTCCCCAGCCTCCCTGTGGTGTCTCCGACAGTCCCTTGCCTGTCCCCGCAGTGCCCCCAGTGCTCCCCCATCCCCAACCCAGGAGCTGCTTGTTTGGTGGCACCTCCAAGTCCCTGTGTCCAGCTCATATCTGGGGCAGGTCCAGCCTGAGAAGAGGAGGGGGCAGAGCCAGACCTGGGTCCAGCTGGACTTGTCACCCCTGAAACCTGCAAATCACAAATCTGCCAGGTCTCCTGTCCCCAGTTTCAGTGGTGACAGGCTGGAGAGGAAACTGTCACCCACGTGTCACCACAAGGCACAGAGGGGTTCTCAGGTGCAAAGTTGTCCCGTTATGAGTTACACCATTATGAACTACCCGTTATGAGCTAGGACCAAAACCCAGCCATCCATATTATTTGTGGATGCTCTCTTTATGAGTTGATGAGATCCCTGCAAGAGGCTGCTCTTGACCCTAGCTGGTCAGAGCAGCCTTTTTCACCCCAAACTGGCTCGTTCCCTCCTGAGCACAGGGAAACCCCTAATCTGGGGGCTTCAGAGTACCTGTTGGAAGCACCACGCTCCCGGTGTCCTGGGTGCTCCAGTCATCCCCTGCTCATCCACTCCCCACTGCATGGAGCCACTCCGTGATCCTTCCCAGACACAAGCAGGGTGTGGGACCTTTATTCGACCAAATGGTTCTTGCCCCCCTCGCTGCTGGCCCTGGCGCTCACCCCACCTCCCATCCGTTCCCTGCAGACTCCACCACTGTCTTCACGGGCCAGTGCTTTGTGGATGAGGATGGGAAGGAAATTCTGAGGACCACATGGCTCCTGAGACAGGAGGTTGACAAACTCAAGGATGACTGGAAAGCCACCAGGTGAGCATTGGGCAGAACAGGGCCCATGAGTCAATTAGAGCATCTGGAGGATGCTCTGATTGATGCTAATCACTGTGCTCAGGACGGGCATTATTGGTGGTCATCCCCTGTGCTGTACAGGAGTCAGACCAAAAAGTCCCTCCTGGTCTTGACACACCAAGGTACAAGCTCTATGTTTCCCTGCAGTATCGGCAGCGATGTGTTCACCCGGTTCCAGTGATGGGACATGCCACTGTTGCAGAGGAGTTGGCTGCGCTGTGTGTCCCTGTGTGTCCTCCATTTTGAAGACCCCCTGCCCACCCCATCCATCCTCCCGGCTCTGTATCTCCCGTGTGGCTGCTGGAGGACTGCCAAGCTGCTCCTCCACCACGACCCTGCAGAACTGTTCCACTCACAGTAAAACTTCAGGGCTGCCAAGCTGCAAGTCTCTTGTCTTGTCATTGCTCACAGACTTTGGGGTAAAGCTTGCCTGGGTCCTGCACCCTGCCTCCCCTCCATGCGCCTCAAGGAGATCCTGGGCCTCGTGCCATTAGGGACACCTTTGGGGACCATGCACGGGGCATGCCCTCCCCTGAGGTCCCCCCTTGGGGATGATGCATGGGGCATCCCCTTCCTTGGGGCCCCTGTCCTGGGGACCATGTACAGGGCATCCTCTCCTGTGGGGTCCCCTGGGCAGCCTGAGCCCCCAGCCCCTGTGTGCACCTTGTGCCAGCTCCTGTGACACTGGTCGCTGGTGGAGGGGATCCATCCCTGCTCTGTGACACCCACTCCTGGGCTGGAGGGATGGGGCAGAGCTGTGGGGGGTATGGTGCAGAGCTGGGGGCCACATCCAGGGGGAGGAGTGCAGCAAAGACTGGCCCAAAGTGGCTGAGGGAGGGCAGGGACAAATCTACGGGCTCTCTGGGACTCTGACGCTGAGAGAGGTGGCCCCAGGAGATGGCTGCAGCAAGCCAGGATGTGTGGAGCAGGTATCCTGAATTGGAGAGCATATCCTCCCTGTGGCTGCTCATCTCTGCCAAAGGAAAAGGCGTCACTAGCTTTTGCAAAAAGTCCACTAATCATCATCTCAGTGTGGGTCTCGGTGGTCTGACTCCAATTTTAACTTCAGCACATGTCCCAGAAGACCCCATCAGCACTTACAACAGGGATTAATTCAGGGATGTTCAAGAGCTTGTGTTGCAAGCCGTCACTGCCCCCAGGCCCAAGGAAAGCCCAACACAGCCAGGGACAAACAGCTTAGAAAAGCAGCAGAAACCTCTAACACAGAAGCGGACTATCATGAGGACAAAATCCCAGGGGAAGAGGTGCATTTTTTGTGTCTGGGGAGAAGAGTTGGTGGGGTTGTGCATCCCAGCATCACCACGTCTGGGCGGTGGCGGTGGGAGGGTGGCAGTGGGACGGTGGCGGGCAGTGCGAGCGCTCCATGCAGCCCCCACCAGCTTCAGCGCGGGAGCAAGGAGCGGGGCTGGCAGCGCCGGCGCCCTCTCCCCTCCAGCCCTGGGTTAAGGGCCATGCAAACCTTGCCGGCGCTGGCAGCCCGCAGCATTGCGCGCCGTGCCGGCTCTATCTATAGCCGCCTCTCGCCCGCGTGCCTCGGCGCTGCCCGGGTCACGCAGACCTCCTCGCCTCGCGTTTCCCCGGGCGCCCTGCCACCGCCAGCCGGCTCGGGGCGACCCGCCGGCCCGGGGGCTCCGGTTACAGCCGCGGCCGCGGGGCTATAAAGGGGGCCGGGGCGCGGGCCGGCGGGCGGTCGGCAGCCCGCGGCCATGGGGAGCGGCGGTCTCGCCCTGCTCCTGGCGCTGGCCCTCGCGACGTGCGTCAGCCCGGCCGGGAGGAAGGTACGGGGCCGGCGCGGCGAGGCGCTTGTCCTGGGGATGCGGTGCGAGCAGCTGGGGGGGCTCCTCTCTTTAATGCCTTTTCCGGATGGGACAAGGGATGCAGGCAGGAGAGCTTTGGCCGTGCCAGGTGCAGGCTTGGGAGGTAACACGGGCAAAACAGAAAACGGGAACGGCCTCCCCCGTGCATCCATTTGCTCCCACATCAGGACCACGTGTCCATGCCAGCGCTGGGGGGCTGCAGCTTCACCTCCCTGGAGGAGCCAGGAGAGCCCCCGTCCCGGCACGGCGTGTCTTGTATCCGAGCTGCGGCCGTGACTAGGGGTGGCCAGGGGTGGCTAGCAGCGCCCGATGGCGGGGAGGCAGCCGGGCGCCCTGGGGGAGCAGCGCCGCCCTTCGCCCGGCGCCCGCTGGCGGCTCCCGCGGGGGCTCGGCGGCGCGGGGGCAGCCCGTGGCACGGCCCGCGTCTGCGCCCCTTGCAGTGCGAGCTGAGCGGGCTGTGGAGGAACAACCAGGAGTCGCTGATGGAGATCTCGGCGGTGAGGGACGACGGCGGCTTCCAGGGCAAATACCTCACGCGGGTGAGCCTGGCCGGCGGCTGCATCCGCGTGTCCCCCCTGAAGGGCGCCCAGCACGACCTCGGCGAGGTGGCCTGGCCCACCTTCGGCTTCACCGTGCGCTGGGAGAGGTTCTCCAGTAGGTGCTGGGCCGCGCGAGGACGGGGCTGGGGTAGGGACGGGGTGGCCGCGGGAGCAGGGAAGGCACCACGATTCACGCCGGAGACCAAAACCTGCTTTGTGCAAAAGGCTTTCGTGCATATAAGCAAAGGGAAGCAGCCTGGATTTGGGGAATGGGGGAGGAATCGTTGCTCAGGTGGAGGCATGGGTGCAGAGCGGGGCGGCACCGGGCCGGCTCGGAGCAGCTCCTTCTTGCCCGGCACCCGCACGTCAGTCCGCGGGGTCCGTTGGGTCCAGCCCAAGGTGCTCGCGGCGGGTCTGGCCCGGGCACGCAGCAGCCCGCGAGCCCGGCACCGGCCCCATCCCCTGCCGGCGGTTCCCGCAGACGCCACCGCCGTCTTCGTGGGACAGTGCTTCGTGGACGCGGGCGGGAAGGAGACGCTGGCCACCACCTGGCTGCTGCGCGAGGCCGTCGGGTCCCTGGAGGAGGACTGGAAAGCCACGAGGTAGGGACGGGCTCCTGCTACGGGGACCCCCGGGCCGGGCCGCCCCCGCCGCCGGAGCGCCGCAGCTCTCTGCTTCCCCGCAGGGTGGGCAGAAATGTCTTCACTCGCAAGCGCAGCCACAGAGGGAAGACCCTTCAGAGCTGGTCTCCCTCCTGCGAGGACGGCCTGGCGCCCGCGCTGTGAAGGTGCCCGCCGCCTGCAGCCCGGCGGCTCCTGCCGTCCTCGCGCCGCCTCGGCTTCGCCTCCCCGCGCGCCGCCGCAACGCCCGGGCCTCACGTCTGCCCCCGGCGAGCTCTGCCCCGGCCGCGTTTCGTCGCTCGGCACTGCGGCTCGGCTTTCGCTGCCCCGGCGCTCTCTGCGAGGCGTGCAGCCGCCTCCCGCCATCCCGCCGGCAGGCTCCCGTCGCCGGATGCCCAGCGCGTTCCCCTCCGGTCCCTCCTCGCGCCCCTCGGGAGCGGTGGGGGCCCCGCGCCGTGGGGGCGCCCGGCCGCCTCTGTCCCCGCCAGGGGCTCGCGGCAGAGCTCGCCTCCCGCGGCCCCCACGGCTTCTGCACGCCAGAACCAAAACGAGCCTTCCCCAGCCAAAAAAATTGTCTCGGCTGTGATTGCATTTTTTCAAAATTGCCTTCGTTCGCCCTCTGATGCAYCTTCTGTCTCTGCAGCCGCCAGGTCCCCCGCAGAAGCGAGGGCTAAGGGATATTTCTGGCCACCGCCACCCTGCTCCAGGGGCATCTGGACCCCCCCCAAGCTGCTCCCCCCACCCAGCTCTCCGAGCACATTCCCCTCTTTATCCTAATTTCAACTTCCACCCTGAGCCCCTGCTCCTTGGCTGCCTGTCGGTGGCAGGGAGCACTGCCGCATCCCTAGTCGAGCTGCCGTCCTTGCAGCAAGCAGGGCGAGCCCTTCATAGCCCTCCCTGCCAGGCACTTTTGCAGCCCCAGGACTATCTAGGGGTCCTGCGCACGCGTGTCAGGCGTCAGCGCCTGAGCCCAGAGCTGCCCCAGGTCTCGCTCGTGGAGCCGCGCACGCACGCCGCATCCCATTGCTGCCACCGGCGCCTTCAGTCACTGGCAAAGCCCGTCCTGCCCCTGCGCTGTCTTTTCAGCAACATCACAAGTTTGGTGATCCCATGCGGTCTTGATGGTAGAGGTAACGGTACCAGTGGATGCAAGACGTTGTAAAGTGCTGCACTACATCCTAAATGAAGTGAGCCCAGGAAAGCCTGGGGAGCACACGCAGGCATCAGGCTGGGCACGGTCACGCTGGTGGAGCCAGAGAGCAGTCGCYGAGGCCCTGATTTTCCAAGAAGCAGGGCAAATTGCTCTGCACGGAGCTCCCTGCTCCTCTGATGCCCAAACCACCTCATTTCAGGCTAGCTAAGATATACCTCTGTGCTACGCTGCAGCCCGCAAGCCAGAAAATCAGCCCTTTAACGGAGCGCAGCATGTCCCATTCGCTCCCCGCTCCAGGTTACAACCAGGAATTTTAATGTTATCTCCCCGAGTGTCTCAGCAGTGCCAGTATATCAACTGTTTCTCTGCACCAAGGGCAGCAGCCAAAGCTTACTCATCTATTTTCAAGCGAGGTTTTTGGCAGGTTTATCAGTGAATCCAAAGCCTCTTACAGAGGCATTACAAATATAACCCAGGCGCGGGGGGTGATCGCGCGCAAGCCGAACACTCTGTCCAGCCCGGGTGAGACCCACCGAGGCCAGGGCCCAGAAACGTGGCCTGACCCGACACCCGCTGCAGGGCAGCAAGGCTCGCGGATGCCAGGGCGTTTGTGGACAGGCCGGTATCCGGCGCTGGCCCCTCGGATGGAGAAACACGTCCCTGCCAAACAGGCAAATGCATGGCCCAGCGGCATCCCGAAAGGATGGCTCGTGGTGTGCAGGGTGACAGCAAAATATCCCCCACGCTGGTGCAGGAGGAGAGGGAGCGGAGCATTTCTTGGGATCTGATCCTAGGAAAAGCCCATGACTTTGGGACTGCATAAAAGGCGACAGGAAGAAGCGATGGGGTGAGGAGAGAGATGGTTTCTGCGGAGCTGCCCGGTCCCGAGGGCCAGGCGCTGAGCAGCGGCTGGGGCCTGGGATGCGCCGGGGCTCCTGGCTGGCCCTGGGCTGTGCAGGCAGCTCTGCTCGAGGTGACCTTCCCTGGCCGGGCAGGGATCCTTCCCTTGCTTGAAGCACGCACCCGGGACCTTCCAGCCCCCCGGAGCCAGCTGGGTGCTTTTCTGTTCCCAGGAGAGGTGCTGCCGCCCCAGAGACAGTTCAGTGCCTGACGGTTTGCTACACGTGTTTAGGCAACCGCATCCCGCCTTAATTTCCACTTGTCCCCAGCCCCGTGAGACAGCCCCGCGCCTGCTCTGCCCATCGCAGCGCTCAGAGACGCAGCCCAGGAGCTCAAGGAAATGCACGCTCTGCTTTGCACGTCCAAAGGCTGTCAGAGCTGCGGGGCAAATACAGTGCGGTTAGCGAGGACCCCAGCGTCGCCCAGTGTGGTTATTTCCTCCCCTAGCTCACACAAAAGCAAAAAGCAAAAATCCTAGCAGGGAATATCAGGTTGCTGGTGGGGAGATGCTAGTCTGCTAAAGCAAAAAGCCTTCAGTCCYGTGCGGCGCTGCAAAAGGATTGCAACTCGCCGCTGCCGGCGACCGCTGCATGGCAGCTCACGGCCAGCGGCAGCGAGCCCTGCGCCGCCCCGGGGCGACCGCCCGGCCACACAGCTGGACTAGCAAAGCATGGGGCAGGCAAGGGCTCAAACCGGTAATGATTTCCAGCCAAAATTTTAAGGAAATGAATTTCCGAGCAAGGAAGCGGATTTTTTTTTTCCAGGGTGCTATGAGGGTGGGGCCTTAAAAAATAGAGAAAAAAAAGAGAGCAGTGAGGAGCAGGGGTTAAATCCCCACCTGCACTCGCCCGCTGCAAAGCCCCGTCCCCATCCCTCGCTGCGTGGCCGGGGCAAGGAGCAGGCGCTATCTATAGCCGCCCCTCGCCCGCGTGCCTCGGCGCTGCCCGGGTCACGCAGACCTCCTCGCCTCGCGTTTCCCCGGGCGCCCTGCCACCGCCAGCCGGCTCGGGGCGACCCGCCGGCCCGGGGGCTCCGGTTACAGCCGCGGCCGCGGGGCTATAAAGGGGGCCGGGGCGCGGGCCGGCGGGCGGTCGGCAGCCCGCGGCCATGGGGAGCGGCGGTCTCGCCCTGCTCCTGGCGCTGGCCCTCGCGACGTGCGTCAGCCCGGCCGGGAGGAAGGTACGGGGCCGGCGCGGCGCGGGCACTGGGCGGCGGGAGCCGGCGGGAAGTTGCGGAGGGGCTGGGAGGGAGGCGTCGTCCGTGCAGGGATGCTCCCTGCGACGGACAGCGGGAATCTGCCCGGACACCCCCCGGCGGAGCTGCGGCGTGGGGAAATCCCGTTTCCCACTGAGGGCTCACAGAAAGCTTGCACCGGCATCAGTGCTAGCGTTTGGAGCGAGGACCTGCCGGCCTCCTGCTCCACGAGCAGCGTGGAGGCTCAGGCTGGGGAAAGGAAATCGCCACCGAGCCAGCAGCGGCGACGGCACAGGTTTGGTGCGTGGCCCCGGGGCAACGTCCCCAACGGCATCCCTCGCCTTCCAGTGCGTCCTCTCCGGCTCGTGGCGGAGCGACAGCGGCTGCCGGATGGTGGTGTCCGTCCTCGGGGAGGACGGCAGCTTCTCGGGCTCCTACCTGCCGGGGGCTGCCGCCAGCGACCCCCGAGTCCTGGCCTCGCCGCTGAAGGGCTCCCAGCAGGACGYGGCGCTGGCGGCGCAGCCCACCTTCTCCTTCGCCGTGCGCTGGAGGCGCCGAGGTAGGCGGCTGGCACAGCCGGGACGGGGTCGGGCGAGCCGGGAGCAGCCCGGCGCCGGCTCACGCGCCCGCCGCGCCGGCCCTTGCAGAGGCGCCGGGAGCCAGGACGACGGCCTTCGTGGGCCAGTGCTACGTGGACGAGGMGGGCGAGGAGTCGCTGCACGCCCTGTGGCTGCTGCGCGAGGAGGCGGAGAGCCCCGCTGAGGACTGGAAAGCCACCAGGTGAGCGCCCGGCCGCCCCGCGCCCCCCGGGCTGGCGGGAGGTGAAATCCCCCCCGGTGAGGCCAGCCGGGGCGAAGGGGTGCACACAAGTGCTCGGGATCCCTCCTGCACCCGGCTGGGGGCTGTCACCGCATCCCGGTGGCAGCGAGCGAGGGCACGGGGCTCCAGGCACCTCTGATGGGGGTCGGCCTCCGGGGACCCCCCCAAATGGGCTTGTGGCCCCCCCTAAAGAGAGAGGGGCAGCCGGTGACTGCGGCGCTGCTGGTGCCGGATCCCTGGGCATCCCGCCCGGCTGCCAGGCGAGGCGGCAGGGGACCCCATGTCCCCCCTCCCCGTGTCACCGCTCCCCTTCGCACCCACTGGCAGCAACCCCGGCTGGGTGAGCCGCAGTGACGGGGGGCTTCCCGCAGGATCGGCACGAGCGTTTTCACCCGGATAAAGTGATGGCAAGTGGGAAGACCTGGAAAGCGAGGCCACCGCCGCAAGGAGACAGCRCGTCCTTCTCGCAGCCTTGGCCTGTGCCCGCCTGCCACATTTCTGCAGCTCGCAGCCCAGCGGCGCGGATTTTTTTCGGCAAGTTCAGCCCAACGTGAGCACTGTGCATCGGGGAAAAATAAAGTTTTGGGGGTTTTTTTGTGGAAAAGCAGTTCTTGGCTCCATATTCTGCCCTGTCTCAAACCCACACAGTCTGCCCATCCTCCCCCGGGAGGCTCCGTCCCTCGGGATGCAGGCAGGAAGGTGCAGCATCCCACGGCCTTCCCAAGGACRGCTCCTTCGCTGCCTCCGTCCCTGCAAGAGAGGGTGGCACACCTCACCCGCACCCCCCCCGAAACCCTGGCTCAGCCTCTGCCCTCTCGGTGCCGCTGGCTTTCGCCTCCCAGTCTGAACCAGTGCCTGGTTAAAGAAGTCCCCTGGGACAGGGAGGAGCTGCCTGGGCGGCCGGTCCAGCAGCGTCGGCCCCCGTCCCGCAGCGCCCACGGTGGGATCGGCAGCCCCCGGGGAATTTGGGCTCACATGTCCAGTTTTGGGAGCTGGGGGAAGGCTGCGATTCCCCTGCTGTGTTTACATCTTCTTTTTCAAGTGGGCTCCCGGATTTCTGCTAGTTTTTCTGTTTCCATCAATATCCAGCAGCTGGTGCTAGTGGATAAAAATAATGACGTGGCGCTTGCGGAGGGCTTGGGTTGCCTTTAGAAAGGGCTGCATTTCTCGCTTCTGCTGCTAACTGAAACCCGCCTCTCAAGGGAACGCTCTTTCTGATTTCGAAGCCATGCCGAAGGTGTTTTACCTCCCCCACAGCCCAGGCCTTCTGCAGCCCTCACAAACAAATTTCATTTTGCACTTTCATAGCTTTCCATAAAATGGATGCTACCACGAACAGAAAACAGCACTATCGACACACAGAGAGTCATCAGAGAAGAGGGTTTCTATTTTGCAATGCCTCTGCCAGATTTAGGGAGGCCTGAGCAGAATATTTTGCCCTGAAAGCCTCCTGTTCCCGCTCTGCCAGTACAGGTTTTGCAAGCAGGGATAAGGTACACACCTGACAACAGTGACAGGTTTGCTGTTGCTCTTCTGACTGAAGGCAAAATTGAATTATTGGCAGTACCATTATGCTAAGGGTTGGGTGAAAACTCAGGGTGTTCAGGTAGGTACCTGCTGCCTTTTATCCAGGATACAGTGGGAAGCGGGTCAAGTTCTGGACTAAAAGAGCTAACAGGGAGGTGAACCCAAGCCCAGGCCCTGTGCTGGCCTCATCCAGAGCGCAGGGGTTTTGGAGAGAGCTTGTGCAAATGCCAATGGCAGAGCATGGCTTTGCAGGAAGCGTGTGCACACGCACAGGACACAAAGCACACAACGCACCCGCAGCCAGTGATGCACGCTGTGATGCAAGCCCAACGCACACGCAGTGCAACGTGCACACACAGCACAGCACACGCATACACGGCAGGAGCAGGCAGCCGGGGTGGGCTGTGGGCAGCCGCAGGCAGCCAGAGAGGGACCTGCAGTGCAGCCAGGAGGAAGCTGGCAGGGCGCAATGCTTCCTGGAGGAACAGGCTTGCAGCRAAAACCTGCCGCCTGCTCTCTGATCCTTGCAGCATTCAAGGAAACAAGGTGTCATCAACAGTCTCCGGCAGGGAGGAGGGTTATCACATAAATACCAGGCTCCTCCTGTTGCTTTGATGAAAAATAGCAGCACCACAGCAGCACCGAGACCAGCAGAGCAATCATCCCCCCAAATTGTTCCTGCAGACCCATCCCAAGTGCAGTATCCGAGCTGGCCTTGGCCTCCGAGATATCCCAGCCTCTCAGTCTGCTGTCTACCACAGCATCCCTGCACCGAAGGGCTGCGCTGGCTGGCGCAGCTGGTGCCTTGTGCCAAGAGCTTGTGTTCAGATGCTTTTGCTGAGGCACTCCGTGTGCTTTCCTGGCTCCCTGCCCACTCTCCCAGAGCTATCTTTTCCTGACATTTGGCCAAGCAGTCGAGACCGCTCTGGAGTGCAGGGCTGACCCTGTTGCTCCTGGCCACACACCAGCTCCGGTGCCTGCTCCCTGCGCTGCTGGCACCACTCCACCGTTTTATTTTTGATGACTCRTACAGGTATTGACTAGCACGGGGCCAAGGCTCAGCAGCGTGAGCGCGGTGGCCCTTTGAATCTCCCGCAGGGCTGAGARGCTTCCTGGGGATCCAGTAGTATATCAGATCGGAGGGCTGTGCGTGGTAACTGCCCGCACCGAGGGCGCCAGCCTCCAGGTCTCTGCCAGTCCTGCCTTCCTGGAGAAAAGCAGGCTGCAAGGAGACACCAGCGTGGCCTGTGATTGCTTGCCCCAGTCAGGAAAGCAAAACAGCTTCCACCGGCTCTTGGGACCACAGATCTGAACCAGCAACCCACAGATCTGGTGGCTCTGGAAAGGGAGGATATGAGGGAAGGCTTAACTCCAACCGTTTGCGAGGCCTAGGCAGTCCAGAGAGGAAAATGCAAGATGTCCTCAAAAAGCTCTTTAAGATCTGTTGTCCCAGGCCTCTGGAGCTGCTCTGGAGAGCCAGTGATACCAGCAACAAGCAACTGGACCAGAGCAGATGCGGAAATAGGCCAGGCGAACACAGTCGCTCTCCATCACTACCCGACCGCCCACCTGGGCACTGGTGGGGACAGGTAGACAGGCTTTTCCAGCTGCCCTGGCACCCAGTGGTTGCTCCTGCAGCCTGGGCCAAGCAGCCATGCTTGTCTGCTCCGGGAAGCACCCAGGCACAGCGGAGGGTCCATTTCTGTGGGACAGACAGTCGGAGCACTCTTGGGCTGCAGTGGGAAGGCAGGCTGTGGGGACAAGCCTCCTGGCTCCAAGGGTGGCAGCACAGGTCCGGACAAAAGCAGCGTCCCACAGCTCTCAACCCCAACCAGAGCAAACAGGTGAGGCTGAGCTATGCTCACGCAAACTCTGTGATTTCCTGCTGGTAGCCAGTACTGGGAGAGACCACATCAGCCTGCAGCTGGTAGGAAACAGGCCCATTTGTATGTCCCCAGAGCAACTTTGTGTGAAACACAGCACACAGACCCACGTCTCTCCGAACTGCAGGTATTGATGGACAAAGTGGGTAGACCCTAGCCTACCTCGGAGGGGAGGGCATTCAGCCCAGCAGTGGTTTGAGGAGAGGCAAACTAAGACGGGTAGCAGTCAGCACACGTAGAGAGCTCACTAGGAAGACAGAGGCTGTGCCGCTTCAAAGGGCTCAGCCATGGGGTTCAGCAACAGCAAGAACCACGAGGACTCACAGCTTCCCAGTTCCCCAGACACCAGCCCCGACCCAGCCCTGATTTAGCAATCACCTGCCTGCCCAGCAGGCACAGCCCTCCCACACCCGCCGTGGGGACGGGTCTGGTCGCACCACTCTGTCTTTGCTCTGCTTCCTGCGATTGTGCAGTTCCTTGGTTACAAAACCAGAGGTGGAGGCAGACATCGGCTCCTCTCGTTTCCTACAAGGGAAGCTGCTCAGTTCCGCTGCACTAACAGCTTCGCTACACGCGGCACATGGCAGCAGGCACATTGCCACGGCTCCTCCTGACTTTCATGCTTGGGCTCTGGGTGCTCAGAGTGTGAATTCATCTCCAAAAGCAATCCAGGAGTCCGAAAGAGGGGAAAGAGAGCAGCACCACACTGTAATCTTGCATGGCGTCCCAACAAGCCCTCTGCACAGAGTGCACCAAAGGGAACACAAGGTAGTTTCTGCTCCCAGGGGCTCTCCTGAGGTCACCTGGAAGACCGAAAGCAGGAGTAGACGTCAGTCCTCCTGCAGCCCAAGTCACTGCTCCATTTGTTAGGCCACAAGGGGAGGGTGGCCACTCCCCAAGCACCTGTTAGGTGCAGAAGCGGGGTCCCTACACTCGGAGATACTTTCACAAAGCTCCCAGCCCTTTGCGCAGCCCCTAACCTCCGCTGCCCAGCTCAGTCCCAGAGTGACAAGACCACAGAGGGCACAGTTGCGCAGAGGGCATGCTTTATTTACACATAATTAATATGGAAATGTCTTCACTAGCTTAGAACTGATGTAGGACAAAGAGATGCTCCACAGGTACTGCTAAGCTGCACTCCAGGAAAGATACTAGTCCCCAGCTCAAAGTGCTTCCACTCAGCCTCGCAGAGAGCAACCACAGGCAGCTGACTGCCTCACTGGCCAGCACAGCAGGGCTCAGGTACACGAGGACACAGCTTTGAAACTGGCCTGCATACAGAAAGCCTTCAGAAAAGCAAGCAGCTCTGCTGCTCAGTACTACTCCTGCTTTGGTAGTCTGGTACAAGGCATGCTCCTTCTTCTCCCTGAGACACCGGAGTCCTGCTCCCAGGTTTGTGGGAGATGAAAGGCTGGCCCCCAAAAGCTTGACGGGAGACAGCATGCACAGCCGGGGAAGGACTCCACACCACCTTCTCTAGTCAGACCAAGAGCTGTGCCCATGGCTCAACAGCTAGCAGGAACAGGGGGAAATGCAAGGCCTGTTGCAATGGCAGGACCACTCCCTTTAAGGGCACTGAAGGTCAGCATCCAGCTCACCATCTCACACCCAGAAATCAGACAACACTGTGGGGTTAAAGGGATGCTTGTGGCTGCCACACACAGTAAGAAGTACAGGACTCAGCCTGTTCAACTCCATCTGAAGAGGGGAGAAGTGAGACGGGGCACCTGTCACCACCTGCCTCCAGGCAGAGCAGGTATCGGGCCCCTCAGGCGCCTGAGTGCCTTCACCCTCCATGCCTCAGCCCTTCCCCAGCAAGCCACGGCACTCACCGAGGGCTACAGACCATGTCGACAGCCATAGCAGGAAACAAAGTTCTCCAAGTTTCCTACCTCATCTCTGATAGGGTCCTGTTATGGATATATGGGGCAGAGTGTACGAACAGGTCATCTCTAAAATGATTCCTCCCCAGTGAACCCTCTGAGCTGCCAGCTATCAGAAGAGTATTTGAAAGCATTTGCTTTGACAGATTATCTGTTAACACAGTTCTGCTTTTCCCTTCTCGACAGGGCGCACAGCACCACCCTGACAGGCAAGATGAGATGGTGGTCACATCTCATCTACACGGTGCTGCTGGATGACAACGCTGGCAGTGCGTTCCACCCACTCCTGCCTCTTGGCTTCCCAAGCTGCTGGCACCGCTGAGTGCAAAGCGTTGCTCCCAGAGCGCTGCTCCTGGGGCTGGGGAGGACTCAACTCGGAGCTGCCTGCCACTGGAGGGTCAGAGGATGAGTTGCTGTTGAAAGTGGATCTGGGATCAGGCTTGGGTGGACTCTGCCCCTCTTCCCGTGACTGATTGAGGCTGCCCAACAGTGAGGCGTCTTCAGGCTCTGGACTAAGCTTCTCCAGCACAGCTTCCTCCTGCACGTCAGGTGCTGCCTGCCAAACCTGGTTTGGGAACTCACGGATCTGCCGTGACAGCACTGCAAGAGAGGTAGAGCCAGCCTTGTCATTCCCACCTGGAGAGCAGGACACATCAAACTCTTGCGGTCCTGTTCTGAGCACAGGACACCGCAGAGCCCATAGGAGGAGAAAAGACATTCAACTAGGGCTGCCTCCTCCCAGGGGAGGCAAGGAAACAGTGCTGCACAGCCACCAGGCACAAGCACCGATCGTGCTCCAAGAGGGAGAGGATCTGTGTGGTTCTGGTATTGCCCTTGGCCCAGGGTCCTACTCCCCAGGCAAGCCTCAGCAATGGGGCTGAGGAAGAGTCCAGAGCTGGGGCAAGACAGTAAAGCCAAACCAAAAGCTCCCCCCAGGCAAGGGGCTGGTGCCCAAGAGTTCAGGCCATCTCTGAAGGAAATGCTCTGCCCTGGAGGGTGACACTTCACCTGGAACCATGCCTCAGTCCCCAGGGCACTCACCTCTGAGCTCCGGCTGTGGCCCTCTGCTCCCAAATGAATAGAGGCTGGGGGAGAGAATGAGGCAGAAGGACAGAACCAGGACCTGGAAAGGGAGAAAGAGGCCATGAGCAAAGCCCTCCTGACCTTAGGGCATGCACAGGCATCACCGGCTGCAATTAATACCACTCTCCCAAACTTGTGGTGACAACAGAGACTCCTTCAGAGAAACTGGGGCTGAAGCCACTCACCATAATGCAGGTGCTTGCTGTGGTAGTTTTGGTTGTGGATTGCCTCACCAGGGCCTGAAGTTTCCGCAGTTGTTCAAGCAACGATCTGCAGGAAACCAGGCAACGCAGATTAATGCGGCAGCTGAAGCAAGAACCTCCCCCTCTGCTGCCGGGGACAGATCGCAATCCCGAGGAGAGGAATAGCCTTCCACACCACATCTCCAGCCATGTCCCACAATGAGAACTCACATGTTCTGCTTCTGCAGCAGCTGCACCTTCTTCTGGAGCTCGTGGTTCTGAGCTGTGCAGGCTGCCACCCTTCCCGGGACAGATGAACAGCACAGGGGAGAGAAACAGAGAGGTTTTAATTTGTTAGCCAACAGCAGGAACTTCACTGGAGTCCCTCCTCAGAAAATCAGCCACCAACTCTATGGGTGGCTCTCTGGGGCAGATGCTCCTGGGGTCTACGTGGCACCAGGTGGTGCAAAGCCCAGAGAATGACATCTCACACAAGGTTTGGGGAGGGATGAGCCCTGACCTGTCCCTCAGAGAAGCATCACACTAATCTATAATGATGCTTGCTCCTAACAGCACACCAGTCAGCCCTGCAGATCAGCGACGCCAGGCTGTATTGCAAACTAGTCCGACCTGAAGAACATGTGGGCCCTGGCAAGCCAGCACTCTGCTTAAACTGAACAAGTCCTGGGCCATCTCCAAAGATAGAGAGCACAGCAGACCAGTTTCCAAGCTTTGGAGCCTCCTGAGAAGAGCTGCTGCCCAAACTATAGGGTCAGCCTCACTTTGTTGCCGGGGTCTTGCAACCCTGGGCAGAGCAGAGTACTGCCGCCACGTGCAGGTACCTGTTTTCCAGGCCATCCACGTAGATCTTCTTCCTGCGACGACTATCCTGGGCTGACTGCTTGTTCCGGATCTTCCGTCGCACTTTCTTCAGAAGCCGCTCTTCAGCCTGCAAGAGCCATCTCTGATGAGCAGCCACCCCAGGGTGCTGGCAATTCAGCCCTAACAGAACCTGTGGATGTCTCAGCGCTCATCCCTGTCGAGAAAGGCAGCAACCCAGGTACTTCTGTCCTCTGCTTTCCCCAAACCACAGAATGACCTGGACTAGCTGGAAGGCAAACTCTGGCCTGCTGATATGACCAGCAGTTTCCCGGTCTGCCAAAAGAGTGAGGCACACACAAACAAGATGAAAAGCACACAGCTCACAAGCCATTAGACAAGCAGGAGGAAAAAGGCTGAGGGCAGTTCTAGTGCAACTGTCTCCTGCAAGCAGTCACAAATGGGGAGATTGAAAGCAGCCAGGTTTCTTGCTGCTCTCCATATCCCTGCGGGCAGCCCAGGGCTACAGCCAAAGGGTATTTCACACTGCTGGAGATGGCCTGAGCAGCAATAGTAGTGCAGATCTTTCCACACCATTCCAGTCTCTGCACAGCAGAGAGGAAGCCCCCGCCACAAGAAACCGCATCACCCCCCAACAGCTAATGGGATGGCTGCTCTGCATCTACCTGACTAAAAAACCAGAGACTGCTTTGCATGTGGATCCCCCTGGCCCTCGAAGGGATCCATCTTCCCTGGCCTGCCAGAAGACAGTGCCCTGAACTCAGCACCTGGGGGCTAACGCTCTCAGCAAAGCACTGTGCTGCATTTTAAATCCCTACTCTGGTTAAAGTGTTCATGTACTCTGAGTCAGTCTGGGAGTCACTGGCTGTAGCAAGGACTCACTTTGGTCAGTGGCAGACAGGTTGGTAACGAAACACCTTCTTTCTCCAGGAGCTGCCTCTCCTCCTCCGTCAGAATCAACTCTGGGAAGTCGAACTAGAAGACAGCCAAAACACGCCTGCTGAGAATCCAAGTAAAGGGAGTACAGCCCAGGGCAGAGAAGGCATGCAGAACCAGGATCAGCTCTCCCAAAGCAGCATCACGCTTTCCTCAGAGGTGCCCCCCACAGCAACCCAGCCAGGAGAGAAGGGGAGAATGCACCTCTATGCCTTAGGGAGTCAGTACCTGCATGGTGGCTCCAGGCACATACTGGGGTCCAGCATCCACAGCGACAGCAACAGGAAAACTGGAGTTCTGTTCCAGTGTCTCAGTTGGGCTTTCTAAACCTGTCCATGTCTCTAGGGAAAGAGAAGAGAGTCAAGCTCCAGGCCTCCATGAGGCAGCACAGACACACCTGGCCAGCCARCTTTGAGCAGCACGAGATCACAACTGTACAGCCACAGAGAACCACCAAGTTGGCTCTATCCATTGCTGCCTGGTTCCCACACAAGAAAACCCTACGTTGGACTGTTTTTCTGCTAGGCACAACACTGCGTGTTGCTAGAACAGATAGACCCCCACTTACCAAGGTCAATGGAAACATCTCCTTCTGCCACCTCAGACCTCACACTTTCCAGCACAGGCCCATCCTGATGAAGGGAGTAATTGTGATCAAACTGCACAATGTCTGAGCTCCGAGGGCTGCTGGCAAAGTCACTGCCAGGGCTATGGGACAAATTCTGGTCCTCAGAAATGCCACTGTCACTGTCAGCAGGTGAGTAACCCTGCAGTGTGCCCGGTTCGTCTACAAAGGGGCTCAGCAGTGAGCTGATGAAGTCATCCATCTCCTTGTTGTTCAGAAGCTGCAGAGAAAAAGCTTCCACTAAGCAGGGAGCCAAATCTCCTGGACCACAACCCACCAGCAATTCCTCCAGAGCAACTCACCTCAGGCTCTGGCAGGCCCCAGTCTTCCAGCAGGCTGCTCTCCTCTCCTGGGATTTCAGTGCCGGGAATACTGTCCTTCAGGAGAAAGTCAAGCAGGTCCTCATCTGCCAAGGCAGCTGATTCCTCCGGGCACGACATCTGAACAAGACAACCAAAATGACCACAGGCCCCAGGGGAAATACCAGCGCTCCTCTGGGATGTCACTCAGTCCCTGTGCTGAAGTACAAAGTCTCCCCATGCAATGGGAGCAGCGGTCAGCACCCTGCAGAAATGACACCATGCAAGAGGTCAGTCCATGACTGCTGTCCCAGCAAGGCTATTACCACCACTTGTGGTCACCCTGCATCGCCTTTCCTGCCAACCTAGTGGGAGCAGGCCATCAGGGTGAGGCTCCACCCAGAGGGCAAAGCTGCTGGAAGATGAGGGAAAGTGGAAGGGCCCCAGACTTTCTCCTGCTGAGAGCATACAAGGTAAACAGATTCCACCATTTCACTGAAGCCTGAAGGTGCTGTACCACTGACCTGCAGCTGGCCAGGCCAGCGTTCCCACTGGCACCATTAAGCTTTCAGATCTAGCTGACAGGTGTCACAGCTTGGGGGAGGGGGAAAAAGGCCAGTGCAGACTGCAGACACATGGCTGTTGCACCAGCTGCCAGGAAGCAGGAAGCTGATGCGTGGGGCAGCCGTGCCAGACTGCACTGCTTACTGAGCGAAACAAGCAGGAAATGGAGCAACAAAAGGAAGGGGGAGCAGGGCAGAGTCCAAGCAATGCTGGGGCCCATTGTTTCCACGGACACAGGGCCTTCCAGCTAGGAAGCACACACTGAACACGCAGCTCCGGGCAGGCAGCAAGGGGAGGAAGAGAGCAAACGAGGCGGAAGGAAAGGTCACAGGAACACCTTCGTACGTGGCAGAATCTGCCTGCGCACCTTGCTTAGGGAAGCCCAGAAACCTCTCGCAGCCTGTGAGGCTGGCCCGCGAACAAACACGGCACGGCTCTGCAAACGCGCTCGAGGGGCGGCTGCGCTCGGCAGCCGCTGAACGCTTGCTGGACAGCGCAGCCCCAAGCCAGACCTTTAGGGCGGCGCCCTCCCCTTCACCCCAACGCCCGGGCTTCAGAGAGCCGCCCGTGCGGCAGGAACGCCGCCCAGCGCGCTGCGGGGGCTCGAGCCGCCCGCGCGGAGCCCGGCAAGCCCCGAGGCCGCAGCGCCCGGGCCTGCTGCCGCCCCAGGCCCCCGCAGCGCTCTACGCCGCCGCGCGGGGCCCTGGCGGCGCAGAGGGCGGGCGGGGCCCGGGGCTGCCCGGACGCCTGGGCCCCGGCTCGCTCTGAAGGGAGGGGGGACAGACACCTAAGTCCCCCCCGGCTCCGAGCGGGGCGGGGCGGCGGCCCCGGACGCCTGGGCCCCCCCAGCCCCTTACCTCGGCGCGCGACGCCGTCCGGCAGCGCCGCTTCCAACGCACCAGGAGTGACGTCAGCGCCCTCCCAGCAGGCCGCGCGCGCGGCGCGCCGCTCTCCCACAACACCCCGCGGCGGCGGAGCGCCCCCCTCTTCCCACAGTGCCCCGCGCGCCGCCCCCTCCCGTTCCCGGCGCAGCAAGAT
>NW_020450994.1:3010841-3078977 GCF_003343035.1 Apteryx rowi | reverse complement strand
CAGGGCCCGGGGCCCGTTTACCGGGGGGGCGCTGGGTCACCCGCAGGCAGGGCCGCGGTTTCCGGGGTCACCTCCGGGATAAGGCCTGGGTTACCGGGGGGTCCGGGGCAGGGCCCCGGTTACTGGGGGCTGCCAGAAAGGGGGGTCCCCGCGGGCAGGGCCGCGGTGACTGGCGCCAGGCACCCTCCATACCCATCCCGGAGCCCTGCCGGTGCCCGGTGCAGGCCCGGGGCGGCGGGTGCCCCCTGCCCTGGCGGGTCCAGGCTGCGGCAGCACGTCGGTCCCTTGACGCGGGAGCAGATGAGCGAGGGAGAGCCGCCCGCTCCCTGCTTCGCCCGCCGCCCGCTCCCTGCTTCGCCCTCCGCGCGCTGCCTCCGGACGCGCGAGGGCCGCCGCCGTGGCCGCTGGCGCTGCTGGCGACGTCCCCGGGGCGCGAAGGACCTTCTGGCTGGCAGCGAGGAGCGCTGCCCAAGGGCCCGCAGCGCTGCCCGCCGAGGGGAGCGTCGCGAGCCGTCCGGCGGGGCCGCGCAGTGCCTTCCTGCAGCGCTGCACAGTGCCTTCCTGCAGCGCTCTGGAGATCGGCCTGGTCTGTCTGCGCCCGGCGCGAGGCCTGGAGATGGTGTGAGAAGTTAAGATAACCGCCGCGGTTTCCCGCGTGCTCCAGGGGGGCTGGCCCACAGTCAAATGCATAGCCTAATTTGCCTTAAGGTGGTTTTCGGGTGTGCTACAGCTCCAAACGTTTAGCTGTGACCTTATGGCACGTGCAGGGTCTCGAGTTTGGGAGTGACTCTAAACAGCAGACTGAGGGTCTTCAGCAGGTGCCGGGTGTTCCCCGTGGATGGCAGGTCGGATACTGCCGGTGTTTGGTGTCACTCCTGCGTGGGAGCTCAAGGGCAGACGTGCGAACCTGTTGCTAAAGAGCTGCTGCTGCTGGAGTAGCCCAGGCAGAGCTGCGGTGACCCGCAGTGTGCCGTCACATCACGGTGAGCGGGGACGCGGTCGCTTAGGCTGGTTTTGTGCCGCCCGGAGCGGAGTCGCTGCCGCGCTCTTGCGGGAGCCAGCAGCCTTTTGCATGGCGGTGGTTGTCCCTCTCCGCTCTGTAGACGTGGGGCTGGGGCAGGACTGGGGTTGCAAACCCTGCACCTACAGGGGCGCCATGTGCCAGGTTTAGGACTGCCTTCGTTGAATCTCCATGAACGGGAGATGAGGTGGTGCAAGAAGTGCTTTTTTTGCCCTATCCCTGTCCAAAACAGCAGCAGTGGTGTCTCGCCTGCACTCCTTGCTCACCGTCCCTGCTATAGCGGGGCYGGTGGGGGGTCCACCTTGGCTGCTGGCTTCAGCCTTGTCGCCTGACCTCAGCCAGGGCAAGTGGTGTGCACCATTGTCTCTTAGTCATGGTTGCAGACTGGACTTATCTGGTTAATCCTGGCCACATCCTGYTAGTTCTGCCTGAAAATAGCTGCACCCAGTAGGGAAGCCACATTTGTGTCCCTGGAGGCTGCATGTCTTGGATTGAAATTAGTGGTCACGTGGCCYGAGAAGACTGATTTAAAGCCCAGCTGAAAATGAGTTGTTGTCACTGACATCTTCCATGTTGGCTCTCTCCTTTCCTGCTACTTCCTGGGCATGCTGGAAAYGAGAGGAAAAGGTTTGATGCCGTGACGAGCCGTGGGGAAGTGCACAAGCGCAAGTTCTAGCTTTTTGAAGTATCAGCGTAGCAGCACTGCTCTTCAAGCTGAAGCTTGCTGGATTCACATCTGTTGGGGAAAATGGGCACTTGAGGACGGGCAGGCTTCTCCACSACAGCTTTGTGTTTTTTGGATTTCTGAGTCAGCAGCTGCCCTGCTGTAGCCCATATGGGATCGGTTCAAAGGCATCCGCGTAAGGAGCTAAGCCTGACTCATTCCAGTTAAAGCAAGGGGCTCGTGGAGGGGGTTGTGCTGAGCAGATAAAACTTAGCAGTACTATAGTCGTCCCTTGGGGGGAAAATGGTGAAGGTGAGTCAAACTAGTCTCACTCCCAGTGCCCTGAGGTGAATCAGAGCGTGCGAATAGGATATTGCCACTTTGGTGAATGCCCCRACTGGTGTTCATGGTGTCTGTTCAGTGTGGCCCACGCAGAGGTGAGTAGGATGCACCTTGGCAAACTTACGTAGCAGAGGGGTCCAGTAGAAGAAAAATGGGAATATATGATTGAAAACCTGTGGAAGAGAAGGGRCAGCAACTGAAAACAGCAGAGGCAGTTTCTGAGATAGAAAAGGCCTTTCTGGGAAACCTTAAGATAGGCTCAGTCTAAACCCATGATAAGTATGAAACTAAAGGGAGATAGCGGAGGAGGGGGGCAGTTAATGTTCCTCCCATCTGACAGAGTGACCTGTTAACGAGCAGCCCTGTGTGTGCGGGCACGTGGTAGGATACGGAGAGCGGTAGGAGCTCAGGGGTGCCGAAAACGGCCCCCAGCTGCGGGTCGGGGGAAGAGGCTCCCGGTGGCTATCACCGGGGGGGGGTGTAAAGGCGATTGCTCCTCTTGGAGATTTGTCCTGGCTGCAGCGGCCTGGGCTGCCGGCCTGCTCCTGCCTGGCGGCTGCTGCGTCTGGGATGTGACTTGGCTTAGCAGTCGTCGGGTTCTGTGAGCCGAAAAGGGAAGTGCCTTGCCCTGGGGGCGACTGCGCCCAGGGTGCCCTCCGGGGCTCTCTAGGGAGCGGGCGGTGAGAGGTGCTGGGATGCAAATACCCTTGCGTCTCGTCTGGTACCGGGGCGGCAACTTAGCCTGCTATAATTATCCGGCCAGAGGCCTTGCGCGGGTTCAATGCCCCTTTCTTCAGTACGGGGCCCTGGCCCGCAGTCCGGGAGCCGGGCTGGGGCGGGCAGGGCCCTCCAGGGAGCAGGCTCCAGCAGGACGGGCCCTGCGGTTTGGAAGTGCCCCTGGCACTTCCTTTTCGTGAAGTCTGACAAGCTCTGCTGTTCGGAGCCAATTATAGCTGCCCCGCTCAGCAGGAGAGGAAGTTCCCAGCTCGTACGCCGCTCTGTCTGGAGGTATTTATAGATGGGGTTATCGTTGCCCCCCTCCCCATTTGGAGTGCTTCCACGGGGCTCAGCTGGGCTGGGCGCCTGTGAGGGAGGAAAAAGCGGCCCCTTTTAGAGCAGGCTTTAAATTGTGTATACGAAAGCAGCATTTGACAACTACACAGCTATAGGCCATGTTAACAAGACGTCCAGAGCAGCAGCTCGTGAAAGAGGAGCAGCTGCTGTACTGGTGTGGAGTCAGGCCCCAGGGCCGATCAGTTTGTTTCGGGTCTGGTGGGGAGCAGCAGCGTTACCCTGGCATCTGAGCTACAAAGCTTGCCTTTTCTTTTCGGGGCCCTGTGTTGCCTAAGTGCCTCTTCTCTTCCTGTCCGCCCTGCTTGACGTATAGCAACCGAGAGCTGAGGGGAAGTGGGAAGGGTGTCTCCGGCAGTTTTCCTCCCCCCTCCCCTTGCCTGGCTATTTAAGAGGTTTGCTGATGGGAAGGGGGAAATCCAAACTGGAATTCTGCCTCTCCGAGCCCAGGAGGTATAGGTGAGCTCTACAATGCTGGGATAAGGCTGCATCCCTGGATTTTACCCTATAACTTGTTGTTGAACGGAGAAGCCTGAGGACGTTCTCCTCACAGCCATGTGTCCTGGCTGCTTCAGAGCCAAAGGAGGTCACTGGTCACCCCTGAGAGCTCCTGCTTCTGCAGCTGGTCTCACGTGGGCGGTTGGACTGCTGATCCCGGGACAAAAGGCTGATTGTGCCCCCAGGAGAGGGTGCTGGGGTGGGATGCATAGCTCCCATCCGTCCCGGAGCTTCTCCCGTGCTGCCTGGGGCACTGCTGCATGTCTGCGGGCTGAAATGGGTGCTCTGGTCAAAGCGGTACTGGGGGAGGGAGCRTTGCAGCTGTGAGCAGCGTCAGGAGCTAAACCCCAAAAGGGGAAATGCGAGGCGGGTTCCTGTGTGCTGCACCCATTCCTYGTTCTGTGCTGGTAATGTCCCTAGAGCTGAGCCGGAGCAGCTGCGAAGGAGGGGGCTTCTTCTGGAGAAGGCCGTGTTGTGGTGTGAGGTGCTGGGGAGCTTCCCACCATGCCCCGGGTGGAGCAAATTAATGAGGCAAGGGAAAGGCTGCCTCATCTTCTGCACTGTCTGCGATGACTCCTTGTTCCCTGCCCAGCCCTGCTTTGCTGTGTCGTTTCCCTGTGCTGTCTCCTGCCCTGAGCCTTAGTGCCGAAGCCGTGGAGCTCCCTGCCGCCAGGCTGCCTCTCCTGAAGGACGGGTCCTTGGCCCTTTGAATCTGCCGGCAGGATGTTTAAATGCTTAGGCTGTGGCTTCATCGCTGGCTGTTAGATCCATATTTGGTAGCAATAATTGTTTACTCCTTTCTCCTCTCTCCCTTCATGTCACTGCTGAGAAGGGGAGGGGACATATTTTTGGGATCTTTAACATTGCTGGAATCTGCTGGTTTCCTGATAAAGGGTCTGAAAAACCCAGGAGGGTGAGAGATGAAGCAGGAGAGGGAACAGATTCCTTTCGAGCAGCAGATTTCAGCCTCGCTTCACTGGCAGCCATCTAAAACTTGTGCCAACAAAGGCATGGACCCTTGAGTATTAGATTTAAGTTTACTGGCATTAGACTTTTTTTTTTTCCTTTTTGGTTACCCTTCGTGAATCCCTTTAAAGTAGTCCACAGACCATGAGGTGAAAACCACTGAGTGGTAAATTAGCAGCTCCTCCTAACATGGCCTGTGGGCTGCTAGTTTGTCATACGTGATGAAGTGAGGAAGGTGGGTTTGTACAGTTTGCACTCGTCTCCTCCGTAGTTATGCACCTCCTCATCCCTTAGCAGAGGGAATTGTTCTCCTGGCCCTCTAGGTCACGTTGGCTGCTGTACCTGCCTGTTTTGCTGGGCATCTTTGCAACCGCTGAACGGTTGTTTCCCTGGGCAGCCCCTCATTCCTGCCTGGGCTGTTTCCTGGCAGGAACCTCAGCACAGCTGCCCAGGGATGCTGCATGGGGACGTGTGCTCTGAAGCCTCAACCTCCTTCTGGTCGGTGGAGCTGGGCCTTGATGTGTGCTTGAGTCCAGGGGGCTGAATACTGTCGGAGAGAGTTGGGTCCATCCCGTGCAGGCCCAGCTCCTTAAATGACATGTCCTGGCAGTTGCTTGAGGACCAGGGGACAGGAATCAGAGGATCCATTGGATCGTATGTTACTGGAGTAGGGACTTGTAATGTACAAGGGTGTGCAGCCCTCTCCTTTTTGGAGTTGAAATCTGGTGACTTAGCTGGAGAAATGTTAGCCCAGCCCCATGACTTGGTCCTACCCACTTCTTTAGGTGTCAGCCTCTGCGCAAGGTAAGGAGACGGCTCTGATAGCCACAGGCTACCTGAGCAGAGGTCAGCAATGTGGCAAAGCTCTTCTTTTGTTTTCCTGGTTTCCTCGCTGGCTGTGTGTGTTGCTTCACAGTAGGTGAATAATGTGGCCTTGTGCAATCCCTGCCAAGGGCTACGATTGTATAGTATCCGCTGTGACCCAGCGCTGACTTCATAACGGAGGATGGAAGATAAAAGCAGTTTTGAAATGGCAAGTAGCCCAAGCTGGCCTCTGGCAGGCATCACCCAGGACACTTACTGTTGCTAAGCTCTGAATATTTTATCTGCAGCTTGCTGTTAAGGGAATTGTGTCAGCCGTGTCTCCTTTTCCCAGTGTACAGCGCATATATGGCTACAAGCGTAGAGCCCAGTGATCTCCTAGGCTCTCACAGGGTGCTCTGGTACTCAGAGCCCGTGCTGCCCCTGCCTCACCCTGGGCTGTTTCTGTATGTCCAGGGATGGAGAGAAGAGGGGGGAAGACAGGCTGTTGCATTTCTGAGAGTTTGGGTTGGTTGCGCGTAGGAAAGCTGAAGGCTTCTTTGGGCAGTTCTGTTTTGCTGTTCCAGCAGAGGCAGAACTAATGGCCAAAAGAGGAAAAAGCACTCCCTCAGATACGAGTAAAACACCTTTAAAGGGGTGTGGAGAACACGAGCCAGTAGGGCGAACTTCCTAGAACTTAATGCCTTCATCCTGCCTCCCGGATGGAGGGTTCCCAAGCGATGTCTGTTCACCCCTAGGGATTCAAAGGCGGCTGGGTGAAATGGCCCGTGCAATGTGGATGCCAGGATTAGGGCCTCTGATGGCCTCTGGAGCCTGAGCGAGCTCCTGTTACCCCTGCGAGGCACTTTCGGGACACTGTGCTGGAGGACCGGTTCACTAAGGACGTGGCCAAAGCTACCCGTGGAAGAGCCCGTGGCCAGCGGAGCTGGAAGCACAGTGCCGTGGCGGCAGGAGGCGACGCGCTTGCTGTGCAGGCGCCCTGTGCTGTTTGCCTTTTTGTTCTGCGCGTTTGCCTTGTTGTGGGTCGCCCTATGGATGCTACAGTTTGGTTATCCACGCTCTGGAGAAGTGGGAGAAGGAGCTTTTGCTTCCTGCTYGGAGTTCCCTGGGCTGTTCCATGGGGGGAGGATGCCGAACAACACTAGATAGGCCTGGGGATGTATAGCAAACCCCAGCAGTTAATGGCTAAGGCTGCTCTAACTTAATGCGGATGAATTTTCGGACAGCTGGAGGTTGGTTTCATGGAACAACCACTGTCATGGGAAACTGGAGCTCCCCCCTCTGAAGGCTGCAGCGGAGGTGTCATAACCACAGGACTGCTCAGGATCCATGCTCGCCCTCTTGCTCCCCCCCACACAGCCCACCCTGGCGCTGGTCTCYGTCCTGTGTTTGTTTCCCATGTTCTGGCTGCTCCGTGTGGACCGGCGCTGCCCCTCCTATTGCATCTCTGCGGGGACCGGAGGATGCTCCTCTCTTCCCATCAGCACGACCACCCTGAGCCGCAGAGCGTGGTCATCAGGAAGGAAGCTGGGAAGCAGCTGCTGGGGGGCTCCGCTTCCTTGCCTTTGCTTGGGAAGCGGCTTCTCTCGAGGAGGCCGGTCATTATCCGTCTCCCTTACGTCTCTCGTTCCAACCACAAATAACACCAGGGCAGCCGCTGGAATGCGAGCCCGTCAGCAAAGCACGGGCTCCCTGCTGCAGCCGTGCTGAGCAGCGCTCGCGAGCGTGGGGCTGGGCACGGCGACGCGGGCAGGGGCGACGGCGCAGCTCGGAGCTTCACCTGGGGCGCTGCCTGTCTCCTGGCTGCTGCGCTCCTCCTCGGCCCGTCCCTGCGTCTGGGCGCGAGCACATCCCTTGCTGCGCCGGCGGTGCTCGCCCCGGCTGGGAGAAACCTTCCCGCCGTACGAATCCGGGTCGATGACCAGCTGCGTGGCTGAGAAAGAGGAAGTGGGATGAATCAGCCAGGCAGCGTTCGGGCTCAGCCATCGGCGTGGGGCTGGCGGCTCAGCCTTCAGATCAACGTCTGGCTGAGTCACCGATATTTCCAATATTTTCTGTAGCTTTGTTAATGTTAGTCTCGTAATGGAGGACGCCTGCAGTCAGGCCAGAGCCCCCGAGCACTCTGAGCCCCGAGAAGCTGCTTTTCTGCTGTCCCTGGCGTAGGGTGCTTGTGAGGCTGCACACTGAACAGGGTCTTGTTTTTTACAGGGTTAATTTTTTAACCTGGTTCCTCGTGCTGTTGGGCAAATGCTTGTGTCAAGCCAGAGAAGGAGGAAGGCAGAGCTGCTTCTTACTGGTATAGCATTTGTGCAGCTATGGCCTGAGATTTCCTTTCTCACGCTTGCAACCTGGCTTTGTCAGATGTGTTTCAGGTATTTTGCACCAGAGGAAGCTTGTGTGTAACAGTGATTGGCATAGGATGGTCAGGAATAGAAATGTGATTTCTAGTTGCTTTGTCTTCTCGTAAATTGAAAAGAAAAACCAAACATATTGAACAGAACGGACCTTCCAAGCAGKGATGGCTGTGCCCAGGTCAGCCAGCTGAAATGCCCAGCCTCGCGCGCAGGGCTAAGGTGGAGACTGCTGTGGCTTCTGCCTCACGAACCGCAGTGGGAATCAGTGCTGCCCGTCATGCAGAAAGCTTAAAGAGCAGTGGGTCTAACGACTAGATACAAATTCTGCTGCTGCCGTGAGTGAGTTTTGGGTAATGAGTAAGCCTTGCTTTCCGAGTCCACCTACCATAATATGAAACTTCTTGCAGTTTTTGCTGTGCAAAGCATGTGCAAATGTTTCATAGCTCTGCRAATGAAATGCGTTTGCTCTTATGCTTTCTGCTGACCTCTGTGCAAGCGAAAAATGCAGGGACTTCATTGGTGAGTGCATAGCTGCTGGCAGTCGGAGTCCATGTTAACCAAGTGTGTAACTGCTGTGCTTATAAAAAGCCTTAGTTGGCTGCAGCAGCTGAGCTCTTAGCAGTCCGTAGCTGTGCAGAATGGCTGATAAAACTTCCTGTAAAGAGGTCTCGGCCGTTGCTCTCCCATCCTCGCACAGCTGCCACACACGAATTGCAGGAATATTCCAGTCTTTCCTAAATATTTTGACATCGCTGTAAAGCAGTCTTGTGTGGTGTCTCCTTTAGAGCTTATATATTTAAAATGGTGAAATTGTTTTATTTGGTAAAGATTCGCAGTTTGTTCTGGAAACTTTCCACCAGTGTGTTGCACAGGCTCTGTTTGAAGACAGTCTGACGCTACTAATAGATWTTTTTTTTAAATGTAAAACTTACTCTGCAACTGTTCTTGCCTTGATACTCTRAAGTCAGTAGATACAAATACAGCAGTTACATCATGTGATGGAAAATTTACTTACAGTGGTCCCAGAAATGACATAGTTGTTTCTTAAACTGAACCGGCATTGAAAAAATTCTTGCTCTGAAAGGTAGAAAACGGCAGAAAAAACAACTYGGTTCTCAGACTGGCAGAGGGAGAGCCCGGGGCTTTGGCACAGCTTTTTGTCTTAGGACTGCCCAAGGTCAGCTGTTGTTCTCGTTCTTATTGATCAGTCCGTTTGCACAATTGCGAGCGTGTCTGGTGGCGTAGCGCTTATTTTTTAAATGAAACTCGAAGCACGGCTAGAAGTAATTCAAGCCAAAAGTCCTTAAATGCAGTAATCCATTTTACTTGCGTAGCGCGAACTCCCAAGCTGGCTCTACGTCCGTGGCATAACTGAAACCGGTGCTGCTCCTGCCTGCTTCTCCTCCCTTCCGCAGGGGCTTTCATGGCCCGTCTTTCCCCCCAGCCCGCCATGGCTCTGAGCATGAAGGATGCTTGGGGTTAGCCTGAAGGTCATTTAAATGCTGCTGTTCTAGGCTCGTTTCTGTCTGTGAGTCAGCAACATCCCTCTGCTTCCTTAATATAATAAACGTGGGCCCCAGACCTAGCTAACGCTCTTACGGGGCGACTGCGGGGCGGGGGGGAAAGGAAGCAGATGGGGAATTTCCTGGGGAGGCGAGTGGGAGCCCACAAAAGTTTCAGAAGAGGAAAGCCCGTATTCTGGCACTCGTTTAAGCAACGTGTTCCTTTCTCAAAGCTGAAAAATGGTTGCGTACGTTTTCCACAGATGAAAAGCTTGCAGTTTTCAATTGAATGCATAAATGTGTTCATCTAACTTGCAGCCTGTTAGCTAGCTGGATCACTGCTACGTTTGCTTATCTGTTTTTGCATACCAATAAATGATTACTAACATGTTTGCTTTTTTTGGCATCTAGCCAGCATAGAACATTTTGGGGCATTCATCAAGTCTGTCCTTCCCCCTTCTTCCCCCCTGCAGAGGGACAATTTAAATTTGGCTGTCCTTCCTTTATTTTGTTTCAGTAATTTCACATCATTTGGACACTATGGACTGTTTTATATACTTAGACTTAGAGCAGAAGTTCTGGAACTGTATTAGGTAGTAGAAGAAAAGGAAGAAACTCAGGTTTACATCAGCGTGTTTCAGCCTCTTCCCCATTTTTGTGGGTTTAACATGGATCCTTTTGGCTGAACGTTTGGTAGTATGTGAAGTCTTTTCTTGCATTTGAGTCGTTCTGGTTTAGATGATGCCAGATTGCCATGGAGACCATAAGTAGTGTCACCAGCTTATGGCCTATCCAGTTCTTCTGAAATCTCCTTCGGTTGCTTTTGTAAAGTCAGTGCATCTCGGTAGATTTGTGCACATCAAAGGACTCTTGTTGTGCTTCAATCAAAGTCGCCTTTTGCTCAAAGTACAAATGTCAGTGTGCTTGCAGCAGCTGGCTGCAAACGCGCTGCTTGATCTTCTTGAGAGCTCCCTGTCAGTGGCAAAGTGCAGCACTGGCATTCCTCTTGCGAAAGGAATTTTGAACTCCCTTTGGGAAAACTGGAGTTTCTTCTTTCTCAGCAAGATGCATTTAACATTTGGGATGACTCTGCCAAAGAAATGTAGAAGAGATCACAATGGTATTTTTTTAATGGCACTGCTTGTGGGTTGCCTGTGACAGTGAGAATTTGTTTGGCTTTGCTGTACCAGAGCTCCCACTCTGTCTCTTACATAGTCTGATATATATATATWTTTTTTTCTTCTCTAAAAATATAGTGCCCACAGGGAAGTCCACACAGGCCTTCACCACCAAGCCCCAAACTTGGTGCCCCATCAAAGTAGGTCTTTCTAGAAGGAGACATCCAGACAGGTTTGCAAACCTCGTGATTAAGTAYCACGTTCCTTGACAAATGATTACAGGGATTGATAAAATTTACTTCTTAAATAGCAAAGATTATTTCCGCTTTAGAAATTGATGTGAGCAAAGTTCATTTTTTGGAGCTTAAGCTGTTTCCTCAGAATATGGAAATAAAAATGCATCATCTTTCTTTCCTTTCAATACTTGCTTGACGTTTCAGCCCTTACAGTGCTGCAGAACTTTGCATTGATTCAGGCATGAAGCAGTCACCACAAAAAGAAGTGCGATTATTTCCCCCCCCCCGCGTCCTTAGCACCTTACATCTTGTAAGGTAAYGCTTTGCTTTCCACAAAACACAAAGTTGATGCTTGTGTTTGTGCTGTGTGTTGTCACTCATGGTCATGGAGGACCTGCCTGTCCCCATGGAGCTGGAGAAGAGCATGCGTGGCACAGTGCTGTGCTTCTCCCTTCAAATTGCATGTCCTGTGTTGGAGGTAGTGCTCTTACTGTAAAATGGCATGTTTTTCCAGTCCAGTTTGCCTTTCAGTTCACTTTGTGGTGCAATTGCTGATTGATTGAATTGATCGTTTTTGTAAAAGAGTAGGCGTTCTTGAACAGTCAGCGTGCTGGCAGTTTTCCAGCATGGTTGAAAGGGTTGTTGCCTGCTTGCACCACCTTTATTACACTAAATCCACGTTTTATTTACAATGCATAATTTGGGTGGTATTTGCTCTCTTCCTTTTCAGGAATTAGTAATAGAAACAACAGTGAAGTGCCAGTGCTTCCTGATGGCATAAAAATGCCCCACGTACAGGCTGCTTCCGCCTTTAGGGTTAAACTCATCATCAAGCTTGAGTTCAGGAGGAGATTTTTCCCCAGGTTGGCTGCCTGGGACCGTGTGCTTTTTTTCTCCTTAGATGGGATGGTTGGCTTTCTTGAATGCTCTGCTGTTGCAGTGCCCTTAATCCCGCCTGTTCTCACTGCAAGCCCAAAATCAGCGTCTAGAAGTGGCATCTAAAATAAAAAGCTCACAGAACATCCTGAATTAAGCATCTGTGACTGCAGAGGACTGGACTTCGCYACTCTAGTGATACCTTCCAGTTACAAGTCCTTATACTGAAGGAGGCCTGAATGAATCTAGTTTCTCACCCCTGCCCCAGGCTAGGCCTTCACACAGTGATCCCTCATTTTATTCTGATACTCTTGACCTGTGTGCATGGGAGCAGAAGTGCTGGGCTGCTCTACCTGCCCCTGCCCTGCAGCTCTGGAAGATGGCTGTAAATCCCCTTCTCCCTGCAGACGTGCGCTCTTTGGTCCTGTGTGTTGTTCCCCAGCAAGCCAGTTAGCCTGATTACAAGAAGTCTCAGCAGTCCACGCTCCAGGCGTGTTCTCAGTTTGTTTTGCAGGCAGTGAGGGAGCTTAGTCCCWGGTGCTTGGGGAAGGACTCCATGCRGCTGAGCTCCTGCCTGCTCCTGGGATGCTCATGCCAAAGAGGCAGTCCATCGCGAAGGGTGCATGTTAAGGAGCGCCTTTGCTGTAGCAGTGTGGAGCCTCGTGGTTTCGGGTGGCTCTYGGAGGCAGGAATTGCAAGTTCAAGTTGCGGAGGTGGCTGTGGAAAGAGTAACCCCGCTGTTCCTGCCGCGCTGGCATGGCTTGGCTTGTTTCTGTTCCTCTCTCTGTCAGCATCTGACTTTCCCCTCTTTCTCTCACGGGCTCTGGCCTTGTCTTGGTAGCGACACACGCTTTTTCCTACAGCTGCTGCAGTTCAGAGGGAGGGATGGAAAGCAGTTTTCTGTTCAGCTCGAGAATGTTTTGGGGTATAGAGAAGGTGACAAGAACTGGCGTGGGGACCACAGCAAGCCGCCCAGTGTATGAAATATTGGAAAAGCCCCTTCTAGAGCAAGTTATTCCTCATCTGATAGAAGTGCTGCAACTTTGCTCATGTGGGAAATTCTTTAGGTTGCCCRTGTCATGTGGTTGCTGAGTGCCTGCAGTCCCGATTAGTATGCCCGCAGTAAGGAGCGTGCTGAAAAGTTGGAGGCCGGGTGGAGCCATTTGCAGCTTTAGTGCTGTAAGGAGGGGGGTGTGGGACAGCCTGGAGGTGGAGTATAAAAAGGGCRCTTCTGTATGCAAGATCTGAGCAGGCATTTGGGAACTCGGCTGCACTTGGGGAAGGCGTGCTGTGCTGCCTGCGGCAGCTCCAGGAGCAAGTGCACGAAGGAGGAGCGGTGGCAAGGTGGGGCAGGGGTGTAAGTCGGCGGCAGCAGGACGTGTATGGACCAAGGAGGGGTTTGCACGCGTGCAGGTGCCTCCTTCTCCCTTCCACGGGCCACTGATGCTCCTCCGCTGCAGCGCTGCTGGCCGGCTCCCTCCAGACCCAAAATACATTTCATTCCTTGTCAGCGGCGCGCGGAGCCAATGGGGAGCCGTGGGCCTCCGCGAGCGGCTCTTGCAGAAGCATTGCTGAACGGCTCAGGAATGCAGAGCTGGAAGGTCTCCACGCGCCAGCGGAGGAGGCAGCGCGCTCCACCCCGCCGACCCCGGAGCCTCGCTCTCAAGCCCGTCCCCGCGCCCGAGCAGGAGGGACTGCTGGGCTCCTCGGGATGCCAGGAGCAGGGCACCGTGGAGGCAGACCCTCCTGGCGTTGTTGCTCTCTGAAYGCGCGCAGGAGTCGGACCCAGCCTTCCCTCCGTACCCAACCCTTCCATCCCCCTCTGTTTCTGCTTGCTCTGACTCATTCCTGACCAAAATCAGATCCAGTTGCTTTTTATCCATTTCAGGTCTTGCTCTTTTCTCCTCCATCCCTTAAAGGACTGGCTGAGAGCAGGGGCGTGCTGCCTCCCACTTCCCTTGCTGCTGCTCTGAGTCTCTAGCCATGTCTCAGTCAGGACTGTCCCCCAAGGAGTGACAGACTGAGACTCCTTGAACTGCTGGTCCAGCCCAGGGTAGGGGCCCTGGAAGCATGCRGCTGCTTGCTCAGCCCGTGCCATGCTGGATGACCTGCATCCCCTTGAAGAGCAGGGACCGTTTCCTTGCATGTAACCTGCCCGAGTCAGCAGTTCAGAGCAGCTAGCAAAGGCTGGGCTGATGTAGCGCCTTCAGCTGGGAGTTGAGCCAATTGCYATGGGTTATCTGGTGCTGCTCAGTAGCCCAGGGCCCTATCTGACAGCATGGTTTCTTTTAGGACCCAAGCAGCATCAGGCAGCACTGGGGGAGTGAGGTGACAAACATCTGTTACTGTGGTATGTTTGGTTTTGTTAAAAGGCTGCAACGAGGCAGCAGAGGAGGCTGCCATAACCTTTGCCCAAGAACCCTACTGGGTCACGTTAAGGATGCATTTAGCCAGTAATCTTCCCCTGACGGCAATATTGGATGCCTGGTAGAAAAAAAAAAAAAAATAGAACAAGCAGCTGTGGTGCTTCCCATGAGTGCTCTTGTGTCCTCCAACATCTGTGGTTTAAGGACAAGAAAGTCCATAGGACTGCTTTCTGGAACAAGTCATTCCCTCTGGAGAGGGTGCACATTCGTCCTTCCCTATGAGCAAGCTTGGGAGGAGAAGAAAGGGAATGTAACTTCTGGAGASGGCAGGCCTGGGCTGTTGGGGAGACTGGGGGATAGCCGCGAAGAGCGGGGAGCAGCCACACCRCCAGGCCTGCGATGGGACAGAGGGAATGAGTGACGCTTTGTAGGGAGCCAGAGGTTGCCGCAACCCGGAGAAGCATTGAGAGCCTGCTGGACTGAGAGTAAAGCTAACGGAAAGGACTCTCCCTGCAAGCCGCAAGTGGGCAGGTGGCAGACTTATTTACAACCTCCTTTTGTTTTTGTTATTTCTCTCTGAGTTTAATCTGTTGTAAAAATATTGTTGTTCCAGTTTATGTCGTTAAACCTGGCCGCAGTGTTTCAGAGGCCTTTTGAGGATGCTCACTCTGAGGCTAACCTGTTATTTCCTTAAAGCTTGACCTGGCTTGGGGCCTGTTTCATATAGCACGTAGCTCCACAGCACTGCTCCTTTAGTGGTCACTTGCACCACACTGTGTGGCTACAAGTGCTTCAGCACTACTGAATGCTGTGGGTGGGTGTTTTGCCCACTTGCTTGAGTCCTTTCAGGTTGCTTACTTTGTCCCTAATAGTGCTTCTCCAGCAAATGTGATATCCAGGGTGTTGAACTGCATAGCGAAGGCACCTGATGCACAGAAATGCTGATTCTGGGGCTTGCATGCAGCAGCGTGGAGGCTTGGAGAGCGCAGAGCCAGCAGGCAGGGAGAGTGACTCTAAGACTTCTGGCTCTCTGCCCCCTCTCCTGTCCTCCGAGCTCTCGTTTTGCTGCAGTAGATATAGAGGGTTGCTGTTGTGGCTCCCTGGTTAATATGTTTAAATTGGAGCCAGGTCTGAGGATACTCACCAGGACTGAGGCCATCCTGATACGGCACTCACAAGCAGGAAGATGGATTTCCTGCCACACAAGCTCTCCAGTGCTGTTCCTTGGTTTGACTCACCATCTGGCCTCCTGAGCCTTAGTGCAAGGAAGTGCTGGGCCTGCYTGATTGAGGAGAGAAACTGAAACAGTCATTACCCCTTTGAGGACCAACACAAATTTACATGGCTGTAAATTAAACCACCACGTCGGGTTGTGTAATTCAACATAATTGTAGGCTGCCGCCACAAAGGAGCAGTCCTCTGCCTGTATCTGCTTCATGTCTGGTTTCTTGCCATGGCAGGTGAGTCAGGTCAGACTGACTCAAGGGACAACTATTGCTCCAGGAGCTTTGCTAGATTCCTGAGAAAACATGCCCTGCAGCTGGGTAATCTCTAGATCTGATGGCGGGAGGGAGGGGTGGCATGAACGCTACCCTTTTAGGTGTACATCTTCCAGTTACTCTGCATTAGATGTGATGTGGGCCTGTGCTGTCAGGACTGCACACATCAGACATGGAGCAAGCAGTGACAAAGGGGCAGAGCAAAATGTCTTTTCTGCAGGGACTGGGGGTGATTCTGGGTTGCCTAAAGACCCAAGACAAGGCCTTGCCTTGTGAGCTGGGAGCTCGCAATTTCTTCCCATCTCTGCTACTCTGGGCCTTGGGCATTGCAGCTCCTCCTCTGCACTGTGCTGCCTCCCTCCTGCCATGCCTCTGTCCTTCTGCAAGTTGCTTTGTGCAAGGACTCTCTTACCCTGGATTTTGGCAGCATCTGGTGCAGGAGACCCTGGTCTTGGAGTGCTAATACCATACGCAGAGGGAATGGTGCCTTTCTGAGCTGATATTTTTAATGAATGGTAGTTGTTAGTTGTAGAGCTGGTGCTTGTTCAGCTGCCATGGGGCAGACACTAAGAGCAGGTCTGTGAAGACAGCACTTACGCCTGGAAATCAGCTGACTAAGGAGGGGGAAAGGATCCTAGTGCTGTTCTGCCATCCTAGCAGGGACTGTGGCTTTTCCATTACCACAAAAACTGCTCATGCAGACTCATTGCAGCATAAATCAGCAACTACTTCCCTTTCTTGTAGTGAATTCAAAGGCTTCTGTCACTTCAAATTGGGGCAGGTTCTGCCTTGGGGCTCTGGCCGTGTCTTGTCAGAGATTGGTGCTTCACGGGCCATTTCCTTCACTCCTGTTTCTCAGGAGCTGCCTGATCTGTAGCCAGAGCAAAGCCTGGGACTGCAGCACGGTCCCTGAAGGACTGAGGTTTTGATCCCAGGACAGAACCTGGCTTTGCAGAGAGCGATCTTCACCTGTCCAGAGGCAGAGGTCCGGCAGGCTTTTAGCGCACGAGTGTTACCAGATCGCAGGTAGGAGTTCCTCTCATGTCGGCTGGGGTGGTCGTGGTAGCTAGATGGCTCTGACGTTGGATCCTGAGTCCGGTTGTCAGCATTGCCCACACCTCCTGGGGCAGGTGGTTCACAGACTAGGCTGGCTCTGTMCTCCGCCAGGGTTAGTTATGATTCCATTTTCTTAAATAAAGATCTTAAAGATTCATAAAAATCTGCAATTCTTGACAACTTGAGGCCATACCTGGGAGACCCACCAGGCTGGTGGGTTGTTTGGAGGTCTGCAGGCGTGTACTTGGCACAGCATTCAGTTGGCTACTGCTGGAAGTGCTGTCTGAAATTGAGAGGAAATGGGAATGGACTGACTAGGAGCAAATAGACTGGAGACTGGACCTGCCTTCTGAAACATGCAGTGAGTGAGAAACAAAACAATTATCCAGGTGGAACTGGGTCAGTCTGGGATCGTGCGACATGAACAGCAGGAGCTGCATTCCTGGATGTTGAATTCCTGGACATCTATCACATTCCTGCTGTAGAAAAGCCAGGGCTTGGGTACTGAGGAAAGGGAAGCAGCTGGATTTGGAGACAACCCGGGGACAGGAGATAGAGCAAAAACCTCTGCTGCTTGTGAACCTGCACTGGAAAAACCAGTGATCCTTTTGGGTAGTAGAAACCAAACCCTCAGCGCGTCCCAGGAGTTGGCTCCCACTGTAAAGGTGTGTTGTAGGTCCTGGTCGTGCAGCATGCGTCCTAACTGCAGGGTCCAGCTATATTATTGTTTTTTTCCACCGCACCCAACCCGTTCGCCATTTCCCAAATTCCCCATTAMAGCAGTGTGCGTTGCTGCTGGGTTTATGGCTTAGTAATGCTCCAGGCTGGAGAGCGGTGCCAGGCCAGTTCATCTGCAAAATGTTAACTGTGCTGGTGGAACTGGTATGAGCTTGTCAGGTCTGGGCTGTGTCCATGAGGTGGCCAGTGCCGCAAACTCGCAGCCTGCTTGCTGGGCAGCTGGGTAAGTCCCAAGAGGAAGTACACGAGCRTTTCGCTGTACGCCGCCTGCTTCTCCATTTTGCTCTCGCCCTGCAGGGGTGTTAGCTGCTTTGGGGGAAGTAAAGGGGGAGCAAAATGCTCYGAGTGTGGTTTGTCAGCTTGACCCCAGGAGTGGGGCCACCACCCCTTATCCRGCCCGGAGCAGCTCCCTGGGCTGCAAGGTGCATCTCGCAGCCTTTCTCACCTGCGCTGCAGGTGCATTCAGGCAGCGTTGTAGTCCCGGCTGCACCGAAGCCCTACGGAGGAGTGCATGTGCAGCTGCGGCAGGAAATCGGCAGCCGTGTATCGGCAAAGAGGGGTGGGGTTTGTTTGCGGTGGAGCRTGGGACCAGGCTCTTGGCGCTGCTTAGTGCCTCACAAGCCACTGTGGGCCTGCGATTTTATTTTGGAGGCTTTGACTTGGTAAGCTCTGTGGAGCCAGAGCAGCCAGTGAGGCTGGCAGCGGTGAGGTGACCATCTACAGTTTTGGGGCCAGTGGGTTATGGTAGGGCAAAGTGAGAAATGCATGCCTGCGAGGGGCGGGAGGTCAGCTTGGCTAATGCTTGGTGGCTGCAGTTTTGGAAGTGGCTTCTGGGAGCTTTGAGTTGGGGATGGGAGGGGAAAATAAGAGGCCCGGGGGCCCCATCCTGACGAGACACTCACTTCTCTACAGCTTCTGGGCTCCTCCTGCCTGGCATGCCCTCGGCTCTCTCTGGGAGCTCCCTCAACATCCCCCTCTGGCAACTGCGGGCTAGAAATTTGACATCCTTTCTGGATGCTGGGAGGAAAATCAGCCTCCAGCATGCTGAACAAGGGGTTTGGGGGCATGAGCAGTTGCTCTGCATGCTGGGTCTGAGCAAGTAATGGCACTGCAGCCTCTAGGAGCTCGCGATTGCAGCAGATAAACTGTGGCCAGGCTGGAGCCTGCCCCGTGATGATGCCACGGTGGGCTCGGCAGCAGTGTGGTACTGCTGGTCTGCTCCCGTGAGCCTCTTCTGAAGAAGGCTTGGAAGGAGCTCTGGCAGCCCTGGACAAATTGACCCAGAGGGACTTGCTTCTCGGGACACTTGGGTCATTTGGGCAGCTGCAAGGGCCCAAGGCTGCTGGGAGCAGCGCTTACAAGCTGCCTCCAGCATGCCTTGTCTTCCTCTGGCTGATTCCTGCCGTGGTAGGAGAGCGCTGGATGTCTGAGCAATCGGGTTGGGATACGGTCGACTTCTCAATCCTGTGGCTCTTTTCTCTCTTGTGCCTCTTCTAGCTGGCAGGTTTTTACCCTTTTTCTGGGCTTCTGGCACCAAAACTGCTTCCTTGCGCTCGGGGAGCACCTCTCTGCTCCTCCCGTGATGAGCTGGCACACTCCTCGCTGACAATGTCCAGCAGCCGGTCTTCTCCCCAAGCCAAAATACCAGCTACTACCAAGCCTGGCAGGTAAAACGCCAGCACATGCTGTAGAGCAGAGGTAGCTCAGCGGGCGTCCCGCTCCCAGCGGACGCCTGCCCCGGGCCACGCTCCGCACAGTGAGCCTGCTGACCTCTCGCCGAGCTCCCCGTGGGGCCTGCCCTGGGTTACGCAGCTGAGCCGTTTCCCACAGCCAGGCTGTGCTCGGCTCTGGGGAGCACCTCGCCCTCCTGCTGAACTTCCACTTGGGCGCCGTATGGGAATTACCCCGGCAAGTGCTCAGGCAGGCTTGTTAGCCTCTTTGGAGGGATCTGTGAGGAGGGGATGGGGTGCAGAAAGAGAGGCTGTTGCCCCAAGGAGAATATGTGGGTTTGGGAGGAGGACAGCAAGAGAAGAGTTACTTGGATGGAGAGGACAGGCAGGAGGCTGAAACAGTTTTGACATGCTGAGTATTGCTGATCCCCCTTCAGCTTCCTCTTCATCCTCTCTGCTGTTGCAGTCCAGGTCTCCTGCTGTTCCATGCCTGCTCCTCTCAGCTCCCTTGCTCCTGGCCTGCTTAGGCTTGTCAGGTTGGCTGTCTCCCGCTGCGGCTCCGTCATGACATGTTGCACTGTGTCCCTTCCCAGAGCGTATTGCTGCTGGTCTGTCCTGAGTCCGTCAGAAAGCTGGTGCCTGGGAATGGCATTTTAAGGGGGCTGGTTGCACAGCCAGCAAAGTGACTGTGGATCGCATGGAGTGGAGGAGGAAATGGGTGCCCTTCCCCTCCCCGCCCCAAGTGTATATGGGGCAAATGGCTCCCTACGGGGTGTCTGTACGCAGTGAGGAGTGAAGTGATGCGTGCAGTTGAACTTCCTTTATTCACACAAGAAATTTCATCTTTTTGAGACCTACATAGTCGTTAGTGATTCCTCCGTTTGCACAGGAGCTCTGCTCAGGTGAGCTGTGGCCTTTTCCACCCTGCTGCCAGCTGTCATTAGGATCTCTGTGCTGTCCCAGACTGTGTGGTGTCTTGTACCCTGTTTCTCATGCAACTCAGAGCCACAGAGGAAGGAGTCAGTAAAAGCCTGTGGGGAGATCTGTATCTTGTGAGCAAGTGCCTGGCTCTTGTCTGGGCCTGGAGAGTCCCTTTGCTTTTACACAGTTGCCCTTGTGGCCTCTGTTCTTGCTGATTTAACCCAATGTTCTCCAGGGGCAGGGGGTTCCACCMACAAATCCTGCAGCGTATAAAAAGTATTTTCCTCCCTCAGCTTTTAATTTGCCATCATTCAATTTTAGTGACTTCCCTCTCCCAGGGGACAGGAACAGATAGGAGCCACCCTCTCCCTTTCCTTATCTCTTCTCTCTGAGCAGCTCCAGGCTTTTCCGTTTCTCCAGGTCCCTCATCTCTAGGAAGTGTGGGTGCCTGTCATATACTCTGGGGAATTTTTCAGTGGTTGAGGGTCACAGCTCTCTTCTCAGTCTCCTGGCTTAGCACTGTCAGATGTTGATGCGGGACCTCTGAGGAGTCCTGATAGCTAGGGCAGGACCCTACTGGCTCAGGGTAAAAATTTGGTTTTCCTCTTGTGGCTTCTGTGTCATGGCAGTTTTAATTATAAATCCTTCCATCATGCTCTCCCATCTTATCTCACAGTACTCCCATGCACTCATTTCCTCCTTGCTGACAGTGTCTCTGCTGAGTAACAGCTATGGTCACTTCTGTATTTGAACAAAATTGACTGTGTGACCTTGGAGTCAAGGCCCTGATAGGGAGACAACAGCCCTTAGCTTTGGCTGGAGGCCCCGGACAGTCCTTGCGTGTAAAGAAATTGGTTCTGAACTTCATTTGAAGCCCTTGTATTTATGAAGGACCTTGCATAGATGCCTGTGTCTGTCTGGTTGGAGATGTCCATCACTGGAACCTTCTCCCCTTCATTAGCACAGAGGTGGGAAACAACCTTTTTCATGGGCTCTTATATACATGTAAAGGAGTAGCTAGTCACAGGGTATGGTCCTTATTTGTAATTAGAAGCCATTTCCCAGCTTTCAGGAAGAAAAGGTCGTGTCAGAGGGAAGAAACAGCAAAGACCCTGTACACTGAGTTGTGGAAGCGGCAGTGCTGGCTGAGTTTGCTGAAGAAGCAGGGACATTTCAGTGAAACGGCTCCCTCTTGTAGCTGTGTGATTGCAACCTACTTCTGGCTTCCTGGGTTGGGAGGAGTTGAGACTCCTTGAGCAGCAGTGAGATGCTGGTATGGGTGCGGGCCCAGCAGCGAGAGCTGATCCAGTTCTGTCTCCTCTGGCAGGTGACACAGGAGTGGGGACTGTCCAACCGCCACCATGGTTGCCCTCTCGCTGAAGATCAGCATCGGCAATGTAGTGAAGACCATGCAGTTTGAGCCTTCCACCATGGTGTATGATGCCTGCCGGATGATCCGGGAGCGGGTGCCTGAGGCCCAGATGGGGCAGCGTAAGTAACCTGCTCTGGTGGCCAGTGCCATCCCATCTCAGCTTGTGCTCCTGCCCCATTCCTCGGAGTCATTCCCTGTCCTGTCCTACTTTCCTGTCAAAGCATTTCTTCTGCTTTCCCCACTGAATCTCCCTTTTTCCTCTTTTTTTGCCCCTATGAATTGCCCTGAAAGACCTCTTATGTTTCTGGTGCTGGCACCCTTTAGACACTAGTCTTTTCCCGGGTGCAAAGCCCGCTCTCCCAGTTCTGCAGCTTTGGACAAGTTACTTCTCGTTTCTGTGTGCTCTGTGACCTGCTATGTTTGGTCAGTAAATGACTATACATTCCCTTTAGGAAAAAAAAACCCTGACATTTCAAAGACCTCCCTCTTCAGTTTTGTCCCAGTGCAGTTATGGATTTTTTTGCATGTAGAACAGAATAGTCAGTGTGATTATTGGGGTGCTTTCCTAGTATGGGGGAGAACTAGGCTCAGGTTTTCTCTGCCTGACTGAGACCAGAGCCTGACCCTCGTCCTTCCCCTTCCCTAGTAACTGCTTCAGGTTGTTGGTTGTTTTGCGGCCACCATCTTGTGCAGAAACCACTTTATTCTGAACCTGAGAAGCTTTTACTGATGAGGGTTTTGTTGAAACTGGTACATCCTTGCAAAACATTCTGCATCTGATGAATTGTCCTTATCCAAGAGCATGGTTCCATTGGAAAGTATTCAGAAAAGTGCCATGACTGTGATTCAAAGTCTGGAAAACTTCCCTCACACTGAGAGATGAAAGTAGCTCTGAGTTTTGTTTGACAAAGCCTTACAAGTCCTGCTCTGCAAGAACTTTCTGGGGAAGGTTATTCTGACAGAGCTCTTCAGTCTGGAGATTTCCCTGCCCTTTGCTGGGTGGATAGGCTACCAAAAATTAAGCTAGTGTCCCCACTGTGCAGATTTGTGGCCCCAGAAAGAATAGAATACAGTACAGGAGCTGGCTTTATCTGGACATAGTAGGTGCAGCTGGATAAAGGTTMAGGTTAAATGGAAGGGCTTTCTTCTGTCAAAGTGCCTGTGCAGTTTGTCACCTTGTAACATTGGCTTGTTTGTTTGTTTGTGGTGGTGGTGGTGTTTTAAGGCACACTTAATTGCTACAGTTTGGATGGTCTGGTTCTGTAACTCTTGCATCTCCTGAGCACTTGCTCCCCTAGATCTCTCCTGCTAACGGACCTGAAGAAATGTGGTAACTTGACACTCCCTTAGCCAACCTGCAGCTCTGTAGTGGTGCAAGACAGAAGCAACATGCTCCCCCTGAATATCCCCCCTGATCCTAGAAATCCCTGCACGCTTTCAGGTTGCTGTCATGGGACCACAGCATTGAGCTCTTTGGGCTCCCTTATTTACACCTTAGAAGAAATTGGGGTGTGGGGTAGGGAAACACATCTGAAAGTGAAATAGTTGTCAAATTCTGTCTGCCCTTCCTCTCTCTTCTCTCTCCTATTTGTAATCATTACAAGGAGCCAAGATCAGTTGTTTGGAGGGGTTTAAACAGTTGCCCTGGTTCTAAGCAGTATTAATAAACAATATAAATGAACATTTCCTTTGTTGGGAAATATGTTGTCCTTTGGTCTGTCCCCTCCCCAGCAGTTCTCTGTGAGACTTGTGATGTGCTGGTACTCAGTGACCTTGCTCAGCTGGTCAGTTCTAGTATCTCCCTGCTTCTAGGAGACTCAGAATTAAATCTGTGACAAATGACCTCGTGATTTGATTCATACTCTAGGATACGTGGTCTACACACAGCATGATTACAGCAAGCAGATATGAGGATGGGACAGCAGGACTGAGTCTCGCTGCCAGTTTTGGGGGTACTATCACTGCCCACGCTGACAGGCTCCCTGCAGCTCTCCTCCTCAACTAAGTCATCCTGGCTTTCCCTGGAATGAAGTAACTCCTCTCCCAGCTGGATCTGCCGATCCTCTCTGCCAAGACTGAATGCCAGTTCTTAAAAGGGCTCTGCCTGTTATAAATGAACTGCCTTAACTCATGAAAGGGAGCTGGTGTCACCAGAGGCAGCTGAGTAAAGGCCTCTATATAGCAGTGCGTTAAGCAAAAAGCAAACGTGATGTCAGGAGGCATGGGGAAGAGGAACAGGGAACAGCGCGGAAAATATTAGTGCAAGTGGAGGGTGGGGCTTCATCCGAGCACTGTCGGCAGCASGGGTATGCTGCCTGCCACCGGGTCGGAGAGCAGCAGGGAGACAAGCTGGGGCCCRGAGAGCTCGGCCTGGCGGGAGGCAAGGGGTTCCCACCGGCGCTGGTCAGAAGGAACGGGATGAGTCCGTGACCGTGGGAGGCTCTGCGAATGGGAGGGTGGGCTGCCTGTGCCCTCTCTTGCAGCAAGGGGGAACACTGTGAAATGTGAAAGCAGCAAATGCCGCATGAATAAAAGGAAATGCTTTTTCACTTCATATGTTTTTTCACTTCATGTCCACTTGGTCTGTCAAATGCATTGTTACAGAAAGACTTTCGGACCAAGACTTTTGGTTTCAAAGAGAGACTGGATGTTTATATAGAGCCAGAGCTGTAATAACATTAGAAGGAACATTACATTTCCTGCTCCTGGGCATGAGCCAAACTACCTATAAGAGACAAAGATAAAACTTTAAAGGGACCTGGTTATTCTCAAGTTCCTTTTCAGTTTTTTACAGTTTTTCTTTAAAAGAACTGGCGCTCTCCATTGTCAGAAAGGAGAGTCTGAGCTTTGAAGCTCTGGTCAGATCCCATTGGGGAACTGCTCCCAAGCCTTGCATCTCTGCTCCCTACCCACCTCTCCTCCTCCACCAGTGTCCCCCCTACCCCAAAGGGCTTGGATTGCAGTTTTGATACAGTTTGGTACAGATACAGTTGCTCCATTTATTCACTTTCACCTTCATCTCTAGCTCACAGCTCTACTGTTTCTATTAGATCCTGGCACTTTTTGTTTCTCTTCACTGTACTTACTGTGTGGCACTCATGGATCCCTTTTTGAGTAGCTCTGCTTTTTTGTCACCTTTAGAAGGTGTTCAGTACATGACTACCATTTTGTTAAATCTGGGTGCAGTATCTTAACACAGTCCACAACCCAGGTGACTTCCCAACTAGTCCTTCCTGAGCACGCGTTCCTCTGCAGCTCCTCTTTCTGGGCCAGGAAAGGGAACTGTGATCCATTGGCCCATGTGTCACCCAGATTCCCCTGCCTCTTGCATGGGTGCATGGGTGCTGCCTCAGCGCGTCTTACTCACCAGACCGCTTAATTTCTGGCATTGGGTTCTCCGAAAGCCGATGTCTTTGTGAGGTATGAACTGAGATACCTTGCTGGATTCTGGAAGCTTTGGTGCAAGTTTTTAGCTGTGTTCTTGCTCTGTCTTAGGAAGCACCTCTTCCCTCTCAAACTATGGGTCTGGGATTGGCTTTTCAGTTTTCATAGCTTTAGAATTATCCTCTTAGAATTTGCTTTGAAAAATAGCTTTCTTAACCACAGTACTAGCTAGGCAGGAGCGTGATGGCTCAGGAATTTTTTCCTCCCTGCAGAAAACTGCCAAGGAGATGACTAGTTATAAAATTAGTGACCAGGAAACAACTGGACTGAGGAAGCCAAGACAACTTCCAGTCCAGAGTTGGATGAAAGGTGGAAAAAGATTTTTCCAGAGCAAAGGCAGGCATGGTTCTGGCCTTTTGTGAGCAGGAACCCTCCTCACTAGCAGTAAGAACATAAGAGGTGTCCCCCTGCGTCAGAACGGTGGTCCCTCTGCCCACAGTCCTGCCTCCGTCGGAGCGACAGGAGATGGGCTTTTGGGAGTGCATGTGAGCCTGGCCGCTCTCTGTGCTCCACCCCCCTTTTATTCTCCCGGTACTCAAAGTGGTTAGATTTGGGATGTTAGAGAGACATCCCTCCCCAGTATCCATTGAAGGATCTATTGTCCATAGATTTGTCTGGTCCTTTTTTGACCCTGCTTCCACAGCCTCTGGGTCAGTGAGCTCCAGAAATTGATTTCCCGCTGTATAAACCTTCTTTTATATGTTTTAAACTGATGTTCTACAAGTTTCATTGAGTACCCCCCAGTTCTGATATAGCAAGATTTGCTGAATATTTCTACGCTTATCCACCACTTTTGAGATCTTGTAAGTCTTGATCATATCCTCCTTCAGCCTCCTCCTCCCCAAACTGAGGAGTCTCAGCCTTTCTAGTCTCTCTTACTAAGGCAGCTGCTCCTTCTGGGTGATCATTTAAGTTACCCTTCTCTGTATCTTTCGAGCTCTACTGCATCCTTCTGGAGATGTGCAGACTAGACCAGTACATAGTATTCAAGACGTGGATGTGCCAAGTTTTTATAGACAGTTAAAGCGATACCCTCCATCTTGTTCTCAACACTGTTCTTGATGATGCCCAGCATTTTGTTAGCTTTCTTTGGCTGCTACTGCATGTTGCACCAATGATTTCAGAGCGCTGTCAACCACAACTCTAAGCTCTTTCTTCAGTTGTAACTGTCAGTTCCAAGTTAAGTACTGTGTAGGCATGCCTTAAATGATTTTTTCCGTAGATAAATATATGGCAAAACATCTGTCCTGAAACTTGCTTTCTATTTTTTTGTCCACTCAGGTTTTAAGGTCTCACTTGCTATCAGCCTGACAAAAGAACTTAGTGTCATCCACAAACATAGAGATTTCTCTGTGGCCCTTCTCCCAGTCGCTGGTGGAGATACTGAATAACGTGTCCCAGTGCTGAGCCCTGGGAGGAGGTTAGAGTGCCTTGTACCACTGAGGCCAAGTTTGCACTGTGTCTGGCCTCTTGTGTTGAAGTAGGTTTTCACTCCACTTGTAGCAGTTCTGGGTGCCCGCTCCAGCGCACAGATACTTCTGTATCCTGCACGTTGGTCAGCTTGGCTGGACCCTGCAGATGCACGACTCTGAGCACAGCCTGGTATCTCGGAGGCCCTGTCCAGTGCTGCTCTTGGCTCTCTTTCCAAGTTCTCCTTGCTTTCATTACTTAGCAGAGCTGCTTCATCTGCTGCGCATCAGCCTGGCCACAAAGCAGAGTTCCCTCCCTTCCCTCGGTCATTCAGCCCTGACAGGGAGACTCGTTTCCAGAGAGCTTTCCTGAGCTGCGCACCCATGTGGGGAGCAGGGAGCAGACCCACGGTGTCAGGCCCTTGGGGCCTCAGTTCCTCAGGCGACGCTGACAGAGACCTTGCTATGTTTTTCAGCCAATGATTTTGGGCTGTTCCTTTCGGATGAAGACCCAAAGAAAGGGATCTGGCTGGAAGCTGGGAAGGCTCTGGACTACTACATGCTTCGCAATGGGGTAAGCGTCCAGACCCCGTATTTCCAGTTGGTGCCCTCCTGGCTCTGCAGTCAGACACACTCACAGTGGCACAGGTACTGTGGGCGCCTGCCTTGCGCACCAGCTGCAGTCTGCGTCGTGTGCTGCAGTGACCCATGCAGCTCAGCACCCTGAGCGCTCCTCTTACTCATCTCCCCCAAGACTGCGCTGGAAACGGAGCCCCGGGGCTGTTGGTGCTATGGCGCAGTGGCGTTACATGGTAGCACTGGTACCACCACTGAGAGGTGTGCTCTGCTGTGCCTGTAGGACACCATGGAGTACAAAAAGAAGCAGCGGCCTCTGAAGATCCGCATGCTGGATGGGACAGTGAAAACGGTCATGGTTGATGATTCCAAAACTGTCACAGACATGCTCATGACAATATGTGCCCGAATTGGTAAGAGGAGGCTGCAGCAACATGGGGGAGGAAGGGAGGTGACAAGAGATGGCAGTGTCTCATTGGGAGGGTAACGGGGGGTGGCCAGGACGTGGCAGGGAAGGGGGAGCAGTGCCAGCTCTGTGGCAAATGGCCTGGTTGCAGGCTGTGCCTGTGTCCAACAAGTATTTAAAGCCAGGCAGGGGCAGCACTCTGCTCTCCTCCGGCTTGCTCCAGGCCCTGTGCTTGGCAGCAGTATTGTGCTGAGCTCAGTCTTCTGTGTTTCTGCAGGCATCACCAACTATGATGAGTACTCACTTGTTCGGGAGATTATGGAAGAGAAGAAAGAGGAGGTTACTGGCACCCTCAAGAAGGACAAGACCCTGCTGCGAGATGAGAAGAAAATGGAGAAGCTTAAGCAGAAGTTGCACACGGATGACGAGTGTATGTGCCTGCAAGTACTTGGGAGAAAGTCAGCCTTCATGAAGAGCAGCTGGGCTGGGAGCTCAGCGGGTGGGAATGGGAGTGGTGCCTCCTGCAAGGTGAAGACCTGAGGCAGGGATACAGAGGCAGCACCAGGGTGGTGAGGACTGCGGCAGGGGGCAAGTGCCTGCACTCCCTGGAGTCTCTCGTTCTGGGAGAGCAGGGGTTCACCAGAACAGCCTCAGTTTCTTGGCCTGTGTGAGCGGTCCTGCCAGATCCCACACCCTGGGCCAAGACCAGCCCTGCCTGGGTGTCCATCCCTGCTCACGTTCTGGCATTGCCTGCAGTGAATTGGCTGGACCATGGCCGAACCCTGCGTGAGCAAGGCATTGACGACAACGAGACATTGCTGCTGCGGCGCAAGTTCTTCTACTCTGACCAGAACGTGGACTCGCGAGATCCTGTGCAGCTCAACCTGCTCTACGTGCAGGTACAGCCCCTCAGCTTCACTGTTGTCAGCAAGGCAGCAGTGCCTTGCTCCACTGCCCTATGCCAGCCCCTTATCAAGGCTGATGACTGAGGTTCTTGGCCAAGAACAGCCTAGAGGAGCACTTCAGGGTGCTCAGTTGTCACCTGGGAGAGATTTCCTGGGTAAGAGCCAACAATGACAATCCCAGCCCTGCCTCCTGCTCAATCCTAAGATTTCCAAGGAGGTCCCACATTTCCTGTGTGTGATAGGAACCATCCTGTCCCCAGGCCTGAAGTTCTGCTGCTGTTCTTAGCCCAGGATTGGTGACTAGCCTTGCTGTACCTGAGGGGGCTGCCTTGTCCTTGGTCAGTGCCATTTCTTTTCTATACGGCAACCCAGCTTCTAAACACCAGAGAGGATGTTTCTGAGCTGTTGCTCTGTGTCTCTGTTTCAGTATGTGAGACATGATTGCTTTTCATATATTGTTTTGCCGCAAAGTGTTTCGCTGCAGGGCAACAGTGTGCCTCAGTGCAGGCAGTCTGCAGCAGTCCCTCCTGCCTAATGTAAAAGGGAGCAGTGGCAGTTGCTGGGCTGTGTTGCAGGGCTTGCTGTGCCCAGCCCATGTCTATGTCTTCTTTTCCCACACAGGCTCGTGATGACATCCTTAACGGTTCCCACCCTGTCTCATTTGACAAAGCATGCGAGTTTGCTGGTTACCAGTGCCAGATCCAATTTGGGCCACACAACGAACAGAAGCACAAACCAGGCTTCTTGGAGTGAGTGTCCTGGGGAGCCCCTGGGCCCTGTCCAGAGGCGACTTGAGCAGCTCAGCACCACACTGGAGCACTGGCATTGGCGCTCCCTTGGGGTTGTGAACACCTTTGGAGCAACCCCTCTCCTCCCTGCAGCTCTGCACCCTCATGCACCATGCCAGAGTGTGGAGTTCAACACCAAATGCGAAGGGTGCCAAACCCCATCCTGCTCCCTCTAGTTCCCAGGGGTGCCCTGGGACATGGAGGCAGCTCCAACTTTGCAGGAGCCCCAGCCTGCAATGTGGCCCAATGCTGCGCAAGAGGCTGCATCCTTGGTGCCTCCACCCTGCTCTCTGCAGGGCAGCTCCTGGGGCTAACTGGACATCAAGGGCAGCTGTGCTTCTGAGCAGAGAGCATGCTCTGCTAAGACTCTGTTTTCCTCCCACCCTRGTGGAGGACCAGACCCTCGTGTGGGCCTGGAGAAGGGCTACCCTCAGCCTGTGAACTGTAAGTTGCAGCCCCCCGTGGCATCAGCAACCTGGAAAGTGGAGAGGTGGTTCCAAGAAGGAGAGGTCTTTTGAGGTCCTGAATTTCCCTTTCTGCAACAACCCCTCCCACATCCTTCCTGTTTCCAAAAACTCTCAACCTGTGCCCTGGCAGAGGTTTGTCTAAGACTCTGTGTTGGGCCTATTCATAGGCAAAGACAAGTGCTGGCTTCAGGGCTCTGCTGGTAACAGTTGATTTTGTCTCTTCACAGACTCAAGGATTTCCTGCCCAAAGAATATATCAAGCAGAAAGGGGAGCGCAAGATCTTTATGGTACGTGCAGGGCTGTGTTAAGACCCAGGCTTGTCATTCCTCCTCCCCAGAGATTTGGGCTTCTCTTGTCCCTGGAGGTAGCACCTCCCAGCCTGGACAGGAGAACATGTAGCAGCTTGGTAGATGGGAGATAGGAGTATGAAGCTGTAGTGGGTAGACATGGCAGCTCCTGAGGTTTGAGAGGGTCAGAGGGATGGTGTAGCTGTAGTAAGGAAGAGGATGCTAGCAGGGCAGGGGTGTCAGTAAGAGTGGGGAGAGCCTGGAAGGGCTGTAACAGCATTGGTGCACAGCCAGGGGACCACGGAACTAGTGTGACATTCTGTCTTTGTTATTACAGGCTCACAAGAACTGCGGGAACATGAGCGAGATCGAGGCCAAAGTTCGCTACGTGAAACTTGCCCGTTCCCTGAAGACCTATGGAGTCTCCTTCTTCCTGGTCAAGGTAGAACAGCAGCTCCCCAAGCCCCAGCTGCCATGCCTAGTCAGCCCACTTTCCTTCTTTCCAGCATCCCCTTGGCCTCCTCCATCTTTCATGTCTCCATCCACCTATTTCACCTTAACCCACTTCATTCCCATCATTGCTTCAGCTTTCCTTGTGTCCCCAGTTTATGTCTTGTCCTTCTTTTTGGCTTTCCCTGTGTGCTGCCCTCTCACTTCTTGGTTCATGCTTTTTCTCATTTCCTTTTCAAGACCACGTCACAGGTATCACTGCCCAAAAGTATGGCCTTAGGGTGCTTCCTAGTCAAGTGAGACCTCAGATAGCTTTGCCTTGACAGTTAGGCTCTGGAGAGCTGAAGTCTCGACAGGGCTGTGCTGAGGGTCAGCCCTGGGGCAGTCTGTAACCCTTTTGTTATGGCACACAGGAGAAGATGAAGGGGAAGAACAAGCTGGTGCCGCGGCTACTGGGGATCACCAAGGAGTGTGTGATGCGCGTGGATGAGAAAACCAAGGAAGTGATTCAGGAGTGGAGTCTGACCAACATCAAGCGCTGGGCAGCCTCACCCAAGAGCTTCACCTTGGTAGGGGGCTGCCCCAATCCTGCTCCCTTGCCCCACTGCTCTGGCAGTGCTCCTGCCACTGGGCCCCTTTGATCTCTTGCGTGTTGGCTGCAGAACAGCCTCCGCCACTACCATGTAAACCTCTGTCATGAATATTTCCCTTCTGTGGAACTCCCTTGCCCTCTTCCAGCTGCCTCTCCCAGTCATGGAGAACAGGGAGCTGTGGAGGGGCAGAGCCACACTTCTGGCACAGAGACTAGTCCTGGGTGCTTAACACATACCAGAGGGGCTCAGGATGGCAGTCCGTGCCCTGCTCCGGTGCTACCCAGTGCTATGCTGTTGCAGGATTTTGGAGATTACCAGGATGGTTACTACTCGGTGCAGACAACAGAAGGGGAGCAGATTGCCCAGCTGATTGCTGGCTACATCGACATCATCCTGAAAAAGGTAGGTACCCGTGTGGGTTGGGAGGGGAAGCCAAGTGCCTGTAACCAGCTCCTCACCTGAAGGAGGTGCAAGATGCCCCCTCAGGCTGCAGCTGGAGAGCTGTTGGCACACAGCCCTGCTGGGAGAGGCTGGAGACAGGCACTTGGGGGGGGTCCCATGGACCTGGGATGTACCCTAGTTTGGGCTGCTGGAAGTGGGGGAGTTTGGGAGGTGAATGCTGGCTGACACATTTTCTCTTTCCTCCACAGAAAAAGAGCAAAGACCACTTTGGGCTGGAGGGGGATGAGGAGTCCACCATGCTGGAAGACTCTGTGTCCCCTAAGAAGTAAGTCCATTGGAGCAAGTTAGATACTAAACTGAAGCTGAACTAACAGCATGCTCCAGCCAAACTTGTCATGCTGTACTGTCTGCAGGGAGGGCTGCCAGTCCTTCAACTGCAGTTTTCCCGGGAAGGTTGGGGCCAGGGCCACGGGGATCCTTTTACACTAAGGTCTTGGCCTTGTCCATGAAGTTGTGAGTGCAAACAAGGTGCTGGCCCAGGGAGAGGTCCCTACTCTTCTGTAGAAGTATGACCCAAGTGCTCCCAGCTATAGCTARTATTTCTTTCCTTTGCAGGTCAACTGTTTTACAGCAGCAGTTTAACCGTGTGGGCAAGGCAGAGCTGGGTTCAGTGGCCCTGCCAGCCATCATGCGGACAGGGGCTGGAGGGCCAGAAAACTTTCAAGTGGGCACGATGCCACAGGCCCAACTGCAAATCACCAGTGGCCAGATGCACCGAGGGCACATGCCTCCCCTGGTAAGGTCTTCCTGTGCCCACTGCAGGGCAAAAACACTGAAATGTGGCCACTGAGCTGGTGCAGCCCCAGCCATCTAGCCAGACGTTAGCCTGCCCTGAAGAGCAGGGGCTCTGGTTGGTCCCGTGTGCTTGCTAGCCTTGCTGAGTTAGTGTCCACCCACACCCACTCCGCAAGCTTTATCTCCATCCTCCTCTGAGATTCCCCACAATCTCCAGATGCATATGCTGCAGTTCTCTATGTGAGATCCATCCAGAGGTCTCTACCCTGGTATTTTCCCCTGGCTGGCAGTCGCAGAGCCTTTCCTTCCAGTCCTCAGGCTGAGTGCTGCTCTTAGCTGCTGGTCCCAGCCAGCTGCACTGATGCTGTGGTTTGCAGCAGATCCCTGCTGCTACTGGAGTTGGTGCCCTTCCCTGCATCCTTCTCTGCAGCCAAAGAGGCGTTTGAGAAGGGCCAAGAGGGAGCCTATTTTCTCTGGCCCCACTCAGCCTGCCCCCGGACACAGCAGGGTTTGCTGAAAAGCCTTGTGAGGTCTCCCTTCATTTGCTGCAGTGTCCCTGCTCCCAGAGAGCACATGAACTACAGGATTCACTAATACCTGCCCTTAGCAGCCAACTTGCTGCGGTGGAATGGCACTTTCCCAGGTGGGAGGTGCAGAGGGGAGACCCCCGTGTTTCTGGCTGCCCCCTCTTTTTGCAGAGKTTCCTACTTAGAGCCCTTTCCTCGACAGCCTGTTCCCACCACTTCGCGCTTGGGCAAGTGAGCTGAATTTTTAAGCTCGGACTTGGAGCCTCTAGCATACCTCAATCTGTCCTTGTGTTACAGACTTCAGCCCAGCAGGCCTTGACCGGCACCATCAACTCCAGCATGCAGGCCGTACATGCAGCCCAGGCCACACTGGATGACTTCGAGACCTTGCCGCCTCTCGGGCAGGATGCTGTGAGTGCCTAGTGAAGAGGGGATGTTGGCTTATTTGTGAACCTCTTTGGAAAGGGGTTGGTTGCTGGTCTGGATGTGGCTGGCTGCTTTCCCAGGAGAGGGTTTCAGCAATTCCAGGAAGTTTTGCTTCCCACAAAGAGGTCAAGTCGTATCCAGCTCTAGGGGCAGGAGCAGAAAGGATGCTTCGTCTCTCAGACAATTTTCCTGCCTCTCTCTTCTACACTTTTGACTTTAGAATAGGGATGAGGAGTCTTGGATGGTAACAGTTCTTCCTTCCTTCCTTCTTCCTTAACTCCTCTCTCCTGCATCCCACTATGTGAGCATGTGCACAGCTCCCCACCACCACCAGGCAGGGCTGAGCCTGCTCTCCTTCTTTCAGGCTTCCAAAGCTTGGCGAAAAAACAAGATGGATGAGTCGAAGCATGAGATCCATTCCCAGGTGGATGCTATCACTGCTGGCACAGCCTCGGTGGTCAATCTCACTGCAGGTAGGTGGAGGGTAGGGCAACTTGGATGCTCTATCTGTGGGGAAGGCTTGGTCTCATCTGGCCTTTGGCTGGAGTCAAGGCTCCTGCCCTCCCTCAAGGTCTTGACAGAGCCAGCCTGGCCCAGCCAGGGCTAACTGAACCCAGACTGCTGCTAATGTGCCTGTAGAACCAGCCATGCTCTCATAGCTCCCACTGCCTTGAGATCCCCCAACCTCCCTGTCTATGCCCAGGCTGTTCCTATTCCTTTCTCTGTCCTGGCTGATCTGTCATCCTCTGAACCGCAAGTGTGTTGTCCAGTCCCTGACATAGCTGTGGCCACCGCCACAGCATGCTGCCGCTCTCCTTCCCCACATTGTGAGCTCTGGTGGTGTCCCAAGCCAGCTCCAGGACTGATGTGTCCACCCTTGAGGCCTAGGAGCCAGGAGGGATTCTTCCTCCACTCCCAGGAAGGTGAATCACAGCAGTTACAGGCCCGAGAATGCTCTTGGAGTGTCACTGAAGTGTCCTTACTTCATGACTCCTGTTTCCTCCCTGTGCAGGGGATCCAGCAGATACGGACTACACAGCCGTGGGCTGTGCTGTCACCACCATATCTTCTAACCTGACGGAGATGTCCAAGGGTGTGAAACTGCTCGCTGCACTCATGGAGGACGAGGGAGGGAATGGACGGCAGCTTCTGCAGGCAGCCAAGAACCTGGCAAGCGCTGTCTCGGACTTGCTGAAAACTGCGCAGCCAGCCAGTGCTGAGGTGTGAGGGGAGCAGGAGGGGTCGTGGAGGATATGGGGCTGAGGAGGCAGGTTGGAGGGAAGTGTGGGTTGGGGTAGGGTGGATTGAAGCAAAGGGGAACAGCGGAGTGAGCTTGACTTACAGCCTGACTGATTTTTGCCTCATTCATTGCAGCCCCGCCAGAATCTCCTGCAAGCTGCTGGCCTTGTGGGCCAGACAAGTGGAGAACTGCTGCAGCAAATTGGAGAAAGTGATACTGATCCTCGGTTCCAGGTGAGTGATGAGGCTCTGACTGTACCTGGAGACACGTACTCAATAAAACCATCTGCCTTTGCACAGGATCATCCCTTCAGGACCTTTTCCAGCAGGGAGGGATCCATGCTACAGCTTGGCCTGTGCATGGTGACTTTGCCAGGGGAAGGGACAGGACATTTCCCATCTCTGTAGTTAGAGCCCTGTCAAATAATGCCTCTTATCTTGTGGATTCCCATGTAGATCCCAGAAAGCCGGTGTGCTTGGATCCTGCCCGCCTCTGACCCAAAGACGGTAAAAAGGGGCTGTAGGCATGGCTTGGTGGTTTCTGCCCCTCTCTGATGTAAGGGCTGCTCCTTTGGGAACAATCAGCTGAATTCTTTGGAGAAGGGCACTTGTCAAAAAAATCTGCTTTTCTTGTGATTGACTCTCAGAAGTTCATGCACTCGGGTCGCTGTTCCAGTGAGCTCTGCCATGTTAGTCCCCCCTCGCAGCAGCCTCTTGGCCCCTATCTGCTTCCTCATGCCAGTATTGGCGAGACTGTGTGCCCAGATCAGGGAGCTGAACTGGCTGAAGCCTCATGTTTTTTTGCTGAGTTGGAACCAGCTGGATTGGTTTCCTATGGCTGCTGGTTCCAGCACAAGGGAGATAACAGAGCATGCTGGGGAGGGGGATCTAACCATAATATGGATTGAAACAGACTCCAGAACACAGAGGTGTCTTTATAGCCTGGCCACATGGCCTGGATATGAGCAGAAATTCCTGGACAGAGAGCCAAAGAGAACAAAAAAGCTAGCAGTAGGGAAGGAGCAAATCAGAAGAAGACGTGCACAGCCAGGGGGAAGTGATGAGCAAAAGCTGGTATGGGGGAGTGCTAGGACAGAGGCCGCCCAACAGAGACTGAGAAAGCAGCTCCAGCCTGTGTCTGCCCCTTGCAGATACCCTTGCTGCAGGTCTGACATCCCAAGTCTCTCATTCAACCAGTGGATGATAACAGGGCCATGTGGCAGATTTAGGAACTGAACCATAATTTGTACATGTGCAAGGCACTCTGCCCCTCAGCTGCAAGACCCGAGTGTATCTACTTCTTCCTCTGTGCTCTTCTGTCGGGATTGCTTCTTTTCTGTCATGGACAGTTGCTGTGGTTTTGGGGCCTGGGGACTCCTGAGCTTGGTGCATGTGCTGTCCAGACTATCACTGTATCTAGAATGGTGATGGATTGCAACAGAAATAGTCTTTGCTTGCAGGAGGTGAGGGGCAACAGGAAGAAATCCAAATGGGGGATGGTCTGAAATATTTTTGGGTTGGTGTCAGGAGGCTTAGCTGTAATAGGGTGCAGGTATGCTGTGTGCATGCATGTACTTGAAAGGAGGATTCAGGCTGGGCAGCTGTTCAGCTGCAGTCTGCAGTGGGATTGTACCTGCAGCAGCAGGCAGGGAGCTCTGTCCTATACGTGGCACATTGTGTCAAGGTCTTTGACCAGCATGCAGCGTAGAGCAGTGTCTCAAGTGGGGCAAGCACTTGCTGCCTAGCTCTGGTGCTGCTGATGGAAACCAGCACTGTGTGGTGTTGGAGCTAATTCTGAAAGCTGTGTCGTGCTGTGAGGTCTGGTGTCCTTGCTAGGAGGCAGTTTGCCTTATGTGCTGATCGGTGCCTGTTGTGTGCTGGCAGGGCAGTTCTGTCCAAGTCCTGGGTGTTGTGGGTGATGCTGAGTGTTGCCCAAGCTGCTGTTGGTGGTGTTTGTGGTCAGGGCAGTGTCCTGGTGCTGGGAGCTGCCGCAGTGCGTACTGCGGCTTGAGGCAGGGTTACTGTCTCGCTGCCGGCTGTTGCACACAGTAGGGATGGCACTGTAGTGTTGCCAGCCACACAAGCCACTCCAGGTGTTCAGTGCTGCCAGTGCTGGGCTGGGGTGGATGAAAGGCCCCCTGAGCTCATGTTTCCCTGCTGAATATTTCACGAGAGCCGTGTGAGCAGCTGGTGCACAGGTCCCATCCTGGTTCCTGTGCTGACCCTCTCCATCCCCCCCAGGACATGCTCATGCAGCTGGCGAAGGCCGTGGCCAGTGCCGCTGCTGCGCTGGTGCTGAAAGCCAAGAATGTGGCTCAGAAAACGGAGGACTCAGCGCTGCAAACGCAGGTGATCGCGGCCGCTACGCAGTGTGCCCTTTCCACCTCCCAGCTGGTGGCCTGCACCAAGGTAAGAAATCACCCTGGAGCCGAGCAGCATTAACCCTTGCTTCAACATGGGTGAAAGCACTGCCTGAGAGGTGGCAGCTCCAGCCTGTACCACCCTGTGAGAGGGACTTGGAGTGGTTGTTTACTCTATAGGGAAGTTGGATCATAGGTGTGCCAGGACCAACTCCTCTTCGCCTCAAGCTGGAAGTTAGGGGTTTGGGGCCAGAAGTCTCAGCTGCCTCTGGCTAAGCACGCCTGGAGTAGCTGTCGCTGTGCCCAAATGCTGAATATCCTATTTGGAGAAGCAGGGACTGGGAATAGTAGTCATCTGTGTTGTAGGCTGTCTGTGCTGCTTGGTGGAGAACAGGAGCTCTGTAGTGCCAGAGTCATGCTCACTGCCCAGCCTTTCTCCTCTCCTCCAGGTAGTGGCTCCCACAATCAGCTCACCGGTTTGCCAGGAGCAGCTGATTGAGGCTGGCAAGTTGGTGGCCAAATCAGCGGAGGGCTGCGTGGAGGCCTCCAAGGCAGCCACCAGTGATGACCAGCTCCTGAAGCAGGTGGGGGTGGCAGCCACAGCCGTCACCCAGGCCCTGAATGACCTGCTGCAGCACATCAAGCAGCACGCCACAGGCGGGCAGCCCATCGGGCGCTACGACCAGGCCACCGACACCATCCTCAACGTCACCGAGAACATCTTCAGCTCCATGGGCGATGCAGGTGAGAGCAGCTAACGGCACCTGGGGCAGGGCATAGAGAACAGGGCAGAGTGGAATGGAGAAAGCACAGGTAAATGGAGCCTCCTCTCTTCCAGGGTCATGCCTCTGTGTAACTGCTGTGTGCTCACTGGGCAGCTTGCCTGTGTCTTGCTGCAGTCTCATGCTCGTGGGCCTGCTGTGGCTGGGTCTGCATCAAGCCTGCTAAGGGTGGGAGACAGGGTATGCAGAGCCTACGGTAGGCAGGTATCAAGGAGTCATTGGCAATCGTTGGAGCTCTTGGGACTTGTTGACAGGCTGCCTTTCCTTCCTTTCCCAGGGGAAATGGTGCGACAGGCTCGTATTCTGGCCCAAGCAACCTCTGACCTCGTCAACGCCATCAAAGCTGATGCAGAGGGAGAGACGGACCTGGAGAACTCACGCAAGCTGCTGAGTGCAGCCAAGATTCTGGCCGACGCAACCGCCAAGATGGTGGAGGCTGCAAAGGTTAGTTGCGCGAGGGGCAGAAACAGTGGGAGAAGCTGCTGGCAGAATGAGTGCTTGCTTTGGCAGCCCAGACGGCTCCTGGCCTGAACAGTGACAGCTACTCGATCTGATGTCATTAGCAGCACAGCACAGACTTGGTGTGCGAGACCCTCAGCTCCCCAGCAGTCCCTGCTTGGGGGAGTGGGTCCCTGACAGGAACTGGGGTGCAGTTTGATGGCCAAGGCTTTCTCCTCTGCTCAGGGTGTTGCAAGAGCAGTGAGGCTGGGGGGGAGGGAGTTGATTTCCAGCATTCTGCAGCTCTCCAGAGTAAGGTCCTGCACTGAGCTGAGGACCTCTGCAATGACGTAGGGCTCTCTCCTGATGCTACAGATCGTAACTGAGGAGAGATGTTAACTGTCATATTGCTGAGCTCTTCTGGGGGAATTTCTGGCACCTCAMCATCTCCCTTTCCTCACCCCTGGTGCTGTAGAAAGCCAAACTGCTGGGGACGCAGCCTGGTGACAGAGCAGAGCACAGCAGCTGCTCTCAGGGGACAAGGGACCTGGTGGGTACTGTAAGGTTTGATGGGTTTCAYGTTTTGTCCAGGGAGCTGCAGCCCACCCAGACAGCGAGGAACAGCAGCAGCGGTTGCGTGAAGCAGCTGAGGGGCTCCGCATGGCAACGAATGCTGCAGCTCARAATGCCATTAAGAAAAAGCTTGTGCACAAGCTGGAGGTGAGATGCCCAGCTTGGGCTCAGGCAGAGGACTGATGGAATGTGGGGAGGCACAGTGAGCTAGTGAGACCAGGCCACAAATCTGTGATCTGCACTTTCTGGAGTGATGAAGCTACTTTCCTATAGTTAATGAGTGTCCACACTGTTCCCCATAGAGACCTCTCTATTGCTCCCTGCTCTGTCATCTTCCTTCCTGGTCTCTGACCATRTTCCTCCCTTCCTTTGAGCAAACTGCATTGCTTTGGGATGTCAGACTAATCCCCCACATCAAAGGTGCTGGGATGCTAAGYTGTTGCAGGTAGAGGCACAGCAGAAGCTTAGAAGGAGCTAGGGTGGGGAGATGGGTCCCTGTTATGTGGCAAGAGGGGTTCCTGGGCCAGGGTTTCGGGACAGGCTGTCCTGCAGCCTGTGCAGTTGGCCACTCTGACACTAACCTGTGTCTTCCCCTCCCAGCACGCAGCCAAGCAGGCCGCAGCATCTGCCACCCAGACCATTGCTGCCGCGCAGCATGCAGCTTCCTCCAACAAGAACCCAGCAGCGCAGCAGCAGCTGGTACAGAGCTGCAAGGTAAGCAGTGCGTCGTCCCAACCCCCCTGCACTGCAAGGGCCCACACTGTGACCCTAACATCATCCCCTGCTCCAGCGCTGTCCAGTGGCCAAGGTTGTGCCACCTGCTCCCATCCTCTCTCTGATCAACCATGTTGTGGCACAACTGAGCCAGCTAGCCTCTGCCTTGGCTTTGTGCTCAGCCACAGTAGGCTGGGCACACAAGAAGACAGCTTGTACCTTAGAGTCCTCAAATTCGGCCTTAAGAGTAGCTAATAGTGCATTTTTAATGACTGTTCTCTTCTTGGAAAACCTATCTGCAAAGGTATGGATATTGCACCAGTGCCCTGAGAGGAGACAGCTGGCCTTGACATCTATAAACCTCCCTCACCTCTGGGAAAAATGATGGAAAAAATGATATGAGACTGTCATTATGTTTTCATCTTTTAAAATGTTAATTCTGAGCAACCTTATTTTTAGAAAAAAAAAAGATTCTGTCAAAAGCGGAGTGAGGCTTTTTGTGTTAATGGGGTACCTTTTTTATAAGATTGCAAGATGGGTTGATAAAAAGATCTTTAAAAGCTTTTAAACTTCACTTAATACAAGGCAACATCTTGAGCAAAGTATTAGCATTGTGTTGTAATATCCATAGATTATGGGCTAAATGGGTTAGGAGTTAGTAAAGCACAGATCTCAGTTGTTGTTGGAGATCAGGGCCCTGGGGATGGTATTTGTAATGAGGTTCTGCMGGAGCTAGGTTTATGTCCAACTCTGATTTTTTATTTTTTTTTGATTAGTGATCTGGGAATAAACACAAAGTCACTGTCAGTCAGATCTGCAGGTGGCAAACCTGAGAGCGCTGCAGGCAGTGGGCAGAGCAGGGCAGGCACACAGAGCAGTCTGAATGAGCCACTAAGCTGGACCAGCTGGAGGGTGCTGTGTGTGCTTTGTGYCTCCCCCTGGCTGGGCCTCTCCAGTGACTCTCCTCTCTGATCACAGGTTGTGGCAGATCAGATCCCAATGCTGGTACAAGGTGTAAGAGGAAGCCAATCCCAGCCGGACAGCCCCAGCGCCCAGCTGGCTCTCATTGCTGCCAGCCAGAACTTCCTGCAGGTACCTGTACTCTGCTGCATCCTCTCTCTGTGAGGAGCATCCTACATGGGCTCTGACACTTTCACCCGTTAGAAATTGTGTTTTGTGCTGTCTGCCCCCCTAAGACGCTGGGAAGCCTATTGGACATGGGCAAGGAAGAGATACTGCATGTTATCCCATTCTCACGGCTTTTTCTTTGGACTTGCAGCCTGGTGGGAAGATGGTAGCTGCAGCCAAGGCCACTGTCCCCACCATTACAGACCAGGCCTCTGCTATGCAGCTCAGCCAGTGTGCCAAGAACTTGGCTGCAGCTCTTGCTGAGCTCCGTACGGCTGCACAGAAGGTAAGAGAATTGTTCCTGTCCAGCTGCAAGGCCTCGGTTGTACTAAGCAGGAGAGGCCAGCAGAGAGGTGGGGATGGCCCTGTTGCAAGGTGAGCTCTCTAAAACACCAAGGTGCATGCAACTGTTCCCTCACTCATTTTTCCTTCTTCCCATTTCAGGCTCAGGAGGCTTGTGGGCCCCTGGAAATAGACTCTGCACTGGGCCTTGTGCAGAGCCTGGAGAGGGACTTACAGGAAGCCAAGGCAGCTGCAAGGGATGGCAAACTCAAGCCTCTGCCAGGAGAGACGGTAAGGACTCTGGGAGGAGATGGCTCAGGCAGGGAATGGGGCTGGGTGAGCAAGCAGGAGCAGTGGGCAGTGGCACTGGATGGGAGCAGTATGTTGGGGAGTAGTGGGTGCTGTGGCTGAGGTCAGAGAAGGGAGAGTGGGAAATGCATGGGTGGAGGCTGGAGGTGTAACCTGTCAATAYGTTCTCACTGATCATCCTGCAGATGGAGAAGTGTGCCCAGGACCTGGGGAACAGCACAAAAGCTGTCAGCTCTGCTATTGCTCACCTCCTTGGAGAGGTGGCCCAGGGCAACGAGAACTACACAGGTACCATGCTCCAGGACTAAACTGGGAGAAGGGCAAAGGCTAGGCCTTCATTTGTGTGTGGGAGTGGATTTCACCCCTTGGTAAAGATCACTTGTACTCAGGGACAGCTGCTCCTGAGCAGGACACAAACCAGAGGGCTCCAGGCAAATGAGGAGCCAAGTGGAACAGGAGGGAAGATCTGGAAGTGGTGGGAGGAACAGCCCAGTCCCTTGGCCCGAACGAAGCAGAGCACACAGGAGATAGGGGCGCATTCTTGGGGGAGAACATGGTGTAGGTCTTGTCGCTTCTGTTTAGCATCGATCAGTGACTTACCTCTCTCCCCGCAGGAATCGCTGCCCGAGAGGTGGCCCAGGCCCTGCGGTCGCTCAGCCAGGCTGCCCGTGGCATTGCAGCCAACACCTCGGACCCACAGGCACAAAGTGCCATGCTGGAGTGCGCTGGYGACGTCATGGATAAAGCAAACAACCTAATTGAGGAAGCACGAAAAGCAGTGGCCAAGCCTGGTGACCCAGAGAGTCAGCAGCGTCTGGCCCAGGTGAGAACTGGGCCCCAACACCCTTGGCAAGTCCGTGGCACGTTGCTGAGGCCAGGGATGGATGCAGGGCTGGTGGCAGTCAGAGTGCGTGGGTTCTGGGAAAGGCCCCTGCAGTACAGCACTGCTGGAGGAGGTGTGCATGTGACAGTGGCTGTTCTTGCTCTCCACAGGTAGCCAAGGCAGTGTCTCAGGCCCTGAATCGCTGTGTGAACTGCCTTCCTGGACAGCGGGATGTGGATGCTGCCATCCGTACGGTGGGCGAGGCCAGCAAGAGGCTGCTAGCAGATTCGGTGAGTTTAGCCAGGCCAGGATGAGATGGGGAAGCTTTGCACTGGTGACATGAGCTAATCTATCTTTGCTGGATTCCTCTCTCCAGCATGTCCCTAAGTAGCCTTTCCGTCAGGAGGGGATGGATTTCAGGAATACATTAACATCTTCAATGGTGTCAGCCTTATCCAGGACACACTGGGCTTTGTCAGGACTCGCCAAGCAGCAGCGTGCCAACCACTGTCTGCTACCTATTTGTGCTGCAAATCCCTGCTACTGGAGAGCAGGGCAGCTGCTCTGGGGTTTTCTGGCTACAGGCAATGTGTGCTTCTAGATGTTAGATCTTCACCCTCCATCTCTGACTTCTTCCCAGTCTTTCTAGTGCTCCTAACCTCTCTGTCTGCCTCCAGTTCCCACCCAGCACCAAGAGCTTCCAGGAAGCGCAGAGCCAGCTGAATCAAGCAGCAGCAGGACTCAACCAGTCCGCCAATGAGTTGGTGCAGGCATCACGTGGCACCCCTCAAGACCTGGCCAAGTCCTCTGGCAAATTTGGACAAGACTTCAATGAGTTCTTGCAGGCTGGAGTGGAGATGGCCAGCCTGTCCCCGGTGAGAGCAAATGCCTGTTGTTCATGACACGTTGTGAATTGCCATATCATGAGAGGTCTTTGGGTGCCCGGAAAGGTGTTTGACCATGGGCAGAGTAGCCAGGGGATCAGTGGCTAGAGGATTGCCATGAGTGGATGTGGCTAAAGCAACCAGTGAGATGGGGTCTGGGGATGGGCTAAACTGCAGTAGCAGGGGAAGAAATGGCTTGGGTTGTTTCCACAAGTGTTAATTGGCAGTAGCAAGGATACAGCAGCAGGCAGACAAGCTGGGTTAAGGGAGTGGGCTTAGCCTGGAAACCAATGGAGACTGGGGCCAGGCTGCCGGAGGACCCAGGGTGGAGGCTGGGTGGGCATGGAGCTTAGAAACCTGTAGGTGACTCTTCTTGGCTCCTTCCAGACTAAGGAAGACCAGGCGCAGGTGGTGTCAAACTTGAAGAGCATCTCTATGTCCTCCAGCAAGCTGTTGCTGGCTGCAAAGGCACTTTCTGCTGACCCCACAGCCCCCAACCTCAAGAATCAGCTAGCGGCAGCTGCACGGTAGGAGGAACTGTTTGCTGTACATAGAGGGAGATGGGCAAGTGCCAAGGGCTTGTGCTGGGCCTGCAGCAGAGGGAGACTGAGTCTAGACCTGGTGCTTGCCTCCATGGGGCTCAGCTTGCTGTGGAACTCTCCTGAGACCACTTGTCTGCAGTAATCTTGACCTGGCTGCTCTATGGCAGTCTGTGAAAAAAGGTAGGCCCTGAAGGAGGTAGGAATGTCCCTCAGCCAGAGCCTCTACCTGTTTCCTACAGCCAGGACATCCCCCATGGCCAAGTCAATAAGCCATTTGCAGTAACAGTGGATCTGGGTGGTGGAGCTGGCATTAATCCATGGTTGTCTCTCCCCTGTTCTGGCAGGGCCGTGACTGACAGCATTAACCAGCTGATCACAATGTGCACCCAGCAGGCGCCGGGCCAGAAGGAGTGTGACAATGCCCTGAGGGAGCTGGAGGTGAGAAGAACCAAGAAGCATCTCGCTGGGGCAGCGAAGGGGCTCAGTGGCCCAGGGTTCCCCTTTTGTGTGGGCTTGGCTGGGTCAGCACAAGGTGGGATGGAGCCTGGAGGCATCAGGTGCTGAGATCGCTGGAGTGGGGAGAGGGGCAGCTATGCTACATTGCGGAAGGAGGGAGCGAAGAGGAGATGCAGGGCACTGCATGTGCCAGGCATGGGAAGTGGAGAGCACAGACCCTGCCACAATAAACACGTGCTCCTTGATCTGACGCTTGCGTCCCTGCAGACGGTGAAGGAGCTGTTGGAGAACCCCACTCAGACTGTCAATGACATGTCCTACTTCAACTGCCTTGACAGTGTCATGGAGAACTCCAAGGTAAGCCCTGAGCTGGGAGTAGGGCTGGGGGCAGAGATTTGGGAGGGGCGTAAGGATGGAGAAGTTTGGGAGGGGTGCAGGCAAAGGTGACAAAGGGAAGGGTGCTGCCTCACCTGATTCCTTTTCCTCAAGGATACAAATATGCTGTTTATGAAGCACAGTGAGCTCTGAGCCTGGGAGCACTGTACAGGATGGGGATGTAGTCACTAACCGGTGGTTGGTGTCTCCTGCAGGTTCTGGGCGAGTCCATGGCTGGGATTTCGCAGAACGCCAAGAATAGCAAACTGCCGGAGTTCGGAGAGTCCATCAGTGCCGCCTCCAAAGCTCTCTGTGGCCTCACAGAGGCAGCAGCCCAGGTKAGATGTACTCAGTCCCAGCCCCTTGTGTTACACCTAGTGCTTAGTTTCCACAGAGCCCCCTCCAAGCTTGACCCCTTAGTGCGGTAATTGAGGATACTTCCCTGTGCCACCCAGCTCCATGCCCCATGCCTGCTCTGTGGTTCTGGCTGCCTCTCTCACTGTGGGCACATTCTCACACCCTCTCTCATGTTCCCAGGCTGCCTACCTTGTGGGTGTTTCAGATCCGAACAGCCAGGCTGGACAGCAAGGCTTGGTAGACCCCACTCAGTTTGCCAGAGCTAACCAAGCCATCCAGATGGCCTGCCAGAACCTGGTGGACCCTGCCTGCACTCAGTCCCAGGTGAGTATGAGATGGGGCACTGTGGTGGGYGTTTTCTTGGATTAAAGGGAATGAGAGACTAGCTGGAAGAGCTGGGTCCAAAGAGTTGGCTGAGATTGTGGCTAGTGTCTCATCAGGCCTCATCAGCTGTACCGGGAACCAACTGGCAGCTTTGCCAAAACGGTGAGTCTAGATGAGGGGCTGTATGGGCATGCAGGACTTTGGTGATTCTTCTAGGGAGGCACAGGGTGACAGCTGGCGTTCCCCTGCTGTGTCCATCCTCTGCACACCCTGGTGCCCCATGTGGGCTTGGAGCTGGTGGGAAGGGAGAGTTGCAGGTGTGGGGAAATGCTGGGGTCCTGCCTCACTCTGCTTTTCTCCACAGGTGCTGTCAGCAGCCACCATCGTAGCTAAACACACCTCAGCCCTATGCAACACATGCCGGCTGGCCTCCTCCCGCACTGCCAACCCTGTTGCCAAGCGCCAGTTTGTCCAGTCGGCCAAGGAAGTGGCCAACAGCACAGCCAACTTGGTGAAAACTATTAAGGTATGGTCTCCCTGTCAAGGTGCTGGGGGTGGCTCTGCAGAGGTGGGCAGGGTCTAGGCAGCAGGTGGGCGGGGACTTGGGGCATGGTTGGGTTTAGGTAACTGCCTAGTCTCTCCTGTGTGCCAGGCCCTGGACGGTGCATTCAACGAGGAGAACCGGGAGAGGTGCCGTGCAGCCACAGCCCCTCTCATAGAGGCTGTGGATAACCTGACAGCCTTCGCCTCCAACCCAGAGTTTGCCACCGTTCCTGCCCAGATCAGCCCCGAGGTGAGATTCCACAGGGGCAGGGAGTGGACAGCCAGGCTGGGAAGGGAACTGCCGTAGGATGGGGAGGAGCTGTACTCAGCAGTGTGAGTCGCTGGTGAGCTTGGGATGGGGCCCTAGCACAGAGCTGGTGCCTGGAGGGGACGTGAGGAGGCAGTAGACAGCCTTGGGCTTAAAAGGTTGCCCCTGGGCCAGGACTGGAGGAGAGGGGGTAATGTCCCTCACATAGGCCCTCTCATGCCTGTCTGTCTGTGTCACTGGGCCATCATCTCCCTGCACAGGGACGCAGAGCCATGGAGCCCATCATCTCTTCTGCCAAGACCATGCTGGAGAGCTCTGCCGGCCTCATTCAGACTGCCCGCTCTCTAGCCGTCAATCCCAAGGACCCACCCCAGTGGTCAGTGCTGGCTGGCCACTCTCGCACTGTCTCTGACTCCATCAAGAAGCTGATCACCAACATGAGGTGAGTGTGGGCTGTGCTGTGGCCAGGCCGTCTCACTGCAGCCTGCACCCTCAGCCATGGCTCTGTTTTCGCTGATGGTACCTTTGTTTGGGGATGCTCTGAGTGAGCATCCCTGGGGCATTTTGGCTCATCTTGCTCCTGTTCTTCTCCTTGACCACTGCCTGGGGAAGGCAAGGAATGGAAAGGAAGATGCAGTCCTTCACATACTGCCCCAGAGCTGGTGCTGTAATCCTGCAGCGTTAAGATGGGTTGATTGCGGGGGATGGTGCCAGTGTGCATGGGCTGGTGGGGTCCTGGTACCTGGCTTGGATTCTAGGTTGCTCAAGGCTAAGCAGAGGGCTCCTGTCCATCGCTGGCACCAGCCAAAGTTTGCGGTGAAGGGGTGGCATAGTGCCTGCCAGCGCCAGGCAAGCCTGGTGTGGTACTGATCCATCTGTCACGCAGGGACAAAGCTCCTGGACAGAGGGAGTGTGACGAGGCCATCGAGGTCCTGAACAGGTGTATGCGGGAGGTGGACCAGGCTTCCCTTGCTGCCATTAGCCAGCAGCTGGCCCCCCGAGAAGACATTTCCCAGGAGGTGAGTGGGGGACATGCTGCTCCAAAGCCTTCCTAGCCTCAGCATGCCTGTCCCCTGTAAATGGGAAGCGCCAAACACCCAGCATGTGTTCCCAGGGTCCTTGCTGGCTTCCTCTGCTCACACAGGGCTTCTTTGCTGGCAGATCCCCATGTTGCAGGGATCCATCCAAGCATGGGACAAGGCAGACTTGTTTCAAACTCTCCCTTGTGGGCCAAGCACTGCCCCAGAAAGGGAAGCTCTGCCTTGCCACCCCCAGCTACAGCTCCTGCCATCACATCTCCCTTCTGGGATGAGCTGCCCCTCTCAGCTGCAAGACATGCTGCTAACATCCTCCACAGTCTGCTCTGAAGCCCTGGAACTAGCTCTCTCCCAAGCTCAGGCCAGTTAGCCCTGGAAGGAGTGTTTCAAAGGGATCTTCCTGTCCTCTGAGTCCCCATCAATGTACAGCAGCTTTGTTTCGCTCCTGCATGGTTCAGGTGGTTATGTGACTGTCTGGCTCAGCTGCATGGAGCAGGGCTGTACTCCTGTTGCAGTATGCTGAGCTGTCTTGTGCCTAGGAAATGATGTCTGGTCAAGCACTCCCTATATCCAGAGTTGTGAGGCCAGATACTCATCCAATAAACCAGCACTTTGGAGCCCTGTGATCTTGATGCTTAACTGGGACAGGTGTCCTTCCTCCCCATTTCGCAGCAGAGGTCAGTGACACCAGCCCTGCTGTAGCCTCATGCAATGTGCTGTCTTTACACCAGGCTTTGCACAACCAGATGATCACGGCTGTTCAAGAGATCAACAACCTGATTGAGCCAGTGGCCAGTGCAGCCCGGGCTGAGGCCTCCCAGCTGGGACACAAGGTAACAGGAGGGGCAGGAATGGGAAGCTATTGATTAGGCAGGTAAATGTGCATGGAAGTGCTCACGCTGGGACAGAGGCTCTAGCCAGCCTGTGCTAGAAGGTGCTGACACTAGTGCTGCTCTTTCCTAGGTGTCCCAGATGGCTCAGTACTTTGAGCCACTCATTATGGCAGCTATTGGAGCTGCCTCCAAAACACCCAACCACCAGCAGCAGATGAACCTCCTGGACCAGACAAAAACGCTGGCCGAGTCTGCCCTGCAGATGTTGTACACAGCCAAGGAGGCTGGTGGGAACCCCAAGGTGAGCAGGAGGTGCATGTTTGTGGCGTGTTCCCCTTTGCATGTGGAAGAAGTATGAGAGGCTTCAACATGTGCCACATGGAGTATGTATGTGTGCTGGACACGGAGACCTGAGGAGAGGCAGTCTGGAGGGGAGGGAAGAGATGCTCCCAGGACATGCCAAAGTGCGTGCATGTGTGTGCATGTGCACAGGATAAGTGTGCGGCATCCTCCATTGGTGGGAAGGCTCTGGGGAGCAGCTGCCTTCTCTCACTCTGGCTTGTCTTTGCAGCAAGCTGCCCACACCCAGGAGGCTCTGGAGGAGGCTGTGCAGATGATGAAGGAAGCCGTAGAGGACCTGACCACCACACTGAATGAGGCAGCCAGCGCTGCAGGTGTTGTCGGGGGCATGGTGGACTCCATTACCCAGGCTATCAACCAGGTGAGAAGGCCATAGAGAGGGCCAGGTTGAAACTGGGGGTGGGAGAGAGGAGGTGTCAGGGTTAAACTCCACACGGACACTGTCGTTACTCATCTTCCTGGGGATCCAGGTACCGAGTCCTGCTTGGGGAGGAGAGGAAACAGGGCATTGAGCTTCAACGGGCCAAAAAAGCAAGGAGAGGTGCACACTGATAGTCAGATCTGTCTCCTTGGAGCTGTAGAGGTCAGACTGGGGGAGGGAGTACTCAGAGCAGCCTGGGGCCATTGTGAGTGTAGGTCCCAGCGGGTTAGCATGAGCCTCCTGCTGTAGTGCACAGTCAAGGAGGGTCTGTGGCCTGRGGCTGGAGCCAAACTCTCCTGATGTTCTCTTGCAGCTGGATGAGGGGCCAGTGGGTGAGCCAGAGGGGTCCTTTGTGGACTACCAGACCACCATGGTGAAGACAGCCAAGGCTATCGCAGTGACTGTGCAGGAGATGGTGAGTGCTGGGGCCAGCAAGCATGCCACTGCCCCCCTATATGCCCCTGCTCAAGAGGGGAAGGAAACAAGCAGTGGGGCGATGGTCTCACCCAGCTTGGGGACACTGCCCTCCTTGCTTGCCTGCCCCAACATAGGGTCTGTCTGACTTCTGCTCTTCTTCCACCTGCAGGTCACCAAATCCACCACCAACCCGGATGAGTTGGGCATACTGGCCAACCAGCTCACCAATGACTATGGACAGCTGGCGCAAGAGGCCAAGCCAGCTGCACTCACTGCTGAGAACGAGGAGGTAGGAGCAGTGAAACCATGAGGTCTCCCGGTGGGCGTGGGGAGAAATACTAGCATATGTCATAGGGAAGAGCAGGATTTCCTGGAGTGTGAGAGCAGAGATTGGGAGGCCCTCAAACTTCCCGTCAGAGGTGGGGAGAGGCAACATTCAGACCTCCCCTGCAACCATGTGTGGAAATGTGGAGCAGAGCTGCATTTCCTTTTGGCAGGGCAGCAGTAGATCTCCTGAATGGGAGGACTGGCAGTGAGGGACAGTATTGGGAAGTCCTGTTTGGCACTGAGTGGAGGTGGTTGGCGTTTCCCATTGGATATCATGAATGCAAGGATTAGTTCCCTTCCGACTCTCTCACATGAATGTTCACTTCCAGATTGGCTCCCACATCAAGCGTCGGGTGCAGGAGCTGGGTCACGGCTGCGCTGCCCTGGTAACCAAGGCTGGAGCCCTGCAGTGCAGCCCCAGTGATGCCTACACCAAGAAGGAACTGATAGAGAGTGCACGCAAGGTTTCTGAGAAGGTGAGCAGTCCAGAGGGTCTTGGAGCAGGTAGCAGGAGAGAGGGGGAACAGCATGGTGAAACAGATGGAGAGAGGGATGTTGGATTGAGCCACCAGCCCTCTGAGCCACCGTGCTGGGTTCTCCCGTGGCATTGCTGGGCTCTACATGCACTCTCAGCCACACTTGCCCTGGCACAATTCAGCTGACAGGATGGAGGATAGATCCCCCTCTGACTGTCCAGGCACCACAATAGCAACTTTCACCGTGATGGGCAAGTGTGATGTCCAGGTGCTGCCTGCTGAACTGCTGGCGATGACTTGCCAGAGGAGACTAAGTTCCACAGTGGTGGCAGCCCAAGGTCCTCTAAATCAGCCCTTGTAGTGGTATGTATAGCTTTTGCTGGTATGGTAGAAAGCATCCTGTCTGTCAGTCAGTCTAGAGAACTCGCTTATTAATAACAGACAAAAACATGGCTAAAAAAATCTCGTTGATAAGGGTAGATCTGCAATAGTTGTAAGCAAGACTACAGAAGCAAAACAAACACTTTGTTCATAATGCCTGACACGTGYCTGCATGCTCAGGGCCTCCTGCAGGTTCTTCCTTTCCAAGATTACTTTCCATCAGGAAACTTATTCTACTATGAGTGTTTGCCAAAGTAGAGAAATTGAGTTTAACGGTTAAAGAAGGAATGAGCTATAACATTCTGATACCCATCATTCAAACTTTACTCATTTGGAAATTATCAGAGTCCTATGTCTCCTGTACCTCCAGACATGATAGGTACAAAACATAAATAAATGAAAGCTAACAAAGAATGGTCAAACTGCCCAGTTTCTGTTTCCCCTTCTTAGTTTGAATCTGTCCTGGGGAGGTGTCAGAGAACATGTACAGTAGGGGCTGCCTGAATTTGCTCTGCTCTCCAAGTCACCCTGCATGTTTCCTTCAGGTGTCTCACGTGCTGGCAGCCCTGCAGGCTGGGAACCGTGGGACACAAGCCTGTATTACAGCAGCCAGCGCTGTCTCTGGCATCATTGCTGATCTCGACACCACCATCATGTTTGCCACTGCAGGAACCCTCAATCGGGAGAACTCTGAGACCTTCGCTGACCACAGGTACCAGGGTGGGAGATACAACACCTCACCTGGTCACTGCCCAACCAGAGCTGGTGGTTAGTTGGGGGGTCTGTCCCACAGTCTCCTATCTTTCTTGGCTGTGGACCAGCCCCAAGAAGACCTGCAAGGTCCAGATCATGCTGGCTCTGTTTCCCCCTCATCTCATGTGTACAGAAGGCAGGGCTTAAGATCTTTCTAAATTCCTGACACGCACATGAATTGTACTCTCCCTCTATGTTGGAGCGCATGGCCAGACTCTTGGCACATTGTCCCAGTGTGGCTACACAAGGAGTGTATGTGCATGTAGAGAGCAGGTGCTTGTCTGTCAGTCCTTAACATGCTGTATAAATGCACATATACAGGGCTGTATTCTCTCTGACCCTTGTTCTCCCCAGGGAGGGCATCTTGAAGACAGCCAAGGCGCTGGTGGAGGACACCAAGGTGCTGGTGCAGAATGCCACAGCCAGCCAGGAGAAGCTAGCCCAGGCTGCCCAGTCCTCTGTGTCCACCATCACACGCCTGGCAGAAGTGGTGAAGCTGGGTGCTGCCAGCCTAGGCTCTGAAGACCCTGAGACTCAGGTAGGAGGGGATGTCTGGGATGAAAAGGGGCTGCTCATAGCTTTCTTGAGGGGTTTGGAGTTGAGACTTTAGGGTGTCATGTGGTGTTCTGGGCTGGACTCTGCCTGTCTCTGTGAGGACTGGCTGGGTTTTGGCTGGTACCAGCAGAGCTGGCTGAGCTGCCCTCTGGATATACTGGGTACATCTGTGCCCAGATGTCTCACTCTTGGGCCACCACCAGCCTCAGTGTGACTGTAGCCAAGCCATTACTCTGGTCTTGCTTTCCCCAGGTGGTTCTGATCAATGCCGTGAAGGATGTGGCCAAGGCACTTGGAGACCTGATCAGTGCCACCAAGGCAGCTGCTGGCAAAGCTGGGGATGACCCTGCTGTCTACCAGTTGAAGAACTCTGCCAAGGTCTGTTGGGGTGTGCTGGGCTGATGAGAAAGAGGGGATGGGGCAGGAGGGCTGGAGAAAGGGTAGGAGGCCTTCTGTCCTTGTCTGGGAGCAGATGAGGAACTGGGAGGCAGATTCAGGTGGAAAGGGATGGGCACAGAAATGGTGGGGGCATGACATGCAGAGGAAGCACTGCTGGAAGAAGAAAGTGAGGTGATGTGAGTGGGGTACGCGGAAGGGGCAATTTGGGGCCAAATCAAGATGGAAGAAAAGGTGTTGGCAGCATCCGAGAGCTTGCATGGGACCTAGCCTGGCTCTTTTCTCCCTTCAACAGGTGATGGTCACAAACGTCACTTCCTTGCTGAAGACAGTGAAGGCCGTCGAGGATGAGGCCACGAAGGGGACGCGGGCACTGGAGGCCACGATAGAGCACATACGCCAAGAGTTGGCAGTGAGTATGGGCTGGGCTCCGAACCAGGCAGCCTTGGTGTCTCAGCTGATGTCCTATCTGCCAGCTGCCTTTACAACTCATCTCTGCCTCTCCTCTTACAGGTCTTCTCCAGCCCAGTGCCTCCTGCCAAGACGTCAACTCCAGAGGACTTCATCCGTATGACAAAAGGCATCACAATGGCAACAGCCAAGGCTGTGGCTGCTGGCAACTCATGTCGGCAGGAGGACGTCATTGCCACAGCGAACCTGAGCCGTCGCGCCATTGCTGATATGCTGCGTGCCTGCAAGGTACCATCACATGGGTGGGCTTTGTTGGTGAGCAAGGGACATGAGTCCAGCACAGGTTTGTGGGGGGCAGCATGTACCCTACCAGTAGCTGCAGGTGCCCTGGCACAAGCCCAGTTGTTGCTTAGGGCTGTGGAGGAGCATCTGGATGTGAATCAGGGCTCACTGTCTCTGTTTTTCAGGAAGCCGCCTACCACCCAGAGGTGAGCGCAGACGTGCGGCAGCGGGCGCTGCGCTTTGGCAAGGAATGTGCTGATGGTTACCTGGAGCTGCTGGAGCATGTACTGGTGGTGAGTGTCTCTACCCCTACTCCCACAATTTGCAGAGGCAGCCCTTGGACACCAGGGTGCTGTCCAAATCCCCAGTTTCCTCTGGGCTCTGCAACCTCCCTCTGAGATCCTTTTGCACGCTCCCCCTTGCTGCCTCTACATGAGCTGCACATAGTCAGACCTCTGTTGTGGGGCTGAAGGCAAGGTGAGGAGGTGATGTGTCATGGMCACCAGTGTGCAGGTCAGACTGCCTGATCCAGGAAGGCCTGTTCTTCAATTCCTGGCATAAAGAAGAGACCTGCTTGCTGACTTGAGACTGCACAGCACACAGCTTCACACAGGCTGCCTGCCTAAGTCTTTATCCAGTGCTCCTGGGGAGTTACGCAGCTTTGCTGAACTCCGTGCTGAGCAGCTTCACTGCTGCAGTGCCCTGAGCTAGTTTTGTTAAAGTTGCTTTGGTCTGAACTAGGCAGTGGCTGTCAACTCATCTTTGAAGAGCCAGTGCTGGATTCCTCTCCCACTCCCTGCCCCTGTACCTAGTGTGTGGCCCCATCTCCATCCCCGGTCCTGTACAAGAAGGGAGCATCTCCCATTTTCCCTGACTGCTTAGACTGGCAAAATGAAGGTGAGCAGGGATGGGAGTGCTCCTTATAATTACTTAAGGAAGCAGATGTCAGAGACATGAACAGTCTCTAAATAAAAGTATTTGGCCAACAACAGATGGAGATTAACTGGCCGTAAACAGATGGAGGCAGGAAATTCGACAACACAGGAACAAAGTCCTGAAACAGCTTCCATTAGGAGTGGTGGGAGTAGGAAACTTCAGCTAGTGTGAAAGCAGAGCTTGTTAAGCTTGTAAAAGAGAGTGTTAGATGAGCAGTGCCTGCAGTGGCAGAGCTGTTGACTGCAAAGGCCAGCTGCACTCTTTTGATCCACTCTCCCTACAGCTTACTCCTCCAGAGTAATTCAGTTGACTGCTTTAATTAGCTCTCTACGAGATCAGTGTGGTTTACATGAAGCAAATTAAGAATGGATTAGCCAAGGAACTGGAAGAAGGGATCCAATTAAGTAGTTCCAGTAGTTTGCATTCTTGGCAAGATAGTAAAGATAAAGCTGAGTTTGCTAGAAAGATGCACAAAACCAAGCTTCCAATAACCCTGGAACTAGAGTAACCAAAAATAGTGAGTATTTGACTAAGTTGGTTAAATGGGATGTTTAAATGCATGTTGTTCAGATTCACTAAATACAAGGCCAGAGAGCTTAGACCATTTAGTTTCCTACAAAGAAAGCTTCCTTTAGGAAGAGTGTAACTAGCACTGGCAGAACAAAGAGAAGGTGGGCAGGAATTGATGGCTGGAGACTGAAACCAGACACGGGTGAAATCAAAGTTTTATCTGAAGGAGATGACTACTGGGATACAATCCCAAGGGAAGCAGTGGGTTTTCCGTGCTCTGAATCTAGATCAAGTGTCTTTCTGGAAGATGCTTTAGCCACACATAAATCATCACAGCCAAGACTGAAGTACTAGGTGAAATTCTCTGGCTGACCTGTTCTTAGCAGATGATTGGGCTGATGACTTGGTGTAGCAATTCCCAAGGTCAGTCTACTTGCAGAAGCATGCTATTTGACTGTGTTGTGGGTGTAACTGTCCAACTGACATGTGATGTCTCTTTAATAGCAATCACATGGTACATCTCATACAATGTTCACTAGAGGTGCATTTTAGTAAGCTTATAGTCTCCAGGGTACTTTCAGCTCTAGATAGAGACCATTTAGAAATTTTAAATACATTGTTAGAGCAGATAGCAGACTTAAGAATACGGCTCTTTGTCCAGATGTGCTTATGATAGCAAACTGGCTGTCACTGTGTACTGTCAGCTTGGGGATTTCTCGCCACATGCAAGTCCTGCAAATTTGCTAGGATGGCACCACACAAGTCCAGAACAAAATTCTTGTAAGAATCAGCACTGGACTCCCACAGCCCTCACAGCACTCTGGTCTGTAAAGGCAGGAACCAAGATCACTGGTCACATTTATGAGAGGGCAGCAGGTTCCTGGAGAGCAGTGAGTAGAAAGGACATGGAGTTGCTGCTGGGGCGACTTGCTGTGGGCTCTTGTGTGCTGCTGTAGCTCAGAGAGCAGGGCTGATTCCTGTTCTGTATATAGGGGATCTCAGGTTAGATATGGATGAGACCCTGCCTTTCCCCCCAGCAGCAGCAAGACCATTGCTGTATGCTGCGTCCCTTTGGGAACTGACACCTCATTCAGAGTGTGAACAAGAGCTTGGTTAGAGTTCAGGAAAGAGCCGCAAGAATTATTTGTCTCCGGATGGAAAACACGTCTCCCAGCAAGAGTAAGAAAGTTAGCATATTTCGTTGGGGAGGGGAAGGAATTTGAACCTCCACGGGGAATTGGTATTTGGTAACAATAGGCCTCTGTCAAAAAAAAAAACCAGAAAAATCCAATAGCTGAAAACCGTAGTCAGACAATCCAGAGTGGGTAGAAATAAGGTGCAGAGGGGAAAGAGGAGGACAGCCGCTCCTTAGCTGCTCTGGGTGTAGGTGGGTTTCCAGCCCTCGGAGCCTCTCAGTCTAGACAGCGTGCCTCATCCCGGGGCGACCCTGGCTCCGCACGCCCTGCCGCGCTGCCTGGAGGAACTGGGTGAGGCTGGCTGGGCAGAAGTACGAATTAATGATCATAGCACTGCTCTTGACCTGGTACCTCTGATCTTTCGTTCCGACCTCTTTTTTCGGCCTCTCTTTGCCCCTTCTCTGGGGAACACCCGCCTTTCCGTGCTCCCTCCCACACCTTTATCTGCCCCAGCAGTGTCATGGCCCTGCCTCGTTCTCCCCCCACTTCTCTTATGCCTGTGGGTCCCGCAGGGTTTGAGCCCACCCTCCTAGAGCACAGCATGGCTGTCAGAGCCTGCGAGAGTCTTGCCCCGAGCGCGCCCCCTTCTCCAGCGCGTTCACGTCCTTGTCAGGGTGTTCACTGCCTTCTCTCTCTTCTCTCTCCTTTCCTTTCAGCCGGTGGGTAAGGTGAAACTTGGTGTGGCTCTTGGTGCCTAACTTCTGCATGAGCCTTGGTCACGGCTTGTTTGTGTGCGCAGCCTGATGCTGGGGTGGCACTGTGTGTGTGTGTGTGTGTGTGTGTGTTTTTGTGTGTGCGCGTGGACTTTTGGAAGGACCCTGCAGTCTTTCTCTGCGCATGTACTCACACCTGCTCCAGCTGATGCTCACCACGTGCTCGGTGTGTATGTTGTGTGAGCTGGGTCGGGGTGTGCGCAGGCTGTGCGATGCAGAGCCTGGAGCCTGCTCTCCGCCTGTCCTGTGTGACAGGTGGTAGGGAGCTCTGCGTGTGTGTATATACCAGGCGAAGCAGGACTCTGTGTGTGCATACACACACGTGTGGTGTGCTAGGAGGCCTCAAGTGTGCTGTGGTGTGTGCATGTCTGGGCTCCAGGGGAACGTGCTCCTCCTCAGGACTCCTCTGTCTGCCCTTATAGGACTGTCTTGAGGGACTGGGATGTGGCACCAATGTCCTCCCCTGCATATCCCACATTTACAGCCAAACTTCCAGAACTAGGGACAGGGACGGGAAAATGATTCTGGGGCTTGAAATGCTTTGGAAGAAGAGGGAAATCCTGGGTGGGATATTTCTTGAGTGCAGGAAGAGACCATAACTTAAACCTGAGGAACTCATTGCTGCAAGATGTCCCGGAGGTGATGGACTCTGCGGGGCTAAGGAAAAGATCATCTTTTTCCTATACAGAATGAGACCAGCCAGTGTCACTTTAGAAAGGACTGCAGACAATGACTGATACATACATGGGGAAGAGGCAGCACCGGGGGGAGGACTGGGGAACCCACCATCCTTCCCTGGGGGGAGCACCTCGAATAGACTAGCAGGGACTCCTTGCTGTGCAATGGCTGGTGTGTGGCACTAACAGCAACCCAAAACAAAGATGGTTGGGCCCCAGGCAGGACTGGCAGACCTTGTTCCAGGCAGACAAATTCTGGGAGTGAGGGGCAAATACAGGGTTGTGAGAGCCTGCCAGGTAGGGTCATGCAGGAAAGGAGAGGTTATGGGTCCATCACCTGCTTCACGGTGTGCCTGCCTCGCTCATATCTGCTCCTTTCCCTCAGATCCTCCAGAAGCCAACTCATGAGCTGAAGCAGCAGCTGGCTGGATACTCTAAGCGCGTGGCCAGCTCTGTCACTGAACTCATCCAGGCTGCTGAGGCCATGAAAGGTAAGCCCATGTTAGGGCTGCTTCTGTCTTGGGCTCTTGGGTGACAGGATCTAGGGCCACAATTACGGTCTGGGTCTGAGTAGCTGATGGGAGTAGGTAGGGCAAGAGCCTGCCCCATCCCCACAGGTGGGAGTGAGTGGGGCTAGGGATCCCAACCAGAAATGAGGCCATGTGCAGGTTTAGCCTATGCCTATCTTGGTTCCTGTCTCCTCTAGGGACAGAGTGGGTTGACCCAGAAGATCCCACCGTCATTGCTGAGAACGAGCTGCTGGGGGCAGCGGCTGCCATTGAGGCTGCAGCCAAGAAACTGGAGCAGCTGAAACCAAGGGCCAAGCCCAAGGTAGTGGTGCTGAGCCCTGCCTGATGCCCTGTGCTGAGCTTCGAGCAAGCTGGGGGCTCTCCTACCTGTGTGTCCATCTCTCCTTCCTCTTCCTGCACTCCCACTGCCTCCCCACATCCCCAGCTGGACCTTTTTCTGGCAGCTTCTTCCCCTCTGTGTCCCACAGCCGTAGTTCCTCTCTCCATCTCTGTACATGTGCACCCCTCAGCCCCCCCCTGCCAACTTCCATAGCTTTCTGCCCTACTCTGTTTCCCAGCACCCCTCTCGAGGACTCATGCCCCTATTTTTATCTACAGCAAGCAGATGAGAGTCTGAACTTTGAGGAGCAAATTCTGGAAGCTGCCAAATCCATTGCTGCAGCCACAAGCGCCCTGGTGAAGGCAGCCTCAGCAGCCCAGCGAGAATTGGTGGCCCAAGGAAAGGTAAAGCTGGAGGGGGGATAGAAATAGGCAGCATGCGAGTCTGTAGTGAAGCATTGTATGTGCAGTTATGGGGTCCTGAGCTGTGCTTTGGGTCTCGAACCCTCCACAGCCCATGGCAGGTGAGCTCGCACAGAGAGCAGCTCAGAGACACTGGGGCAAGTGTGGCTGGTGGACATCATTTTCCCTCCACGCATCACCCTGAGGAAAGCCTTATGTAGCAAGGATCCTGCTGGAGGAGGAACCAGGAGCATGGGAGATGTTTTAGAGATGTGTGAGGACAACCAGTGGGCAGCACATCAGCCTCATCATGGAGATGCACAGCAGTTAGTCTGGTTAACACAGTCAAAGAGCAGTTATAGGTGACCGGAGCCCAGGTGATAGGGGCTCACCACAAAGGTGATCCCAGGGGCCCTGTGTCAGGCAGACAGGTAAAACTAGTCCCGTGGCTGGAGGCATGAAGCTGAACTTGTTAAGAGATAAGGTGCAGAGATTTAACAGAAAGGGCAGATGGATCTAAGGCTGTGGTGGGTTCTCCATTACAATCATCTTTTGGTTGAGCCTGGGTGTGTTTCTCGAGGGACTGCTCCTGTTCCTGCTGCTGGGCTTTGAGGCAAGAGCTGGTCCAGGGAAGAGCTGAAAGGCCTGTGTTACACAGAGCGTTAGCTTAGTCCCTTATGGCCTCGGGGTCTATGGCTGTGCCTCCCTGCCCTTTCGGAAAGACAGCTCCAGGAGAGGATGGCTGCCCCAGCAGCACTGACGCACAGCTGAGGTACCTGTGCAGTGCCAGGCCCAGGGGCACAGGCCCTCAAAGCCTGGGAACCTGGGGCCTGACCTGCCGCAGGACTCAGTGGCTGCACAGGGAGCAGAAAAAGGCACGTGCCACCAGGCAGCCCTCCCCGCGGCACAGGGGATATCCTGGCACTGGGCAGCAGGGCAGCCTGGGGACACTGCAGTGTGCACTGCTGCCTGCCCTCGTGTCCCGCAGCAAGGGACGCATGTGGCAGCGAGACTCACTCCTCCTCTCCTGGCTCACAGGTGGGCGCCATCCCAGCCAATGCAGTGGACGATGGACAGTGGTCCCAGGGACTCATTTCAGCCGTGAGTATCAAGGGCGCATGTAGTGGCCATGGGATGGGGGAGATCCTTCTTGCAGGTCCTGCTGCAAAGATGAGGACACTGTGCCCTTGTGCTTCTCCTCCATGAAATAAGCAGCCCCATTTCCTGCTCCCACTCCCACCAGCTGGGTCACAGTGTGGGAGCTGCTAGTCTCCATCCCATGTCCCTCTACCTCCATGGGACCAATCTAGGCATACCCTCTCCCGAGGAGGCTTCTGCATCCTCTCTAACACCCTCTCTCCCTCCAGGCACGCATGGTGGCTGCTGCCACCAACAATCTATGTGAAGCTGCCAATGCAGCAGTGCAAGGCCACGCCAGCGAAGAGAAACTCATCTCATCAGCCAAGCAGGTGGCTGCCTCCACAGCACAGCTCCTTGTGGCCTGCAAGGTGAAGGCTGACCATGACTCAGAAGCCATGAAGAGGCTCCAGGTGAGTCCCAGTCTGCCTCTGTGCACCTCGTGCACTAATTGGCTCCTTCAGGCTCCTGAACATCAAACTGAGTGCTCAAGGGGTGGGTGGAAGTGAGATCAGGGCATGCGGGGAGCTTGGGATGGGACCGTGGCACAGCAGAAGGGTGTCTGAGCAGAGACGTCTCCCTGAGGCTCACGCTCCCTGCCTGCGTGCCATCATTGGAGGCTTTCTCAGGGCCTGCCTCGTGGGTGCCAGTAGAGAGGGCTCCCTGCTGGAAGCAAAGGTTGAGCAGAGCTGGCCTGGCCAGCTCGGGTGAGTGTGCATCAGCCACCGCTGCTCCCTGTGCTCTAAGGGAATGCCCATGGCCTGCTGTGAGCCTCCTCCTGCCCTGAGGTGGGTGCAGGGTGCCAGGCCTGGCATGCTGCCCCAGCCAGGCCTGTGTGTCTTAYAACAAATGATTTCTTCCAGCCCCATCAGTGCTCCTGTGCACCAAATCCAAGGGCATGTCCAAGCACTGTGGGCCCCCACCTCCCAGGCTTTGTGGCTGGGCCTGTCATGGGAGGGACGGGGAAAAGTAGGGTATCCATGAAGTCCTTGGAGGCTGGTGCCTAGCACAGGAGGACAGCGATGCTTATTGGGGCACAAACTCCAGGTGACTTGGACTTCACTGGTTAACTGTGTGCTGGGCACGTGTAATCCTGGGCTGCTGTACTCCAGGGCTCAGTTACTGAGCCTGGGGGCATTCAGACCTAATCGTCTGGCACGGGAATGATTGAAATGTGCGCACCAGATCCCTGGCATTCGAGAGGTTAATGTTTTGGGGCATGGTTTGTAGTGCCTTGCTCTGACATTCGGAGGTTAATCCTCAAAGGCCTTGGCACACAAGGGGTTAATACCCACATGTGGCCCACAGAGGGTCCCAGCCCCGATCTTTTGGGGTGGCACCTCGGGGCCAAAGGCTGGGGAGGGTCAGCCATGCCACTCCAAAGTCCCTGCCCCGCTCCTCCGGTGGGACCTGGAGCAAGGGACTCCCTGTGTCTGCCCAGCCTGGGAGAGGACCACCCCTGGCCCGGGAGCCCGGCTGGGAGCAGCAGTGCCTGAAATGGTCATGAGCGGGTTGCTGAGGCGACGCACAGCAAACCATGTAAAGGAATCTTGCCTGCAGCTCCAGCACGGCCTGGCCGCCTCTCCTGCCTGGCATCTCGGCGCCTCCCACAGACTGGGCCCCATCCCAGCCTGGGGGAAAGCAGAGGTCCTGGGGTCCTGCACCACCTAGCCCCCATCCCAACTGGGGGACGGGGTTCCCACGCCACCTAGCCCCCATCCCAGGCAGGGCTCCCCGAGCTTGGACATGCTCAAGCTTTCTGTCTCATTCTGCATCCAGTCCTCGCACGGAGGGGGGCCCCGGACCTCCCTGGGCATGCGTCATCCCCACAGCACTGCTCCCAGCACCTTCCCCCTGCCCGCAGCCTCCCTTCTCGCCTGCGCTCCTAGAGGCCTGCTGATGCCTTGCTACACCGCATGCCGGAGCCTCCTCTCCCTCTTGCTCCCTCCCCTCTTTCCTCCGTGCTCCACAGCCAGATCTGTCCTCTGGCCCTGATGCCTCCCCAGCAGGTCTGCACCCTGGGGTGCCCCTGCAGCTTCCCTGGCTTTGTCGCGCCCGGAGGTGACAGGAGAGGATGGCTGTTAAGGCGGAGCAGTTGTGCCCTGGAGTGAGGCTGTGCTGAGCAGGCTGGGACTTACCACTGGGAATTACCACGCTGCTTCTCCCTCTTGCCCGCTCCAGGCCGCCGGCAATGCCGTGAAGAGAGCGTCAGACAATCTGGTGAAGGCAGCCCAGAAAGCAGCTGCCTTCCAGGACCRTGATGAGACTGTGGTTGTGAAGGAGAAGATGGTCGGGGGAATTGCACAGGTGAGCGGTGGGGCTGTTCTGTATAGGGCAGAGTCAGCTCTGGCTTCCACCACAGCCTGAATATGTGTTGGGAATATGTCCTGCGATCCAGCAACACAGGGCACCTCTCCAGAGAGCGTCAAAAAAATGCTGCAGGCAGAGAAATAGCACCCCTCCCACCCACCACCAGTTAAATACTGAGGATTCACAGTTCTCTACTGCTTGTAGTAGCAGGCACCGCTAGTGAACATGCTTGTACCACAGTCCCAGGCATGTAACACTGATAATATCAGCACCATCCCAGGAGCCGGGACATGTGTAGGGCAGAGCACAGGGCAAGGGATGAGAACTGCCCAGCATGGGGTGACACAGGTCCCAGCTCTGTCTCCTGGATGTGATCTGGCTCAAGCCGTGAGCTCATAGCTGAGACCTGCACATACAGCAGGTGTTGGGCTGAACCTCAGGAGTTCTGGTGCTCTCTGATATCTCCAAAGGACCACGGTCCTGCCACTGGGATTGTTCTGCCATGTCTTGGAGAAACAGTAGCTCTCATGCCTGAGACCGCACCAGCTCAGGGAGGCTGCGGCTGTGATGTGAGGAAGCAGAGTAAGGTGTGCAGCAGTAAGAGGGCCCAGCAAACAGGAGTGTGATACCTTGACGCCCCAGGAGCCTGCCCATGTCTGCATGGTGCTCTTGGATAGGCGTCGCTCCRGCAGAGGCTCTGTCCCTAGCCCATAGGTGGAGGGAGCTGTGGTCCCACGGGCTCTCACTGTGTTCTTGCCGACAGATCATCGCCGCCCAGGAGGAGATGCTGCGCAAGGAGCGGGAGCTGGAGGAGGCCCGGAAGAAGTTGGCCATGATCCGGCAACAGCAGTACAAGTTCCTGCCCTCAGAGCTGCGGGACGAGGAGCAGAACTGAGCCGTGTGCAACTGAGCTGCTCCTGGGCAGAGCCCTCCCGCCACTCACTGCACAGACTGCTGCCGCCGGCTCCTATTTAAGAAGACCCACCTCGAGCAAAGGGCTGCCTTGGATAGACCAGAGCTCTGCCTGCACCCAGAGCGCCGGGACTGAGACACCGCTCGCCACTGCCCCGAGCAGGCGCTGCACCAGCAACTCTGCTTCGCCGCCCAGCCCACCTTCCCACGCGCACGCGCATCCACACCACAGCAGGGGCACGGCCAGAGCTCCTGGCAGGGCCTGGCTGGAGCGGGAACCTCTTCTGGACTGGCTCAGGGCTTTCCCATGCCTGCGCTGCGCAGCCTGGGGTGCAGGGTGCCTGGGGCCGGAGACCCCCCCGCCGCACTGCAGGGCTTGGGCTACCGTGCGCCCAGCCCAGCCCCCTGGCTCTCCAGACCTTTCAGGATTTCCCGTGTGCCTTTGTCGTTCTCTTTCCAGCTCTTTTCTTCTCTCTCTCCTCCATGTGGGAGGGGGAGAGACTCGTGTCTTGCCCCCTCTTGCACAGCAGGGGCTAGGGAGCAGCTCTGCATGTTCCCTTGCTGAATTCTCGCACAGAACCGCCTTCCACCTTTGATGCCTTATTGCTGGCTGTCTCCCTGCCCCCTGCAGCTCCCCCTGCCTCCGCAGCTTCCCCAGGAAGCACCAAGCCCCCCCCCCCCCAAGAGCATCTTCTTCAGCCCAAGCCTCTCGTCGGAGGGGCTGAGCTCGAAGCTGCCGTGCCTCCGCTCTGGGGTGCGACGGGTTAGCCCCTAGAGCTGCTCTCCGCCACGTTGTCCCCTTCCTGCGGGGCCTTACCTCCCCCGCAGTCCCCAGCCAGCTCTGCCCTCTTCCTCGTTCCCAAGTGCCTGCATCATTTCCCAAGGTCTTCGGGTATTTTTTTAACTTTAAATCTCTGTAGTAACGAGTCTGCAGCTTTCAAAGTTCATTTATTGCCCTGCTCGTATCCTCCCCACTAACCTCCCAGCCTGAGCAGCCCCAGCCTGTGCCATGGAGCCCCGTGGGTGCCTGTGCCCCAGGCTCTCAGCGGGGCGCCCCGTCCCGGAGCCCAGCTCCCCACCCCTCCTCGGCTCTGGGATGCCCATTCCCCCCCTTTCCCTTGCACTTGCTGAGGCTTCTCTCACTATTTTGATACTTTAAGCTTCCCATATTAAACGTTAAAGGAAACCAGCTTCCCCCTGGTGCTCCGGGGTGGGGTGGGGGGTGAGGATGTCTCCTTGGAAAGATGCGTTCATCAATAAAACTGGTTTTCCTGCTTTTTTGGTGTGCGTGTGTGTGTCAGCAGGCTAACGTCAGCACGTAAGGGAAAGGCGAGCTGCCTCGCGGGAAGCCCTTTCAGCTGGCAGGGCAGAGATGAGAGATGCCCCCATGCGTGCTGCRACGGGGAGCAAACCCAGGCAAGGAGCCACGAGGCTGGAGCCAACCTGGCTCAGGGACAAGGGGGTAAATCTGGTGGTGGGCAAGTTGTGGATATAAACTCAAAGGGAGCAGTGGGTCCAGAACAGCTTCCTAGCAAGGGCTGCGGGAGGTGCAGGATGGAGAGGACTGGGTGCCGCGGTGCAACCTGAGGAGCTGCTGGTGGTCCCATCTGCTCCCCTGSATGGGTGCTGGCCCCGGCAGTGCTCACCCACCCCCTGCGCACAGCCAGGGCCGCGTCACGCACCCGGTTTGGCTGCAGGGAGCGGGTTTGACTCCAGGCCCGTCTGCTGACGCTGCACGGAGCACGCGGCGCTGATGGAAGGGGCCGGCCGCGGCCGAGGGCATGGGCTTTGCAAACGGGCTCCAGCTCCGTCCCTCCAGCCGGCAYGCCGTGGCTCTGGCTTGGGCAAGGGGAGGCGGCAGCTGTCCCAAAGGGGAGATTTGCCACCTGGGCCCTTTCCTTGGGCCGTGCAGCAGGTTAAGCCTGGCCCCARCACAGGGGCGGTAAATAGGACAGCACGCAGCAGCGCAGCCTCTTTTAGGGGGCAGAGGGGGAGCCGGACTTGGAGCAGGACAGCTGGGGAGCAGGAGTGCCTCCAGCTGGGGTTTTCCATCCCCGGCACGGCAGTCCCCATGTCATTGCCGTGACTGGTCCCTCCAGCAGCGCCCGGCTCGCTGGCAGCGGGAGGACGGCAGAGCCCGGGGAGAAGGGGGTGCCACTGCCGCCCCTGGGCCGGGGCAGCCCCGCTGCGCTCCGAGTTTGCCGGTGCCCGCGCTCCTGGGGGAGGGGAGCGCCGAGCGGGTGCTTAGACAGCACGGAAAATATTCGAAGCACGTCCAGCAACAGGCACCCGGCGGGCCGGACCCCCGCTGCCAGCCGTGTGGCCGGCCCCACAGGTGCTGCCGTGGGGGGGCCGGCGCGGGGAGGGGGCGCCCGCTGTCGCTGGGGGATTTGGGTCCCGCTGGGCTCCCGCGCCACCRCCTTCCCCAGCGCGCCCGGGGCTGCGCGCTCCCGGCCTGGCCTCCCGCCCGGCTCCTGCTGCGAGCCCAAAATACCCACGGGGGCCAGGCGCCCCGCGCGGGCCGGGGCACCCTGCGGCACCCGCCTCTCCGCCTGCACCCAGGGATGGTCCCGGCTCCCGGCTTCAGCCTCTGCTTTCCGCCTCCTTGGGGAGCGCCCAGACCTCTCTGGCTCCCCGGTGATCCGGGGCAGCCGGCCACATCCCTGTAAGCGCCAGTGGGGAAGCAGCGTGCCACGGTGCCAGGAATGCGGCCCGAGCCCCGCCGGCCGCCGGCGCTGAGCTCACGCCCCGAAATAGCCCCCCGGGGCCGACCTGAGCGGGCGGCAGCTGCTCGCCGCGCGGCCCCTTCCCCACCTGTTCCCGCCCCGTCACTCAGCGGGATTCGGGGAGCGCCAGCCCCGCAGCACCGAGGCCGCCGAGCGCCGGGGACGTGCCGGCCGCGGGGACGGCTGAACGGGACGTCCCCTCCCAAGCCACGCGTGGCCCGACCCCGGGCAGGCGGATTGAGCTCCTTTAGCCTCCCTGCCCAGGAGCTGCCCACGAGGCTGCAGCGCAGCACGAGCTACAAGTGACACGAGCGGCGACGGCCTCGGCAGCTCTGGAGCAGCACGAGGGTGGTGGTGGTTGACGCTGGGAAGACTCCGGCGTTTGCCACGTTTTGTGCCCCAGGGCACACGGAGATGTGCAAAAGCTGGCTAAGGCGCAGGGTGTCTCCCCAGGGAGGGACCCGGGCGGGTGGCTGCTCCACGTCTCCAACAGGTCTGGCCAACCATGGGGCGGCTGTTGGGTGTCACGACTCCGCAAGCCCTCAGCTCCTTTGCCCCGTATCGCCCTAGGGCCTGGCCACAGCCTGCCTCTGCCTGGGGAGCTGTGACCTGCCGGAGGGCTGCCCAAAATCGGAGTACTGCCGGGCAATCGCAGCCGGCGCGTGGCGGGGGGACGGATGCACGGCCGGGCTGCAGGGCCCGGCACGGGCGGGGGAGCAGGCACGGGGTGACCAGAGCTGCCGGAGCACCCCGGGGCGCAGGGGAGCTGGCGCGGGGTGCCGCGCTGCCGGGATGGCCGTGCTCGGGCAGCGGGTGAGCGAAACTCAGGGCTGCACGGCCGCGGCCGTCCCCCCCTCCCCGGTCCGCGCCGCCGTGGCCCGGCTCCAGGGCGGATTTGTGCCTCCTGCAGGAATCCCAGCCCTCCCAGCTGTCCCCTGACAATCTGCGCCGGCCTGACCCTGCACCAGGCCACCGCCAGGTACCAGCCCGTCCGAGCCGGGCTGCTGGCAGGACAAACCTGCTCCCTCCGTGCGGGAGCCATCCCGGGCCGCAGCTCCGGCACCCCCCGCCCAGGCCYGGCCGCATCCTGGCGGACCCACGGGCCCCCCGGCCGCCAGCCGCCCGGGCCGGGGGCTTCGGCTTCCCGTGGCCGGGGCTGCGTCCCCCAGCCGTGGCCGCCGGGCGCGGGCAGAGCCGAGGGCAGGCGGCAGAAAGGCCAGGACTAAGTGTACGGTGGGAGAGCGCTGGTGCCGCGGGACCCACGCGGGGGGCGGTTCAGTCTGGCCGCAGCCCCCGGCCCGTAAGTCTCCCCAGGCGGGTAAGGGGGGTGTTTTCACATAGGCAAGAACGGGTGCAAACGCAAGTGGGTGCTCAAGGGCGCCGCGGCTGCTGCAGGTGCCCCACGGCGGCCGACCTCCGTGCGGGCAGGGGAGCCCGAGCAGCCCGGGCGGCCGCGACGGGAGCCTGCTGCGGCGCTCCGGCRCGCCAGCTTGCCCAGGCGTCGTCTTCGCGCTGGGGTGACCTTGGCCGGGAGGTGCCTTTTCTCCCCACCCCGAGCAGAAGGGAGCCACAGGGTCAGGACCCCCCACCCTGAGAGACGGGATAGGGTGTGAGCCCCGAACCAGCTCCCCCTCTGATGGGAGCCCAGCCGCGGAGGGAGCACCCAGGCTCGGATGGGTCCCAGCTCCGTGACCTCTCTCTGTCCGTCTCCGAGCGCCGAGGCCGGAGCCCACCGCATGTAACTGGAAGGAAGGAGCATAACGCGAGGGGGCCGTGTCCCTCTGCGGGTGCAATTCAAGGGCCGAAGCACGGCAAGACGCCCCCGTTGCCCTGCCTGGCTGCTCCCGTTGCACAGATCAGCACGTTTCCTCCAAGGACTGAGCCCATTAACTTGTGCTGGGCTAAAGCATCTTTCGGAAAGCCATCCATCCTTGTCTGAGAGCAGCCGGAGATGGATGTTCCTCCTCCCCTTGGACATTTTGTCCTGGCAGTTACTGAGTCTCGTTGCTCAAATATGTGCCTAATTCATCAGTATTAATAGCAGATTGTCCCAAGTCCAGCAGTGGCTCCTTTTCTGTTTTTTTCCAGTAGCTCCAGCAGCCACTTAGCCCTCGGGAGAGAGTTGCGGACTCTGGTCACGTCACCGCTACGCCTTCCTGACAAACCAGGGGGCCGAGCTCGCTCCCCGGCTCYTGTAAACCCATTTTCTCCAGTTCTCTAATACTTCTCACAGCTCCTTGCCTTCCTCCCCGCTCCCAGCACCCGCTCTGCAAAACACGCTGCAGGTGCCGCTTCGGGGGGGCGCGTGCCCGCTCCGGGCTGCAGCCCGTCCTCGCCTTCCCCGCGCCGGCGCGGCGGCGAGCAGCTCGGCCGGGCTTTGGGCTCGCGGCGGCAGGCCCAGCGGCTCCTCCAGCCCCCCGGCCCCCGCAGCCCGCCCTGCAGCTGGGAATGTGCCAGAAGCATTTACGAGCGTTATTAAGGCGCGGGTTATTTCTGGAGGATCCCGGATCTGAAGGGTTTGCATTTTTTGCCTGTTGAAYGTAGTTTATTTAGAGTGGAAAGCGCTGGGCCGGGCCGGCCGTGCACGGCGGGGCATTGCATGGGGCAGCTGGGACGTGGCGGGGCAAACGGCATCCTGTGCGACGCGTGCGTGTCCACACGTCCCYGGGTGTGAGCGCCCACGCCACGCGGGCGAAACCCAGCAGAGATTTCGGCGCTGCGCTGGGGAGCCCGTACCGAACCAGYGCCGAGGGGCTCCCGGGCGAGGGGAGGGCGCCAGGACGCCCACCCTAGCCCGGCCTCCGCAGAGTGTCCCGGGGCCCATCGCTGCCGAGCTCGGCCCTGCGGCGATGGCCKGATCCCTGGATGGAGAGTGTCTCCAGGGCCGGGGGTCTGTGCTGGAGGTGTCCCGGGGGCTGGGGTCTCTCTGGGCATGGCACCGTGCCAGGGGCTGCGGTGCCTGGAGCGCCGCGTCTCGCTGGGGAGTCGAGGGGTGCAGAGACAGCCCAGGGGGTCCCGGGGACACTGGAGCACTGTGACAGTCCTTAGCGGGCCCCTGAGTGCRGGCACAGCTTGTGGGTGCCCATGGGGTGCAGTGCCAGCCTGTGGGTGTCCCCAAGTGCCGTCACAGACCGTGGGTGTCCCTGAGTGCAATCACAGCCTGTGGGTGTCCCTGGTGTGGTGCCAGCCTGTGGGTGTCCCCAAGTGCAGTCACAGCCTGTGGGTGTCCCTGGTGCGGTGCCAGCCTGTGGGTGTCCCCAAGTGCCGTCACAGCCCGTGGGTGTCTCCAAGTGCAGTGCCAGTCTGTGGGTGTCCCCAAGTCAATCACAGCCCGTGGGTGCACCCCATCACAGTGCCACCGGGAGCCCCTAGCCCAGAGTTAGTAGGGTGTCCCCAGTGCAGTGCCACTGGGGTGCCCCGAGTGCAGTGTCACCAGGATGTTCCCAGTGCAGTGCCAGTGGGGTGCCCTTAACCCAGTATCACCGGGGTGCCCCTAGTGCAGTGCCACACGGTGTCCCCATCACAGTGCCACCGGGTGCCCCTAGCCCAGAGTCAGCAGAGTGTCCCCAGCACAGTGCCACCGGGTGCCCCTAGTGCAGTGCCACCGGGATGTCCCCAGTGCAGTGCCACAGGGTGCCCCTAGCCCGGTGCCAACGAGGTGTCCCCAGTGCAGTGCCACTCGGTGCCCCTAGCCCTGTGCCACCGGGATGTCCCAGGGCAGTGCCACCGAGGTGTCCCCAATGCAGTGCCACCAGGTGCCCCTAGTGCAGTGCCACTGAGGCGTCTCCATCGCAGTGCCACCGGGTGCCCCTAGCCCGGTGCCACCGAGGTGTCCCCAGTGCAGTGCCACCGGGTGCCCCTAGTGCAGTGCCACCGAGGTGTCTCCATCGCAGTGCCACCGGGTGCCCCTAGCCCAGTGTCACTGGGGGTGTGCCCTAGTGTGGTGCCACCGGGATGTCCCCAGTGCAATGCCACCGCGGTGCCTCTAGCCCAGAGTCAGCGGGGTGACCGCAGCGCGGTGCCACGCACTGTCCCCACCGCAGTGCCAGCGGGTGCCCCTCGCCCGGTGCCACCGCGGCGCCGCCAGCCCGGAGCCCCCGCGGTGCCCCGGGTGCCGGTGCCGGGGCGGCGGCGGGGCGCCCGGCCCCCCCGGCC
>NW_020450994.1:2931283-3010557 GCF_003343035.1 Apteryx rowi | reverse complement strand
AGAAGATGCAGATGCTGAAACTGGACAAGGAGAACGCCATCGACCGCGCCGAGCAGGCGGAGGCCGACAAGAAGCAGGCGGAGGACCGCTGCAAGCAGGTGGGCCCCCCCCACGAGCCTCCCCCCCCGCGTGGCCTGGGGACCCCCGCCTTCGGGGTGCCCACCCCCGGGGACCTCGCCATGCAGGGTGCCTGGCCCTGGGAACCTCGCYCCGAGGGTGTCCTACCCTGGGGACCTCACCCCGATGCATGTCCAACCCTGGGGACCTCMCCTCTCCCTGTGTCCAGCCCCGGGAACCTCGCTCTCATGCATGTCCAACACTGGGGACTTCACCCCGATGGGAGTCCAACCCTGGGAACCACTATCCCAGGGACGCCCACCCCTGGGACCTTGTCCCGCTGTGTTCCCAGCCCTGGGGACCTCATCCTTCCCAGTGTCCAGCCCCAGGGATCTCACCCTGATGGGTGTTCAGCCCTGGGGACCTCAGCCCTCCTGGTATTCAACCCCGGGGACCTCACCCCTCCTGGTGTCCAATCGTGGGGGCCTCAGCCCACTGGGTGTCCAGCCCAGGAGACCACTGCCCTAGGGGTGCCCACCGCCAGGGACCTCACCCTACGGGATAGCCATCTCTGGGGACCTCACCCCTCCTGGTGTCCAACTGTGGGGACCCCTGTCCCACTCAGTGCCCGGCCCTGGGGACCTGCGCTCCAGCCTGCTGCCCCACCACTCGCCTCAGTCACCCCCAAATGCCAGGCCATGCCTCGATGGGACACCTCAGCACCAGCCGATCCCCACCTGCCACATCCTTATCCCTCTCCCATGGAGACCCTTTGGAACAACATGTTCCCATCCCAGATGCACAGATAGGGAGATCCCAGTGCCCTCTGGAGCTGTGTCCCCCAGGTGGGACCTAAACAGCCCCCAATATGGGGAGGAGGCCACCATCTCCTTGCCCCCATCGGGCTCACAGATACTGGAGGCTGCTCCGACCCTGGGGACCCTGGTGCTCCCCAAGGAGCTGCAGCCCCAAAGTTGACGGAGTGAGTGTGTCCATGTGCTCCCTTACTGCGCCCCTGGTCTGGGCCACCCCAGGATGAGGGTGGCTGTTCCCCCCCCCAGCCCTATGAGCACTGCCAGTCCCCTTGAGACCTCCAGCCTTGCGTGGCCACCCCTGACCCTCGCTCCYGTCCCTTCCCCAGCTGGAGGAGGAACAGCAGGGCCTTCAGAAGAAGCTGAAGGGCACGGAGGATGAGGTGGAGAAGTACTCCGAGTCCGTCAAGGAGGCACAGGAGAAGCTGGAACAGGCGGAGAAGAAAGCTACAGACGTACGTAGGCTTGCCAGCAACCCCTCCCCTGCGCGTGCACCAGACCCGGGGGGGGCAAAGGAAGAGGGGAGCCTTATATGGAAAGCATCTGTGGGGAAGACTGGCAGGATCCCATTCCTGGGACGCTGACACTGAACCGGGCTGAGCCATGGCGGATGCAGGGCAGGGACCAGTCCGGGGCTGCCTGCGCGTGGGGGGCGTGTGGGGGGCGCGACGGGCACCACTTGTGCAGCCGGTGCCTCCTGGCTTCGCTGGAGCTTCGTGGGTAGAGCAGAGCCACCAGCTGCCCGGCTCGCGCTCAGCCCTGTGGCGCCGCCTGCACCCCAGACCCAGTGGGAACAAGCGTCCCGAGCTGGGTCACCATTCCCTGGGTGCACACCTCCGGTACGGTTGTAGTAAAAGCTCCACAGCACTTGTTGGGCTGTTGCAGAAAGGTAAAGGGAGCAGAGAAATGGAAGCAGCTCTTGCCCATGGCCAGCTACCGCGGTGGCAGTGCGCACTGGTTGCAAGGAAGGATGCTTGGGGCGCCTGGGGCCGCCCTTTCGGGGGCCGGTGTGTGGCCCTGCACCCTGGGAAGGGCAYGGCCAGGAACAGTTTTATTTAGTGTTGTGACTGATGTTTCTCCTGAGAAATGGATCCCACCAGGGAGGTGTTAGGAAGGTGTCGAAATTGGCTTGTGCCAGCCCAGGATGAAGGGTGGAACAGCTGTGCGCGGCCTCGGGGAGCGGAGCGGGGTATAACGACCTGCGGTGCCACACAGGGTATTTGACACTCTATAAATAAATCCTCCTTTTGATAGCCAGTCCTTCTCTGATGAAAACCAACCCTGGAAACTGGAGGAGAAGCTAAAGGGGAGCTGTCTGGAGTGCGGCCAGCAGGGGCATGGCCAGGCTTTTTAGGATTGAGAACAAAAAATTCAGTCCCAGCTGGTTTAGAGAGCTAAATGGGGGAGATGCGTCAAATCTCCGAGGTGGCCGCCAAGGACAGGGGCAAGCAGACAAGGACGAGCAGCGGCAGCAGGAGTCCCTGGGGTGACTGGCTCCTCCAGGACTTCAAAAGATGCAAAGAAGGAGCAGGCRGGCAGGGTGGCCCTGGGGCGAGGAGGCACCCGTGGCCAGGGCACAGGCCAGGTGGGACCTCCTCGGGCGCAGGGTTGCCTGCAGCAGGATTGAGCTGATGGGCCCGCTACGGCACCTCCATCTGAGCTCCGCTCCAGACACCGGGCAGGCGGCCGAGGGAAAGGGGCGCCYTGGGACATGCGACCCTGCCTGCAAAACACACAGCCTGCAGTGTTACGGCCCATGCACCAACGAGTGCAAACCCCTGAGCCCTGCCGGAGGCCGGGCTGAGTCTCGTGGGAGAAGTTTGCAGAAGTTTGTCCTGAGAAAGCTCCGGCTTTKCTTGTTGACCTTAGGGGCCTGCCCCAATTTAATTAGATACTAAAACAGTTAGTGAAAACAGTGGAAATCCTTGGGAAGAGCACATTTATCCTGGCTCGAGACAGGCACACGGAGCTGGGCAGAGGGCCTGCAGTGTCTAYACGAGGGTTTGTGCTGGTCTAACTGGATGCACGTGAGCCTGGGTCTAGGAGAGCTCGGTGCGGGGTCCCTCCGAGTGCGGATGGGAGACTCCCAGGCACAGAGCTGGGAGGAAGGGGCAGGTGCCGGCACCAGAGAGACGTTGGCTGGGGGGATGAGGGGCGCAGAGCAGAGCCTGCAGGCTGCAGTGGGCTACGCRGAGCCGTCCTGGGCTCGCTGCCCCAGAGCAGGGAGGTATTGCCCCGCTCAGGGTTCGCAGCGGCTCAGAAAGTCTCCTGGGCTTTGGAAACGGGAGTCCCGTCCCACCCGATGCAGAGGCCTGGGAGCCCCGGACCCCTTTGAGAGAAGGGCCTGGAGGGGAGGCAGGGCAAAGGAGGGCATTCAGGAGAGGAAGACTCAAAATGCGTGTTTGGGAGAGCATCTGTGGTCCAAGCATGTGCGGGAGAGCGCTCCCGCGGCCTCGGGACTGCCAGGCCCCTGGCGGAGGCAGCCTGGCTGCGGTGCCCAAGGCAGGGCTCCTGGCGCAGCCGTGCCGGGGCGGCGTAGAGCCCCACGGGTGGTGGTGATGCCGGGATGGGATCCCCTGCGTCTGGGCCGCCGGGAGCTGCCAGGTGTCTGCGTCGGGGAGCTGAACGTGCTGATGGTGCTAAGTGTCGGGGCTCGTGTTACCTCCTCCACGGGACGAGGCGCAGCGCTGCCGTCAGCTCCGCCGAGGCAGAGACGGCTAAACCCTCGGAGTGGGCAGGCGCGCTCGCAGCCGGCCTGCCGGGCTCCCCGCGGGACTCCCCGGGGCAGCCTGCGCTCGCGAGCACGGAGCGGCCCCATCCCTCGGCCGGGTCAGGGCGCATCACGTATAACCCCGCTCTCGGAAAAATGTCAACAAATGCCTTAAAAGATTAGATCTGCCCGTGCTCCTCCAGGAAGCAGCAGGCGCTGGCCTGCCTCCGGCACCACCGAGCTCGCGGGCCGGTGCTGGTGCCGGTGCCRGTGCCACCCCCGGGGGCGGGGGCCGCCCTCCCCGCTGTGTTGGATGTGGCCTCGAAGGCAAGACGCAGCGGGCTCAGGCGCTGCAGCCCAGGCGGTACCCGCYGGCGGCCCGGCCCCGGTACCCCGCACAGGGCTGGCGTGTCCGCGGGGCACTGCAAGCGCCCAGGGAAATGCAAGCTCCGGCATTCCCAGGCCGTGATCCCGACGGCTTCGCCCGAGTTCCCGCCCCGGCGCTCTCCCAAGCTGTGACTTTGCTCTTATTTGGCCATTCCCCGAGCCGGTGGGAGGGAACGGGGCTCTGCTGGGAAGTGACTGCATCCCTGGGTGGGGCTAGCGCCGGAGGCACCCGCCGCGGCCGGGCCAYGGCACCCGGGGCGGCTGGCCCCAACCCGCCCCACGGCCCCGTCCCATGGCCCCTCCGCCGCCCGGGAGCCTCCCTCTGCCCGGAGCGAGGGGTCCCGCGCGGGCTGCCGTGCCGGGGCAGTGCGAGCGCCCGGGAGCGTGGTGGGCACCAAAGCATCCGTGCTGTCCCCGGGTTGGGGGCAAGGCCGGGGCCGGTGGTGCCCAGCAGAGCCGCCCTGTGCCGCCCTTTCCCGGGCTCTCCCAGGGCTCCGGGGGCTCCACACACTGCCTGGCCTCTGAGCCCAAGGTGGCCCAGGAATTTGCGTCCCTGGAGGCAGGTGTGACGTGCGGATCAGCTCTGGGCCCCGGCTGGGCCCACACTCCAGCTGGGACAGAGACCTGGGAGCCGGGGGTCCGGCCTCTCTCGGGGGGCAGAGCCCCCAGGCGCTCGGGGGGGCACCGGGGGCCCTGCAGGCCCCGCGGGTCCCCAGGGTGCTGCAGGCCAGCGCCCCGCTCGGGACAGCGGGCGCCGAGGGGCTGAGCGGGATGGCTGCTGCGGACCAGGCTCCGGCTCTGGTCCCCGTGGGGCTGCCCGGGAGCGGGCTCTGCCCCACGGCGCTCGCTGAATCCCCCGTGGCCCCTATGGGCAAAAGGCCAAGAGGCCCCCGGCCCTGCACAGGGCTGGGGGGCAGAGTGTGGGGGCCACGCGCAGGGCGCACTGCTCCTGCACACCGGGGCACCCGGGGCCCCCCCGGCTCCTGTTCCCCCGGGAGGGGACCTGCCTGGGCTCCTTCCTACCCGGCCGGTGGAGCTGGGTGGGACAGGGCGCCCTGATGGGGGGCACTGTGCACCCTGCCAGGGGGGCACCATGCACCCTACCCAGGGGGCACATTGTGCCCTGCCTGGGGGGGCACCATGCACCCTGCCTGGGGGGCACCGTGCACCCTGCCTGGGGGGGCACATTGTGCCCTGCCTGGGGGGGGGSCACCAYGCACCCTGCCTGGGAGGGCACCATGCACCCTGCCCTGGGGTGGACTGCGTGCCTTGCCAGGGCGGGGGAACCGTGCACCCTGCCTGGSGGGGGGGCACCGTGCACCCTGCCCGGGGGKCCAGTGTGCCTTGCATGAGGGAGCACTGTGCACCCTGCCCAGGGGAGCGTGGCAGGCCCAGGTCCGGTCGGTGGCAGCAGGAGGAGGAGGAGGAGGAGGAGGAGGAGGAGGAGGAGGAGCAGATGCCCTTTGGGGCAGAGGGCTGAGAGAGGAGGAGGAGTTGCATAATGGTTCATGGGACTGGCGGAGGAGGAGGAGGAGGGGCCTATTGGAAGGCAGGCGGGAGGGAGGAGGAGGAGGAGGAGGAGGAGGAGCAGGAAGGGATGGAGGCAGGGCGGGCGGCGGGAGCGGCCGCTGCCTGAGCGCTTCCTGCCCGAGCCAGCGCGGATCCCACAAAGGGCTCCGCGGCGCGGCCTCCCCTGCGCTCCCCCGCCGCCGCCACGGGGCCATGGCCGGCATCAGCTCCATCGACGCCGTGAAGAAGAAGATCCAGAGCCTGCAGCAGGTGGCCGACGAGGCGGAGGAGCGCGCCGAGCACCTGCAGCGGGAGGCCGATGCCGAGCGGCAGGCCCGGGAGCGGGTAAGGCCCCGGCCGGGGGGCCCCGGGCTGGCCACCTCCGGGGCCGCCGCGGCGAGGCCGCCCGGCCGCAGCGCCGAGGGGCGCCGGGGAGGCACGGCGGGGCTGGGGAGGCCCCTGCGGAGGTGCCGGACCCGGCTGTGGGATGGGCGGCATCTTTCTGGGCGCCCCCCCCGCCAGCCCCTCACCCAGCCCCGGAGCCGGGCTGGAGCCCAGGAAGCCCCCGTGGCTCCGGGTAGCCGTGCGGGGCAGCCGGGCCCCGCGGAGCCGAGCCGGCGTCCCCCGGAGCAGGCGGTGCCGGAGCGCCCGGTGCAGCCGGAGCCCTGCCCGGGACCCCGCGGGCGTTGCCTGCCCCGGTTCGGGGCTGGGAGCGGATGCCGTCCCGCTGCCCGCCGGCGCTATCGGCGTGGGCAGCCGCCGCTCGCTTCCGGGGCTGCCCCGCCGCGGCTCGCCCGGCTGCGTGCGGCATCCTCGGCCGCGTCTCCTGGGAGCGGCGTTATCTATCTGCTCCGCGCCCCGGCGTGCTCCCGGGGCTCGGGCAGCGCGGCAGCGCGCAGCTGCACGGGGCTGACGGTGGCCAGCCGCGCTCCCGTGCCCCGGCATCCCTCCCGCCGCCCGCGGCAGGGAGCAGCTCGTCTCCCTTGCGCCGGAAAGGGGCATCTCCTCCTGGGGCAGCGCCAGTGGCGTCCCCGGCGGCGTCTCCGGCAGTGCCGGGGCGAGGGCAGCCGCCGGGAGAGGCAGCAGACGGGCCAGCTCGGGGGCAGGTACCGGCCGATGAGGCGGCCCTGCAGCCGGCCGGCCCTGTGTCAGCGGGGTGCCTGTCCCACGGCTCCCACTGCTCCCGACAGCTTGTCCTGGTGCTGGGGGCTGAGCTGCCGGGATGGGAACGGTCCCGCGGTTGGGGCCCCCTCCCGCCACGTGCTGCGGCAGCTTGCGGGAGACCTGGCYGCTGCGGGGCTGGGGTCTGCGGGCAGCATCCTGGCCACGTCATGACCCCGCGAGCAGAAGGGCGGGCGGCTGCATCGGGTGCTCCCGCTGGGCCCCCGGGGCTTCTCCGGAGCTTGCCCAGCTCCCACGCCGGGGAGGATGCCGGAAGACGAGAGCCCAGGCTCGGGACGGAGGCCAGCCCACAGTCCCGGCCCTGCTTGGGGTCGGACAGATCCTGGGAAAGGATTCCCCTCCCTCGGCGGCCGGCGGCATGCGCTGCTAAAAATCCCACGCCTGGGCTCTCGCCTGGCTTCCAGCGGGCCCCGCGATGCCAGCGTCGGAGCAGCGCAGAGCCCTCGGCTCGCCAAGACATCCCTCCCCGGGGGCAGGCTGCCCCGCRGTGCTGCCGGGGCTGAACTTCCCGCGCGGCGGCAGTGGGATGGCATTCCCAGGCTTCAGCTTGTTCCTGGCTTTGGGGTTGTTGTTTTTTTTTTTTTTCTGTTTTGTTTTTTTTTCCGATGCCTTCTCCGCTCCTTTGACATCCTCCCGCTATCAGGGGCGGCAGAGCTGGGTGCGGTGCCCGGGCTGTTGTCACTAGGGCTGCGTGCAGAGGAAATGGCCCCTTCCTGCAGCCGCAGATCGCGTTCCCCGGTCACCAGGCGCTGCCGGAGAGCTCATGTTCCCGAGCGTCCGGCCAGGCAGGGCTCTGACCCACTTCAGGGCCGCTTCCCCAGGAAAAAAAAATATATATATAACCCCCTCCCCCAAAATCCGCGTGCCCCGAGGTGGCTGGGGCAGGCAGGGCATCGCCTCGGCGGGCTCCAGCCCGAGCTCCCTGCTCGGCGGCTCACATGGGGACAACCACGCGGGAACCTGAGCTGCCGGGCGCTCAGCTCAGCTCAGCTCCTGGCCACGTCCCAGGCAGCCGGCRGGGCTTGGCACGGCAGCCGGTTTCCTGCAGGAGGGAAGGGCCGGGGATGGGCACCCACGGGTGAACCTGAGCAGGGCCATGGCCAGGCCGGCGCTGCGGGGAGCAGGGACAGCCCGGGTGGGTCCAGCAGCGTCTCCGTAACCGGCACAGGGCCGGTGAGGTATTGACGGGATGGCCTGGCTCCCTGCTCCTTGGGCGACACGGCGCTGCCCCCATGGCCCCCCTGCTCCGTGCCGCGTGGTGGATGTCCCCCGGGGACATTCAGGGTGCTGGAGCGCGAGGCCGGCCRGGGATGGCAGCCTGGCATGCCCGGGAGCTGCAGCCGGCTGGGCCCGTCCCAGCCTGTGGAAAAACGGGGTAATTAGTCTCTGGGTCAGCGTGGGTCCCCTTGCGTCCCAGGACACAGGGATGCTTCCCGCCGCGTCACTTCATTGCCATCCATCCTTTGCTCCCGGGTTTTTCATGGCCCATGTGCAACCCCGTGCAGGGGAGCCCGTGGCCGGGAGCTGCTGAGGCAGTGGTTCCTGGCCGCGGCAGTGCGGTGGGAGCAGGAAGCCTTCCCGAGTGGAAAGAGYGCGGGGCCAGGGCCGGGCCTCCTGGGCCCTGCTGCCCGGGCCGTGCCGGCYGGCGCCCGGGGAGCCTGGGAATGCGCAGGGCCCCGGTGCCACGGGCCCCAGCGGCCTTGGCTTGGCCGGGCGCCAGCCTGCCGAGGGCGACCCGCTCCACTCTCCCCAGCGCTGCGCTGTAATTCGGAGGGGGTTCGGCCGCCTGGGAGGCTAGGCTTCGGCTGTCCCCGCTGCCAGACGTGCCATGCCCCCTGCCGGCACCGGGCCGAGGAGGGTATCCCACCAGAGATCCTCTCGGCTCGCTCCACTGCCGCCTCCATAAACAGGAAATCCACAAGTGGCTCCGATCTCCTTTTCGGGAGCGAATCCATGCAGGGCATTCCTGCTCCTTTACTCATTGCTCTGCAAACCCCAAATACCATCCCCATGACAGCACGGCCGCTCCGGCCGCCCGACCAGGGAAGCGCGCCTCTTCCCTCYGCAGGGCCGGAGCCGGGTGCCCCAGGGAGTGATGGAGGGGCTGGGAGCGTCGAGCAGGACCGCCCGGACTGCGTGGTCAGGAGCAAGCAGCATCCGACAAGGCGCTAGGGACGAAAGACAGGATGGGGAAAATCCTGTTGTCCTTAGAGAAAGGCGCCGGGGCCACGTGTCGCGGGTGGCAGCGAGCAGTGCCTGCTCACAGGAGGGTGTGGGAGACAGGGGCTGGTCACGGGGACGGAAAGCGCCTCGTACGCAGCGATATCAGCCGGGCGTCCCTGGACAAACAGCGGGGTACAAGGAGGCGCAGGGCGAGTGCTGGCGGGAACGTGGGCCGGGAGCTCTTGCGGCACGGGGCAAAGGGGTGTGCTTGACAGCAAACGCAAAAGTAATTGCAGAAAAATGCTTTCCACACATATATATATATATATATATATATATATGTATATGCAGCTTGTAATTAGCCTCTGGAACTCGTTAGTGCAAGCGAAGAGCTCAGCAGGGTTCGCAGCCGGGGCAGGGCGGATGTCTGGGTGGCAGCCGGCTTCCCAGGGCTCTCCCAGCGCTGCTGGCACACGCTCCAGCCCGGGAGCCCCGTCTCGCTGTTCGGTGCTTACACTGCCTCCAGCCCAGCGCTGGGGGGGCCAGGCTGTCCCTCCTCCCCGGGGCAGCAGCTTGCACCTTCCCCAACTCACCGGGGCACCGGCCAGGACGGGGACGCCGCGTCGCGGTGCACTCGGTAGCTGCAGTCGTGGCTGCCGAGGGGCTGATGCGGTGCGGCTTGGGCAGCGTCGGCGTCTCTCAGCCCTTCGCTGCTGCGGCAAGGGGTGACCGCGGCGTTTCTTCTCCCCCAGGCCGAGGCCGAAGTGGCTTCTCTGAACCGCCGCATCCAGCTGGTGGAGGAGGAGCTGGACCGAGCCCAGGAGCGCCTGGCCACCGCCCTGCAGAAGCTGGAGGAGGCCGAGAAGGCGGCTGATGAGAGCGAGAGGTGCGGCGTGGGGGGACAGGGGGTGCCGGGTCGGGGTACCCTGGATCGCAGGCAGACCCTTCGCGCTTGGCTTCGCAGTGGCGATTTGGGGGGCTCTGGGTTTCGGGTCCGGGCGGGAGGCAGGCTGCCGACAGGGTGCTGCCCGGCCCCTGCCCGTGAGGACTGCCAGGAGCCCTGCCGCCCCGTGCTGCAAGGGCTGAGCTTCAAACCCGTCTCCCTCAGGATCCCGCTTGCTGTGGTTGAGGCTGGAGAGAGTTTTTCTTAAATGACCTTAAGGGGATTGTGTCAGTCTTCCTGCAGACCCCAAAGGGACAGAGCAAGGCCACAGCACAGAGAAGTTCCCCAAATAAGTGCGTTCTTTGAAATTTCCAGGGCACTCTTAAAGTCCTGAAAAATGTGGTCTGATGCTCATATAAATATCAGGYGGTAGCTAAGGCCAGAGGTTGCTCAGAGTCTGTTTTCTGTCCCAGAGCAGACTCCTCCGCTCGAGGGCTGAGCAACAGCCCRGGGGGAGCTCCTGGCACCTAGGAATTGGAGTTGGCTTTTAGTAGCAGAAGCAGTGAAACAGCCTTGTTCAAAAAAACACTGCGGATGGTGTTTCTGATTCCTCCGACGGCGGTGGCTTAGCTGCCAGCAGTAATCACACCTCCAAAGGAAAAGCGATGCAGACGGAGGGTACTTAGGTTTTATGGGACTAGCAGCCACCGCCCAGGAGCTGCCGGGTGCCCAGACACGTCATCATGTTCCTGGTGTGACGTTTCCTCAATGATCATCAGCAGCTGAGCTAGTGGAGAAAAGTCTTTCRTGTTGGCTGTCCGGGCAGCACGGGACGGTCCTGCTGCCCCAGCCACAGCGTCCCTCCGGCGCTCGGATTGCCGTGCGTCCCGTCGCAGGAGTCCCTGCCGCGGGCTGCTCAGGGGCTGCATCRCTCCCTGTTTCTGAGCTTCACTCCTGAATGAGAAACAGCTTTGCCACGGGAAGTTTTCTAGCGTTTCCCAAAGGCTGCCAGGCTGTCAGGCTGCTTCTGCAGAGGTTGCGCCCAGCCCTCGTCATGGGCTGGATGATGAGTCTGGGACAGTTCAGGACRTGCCTGGCTGAGAAGCACCATGGCTGCACCTCCTCGCTCTGGGAAGTGGCCCCAGGGTGGTTTTGGGGCCAGTTTCTTTGCCTGGTTGCTTTAATCGTGCACAGGAGCACCCCGGCACGACCCTAATGCGCAGAGCGGCCAGCGAGTGCTGGCGCCCCGGGCGATGTCCCTCATCTCCAGAGCTGGAGGATGGCGGGTTGGGACGTGCGTGGCAGGCACGGAGCCGGGCACAGGAGCTGGGACACGGCCCATTGACCATGGCAATAACATCTTCTGGCTTGGACTTTCCTCAGAGGCATGAAGGTCATCGAAAACAGGGCCATGAAGGACGAGGAGAAGATGGAGCTCCAGGAAATGCAGCTGAAGGAGGCGAAGCACATAGCCGAAGAGGCCGACCGCAAATATGAGGAGGTGAGCGCTGCTTCCTGCGTGCGCCCTCCGCCCTGTCCCCTGCCCACCACCCCCAGGCCCCGGCGTCCCCAGCCTCCCCACGGCCACCCCCTCGCCACGGTGCCATCTGCCTCCCAGCCCATCACCTCGGTCTGTCATGGCCGCAACGGTGGTACCCGGGGCAGCCTCCCCACGGAGCTGGGACCGCCCGGGGCCGACGCACGCCTTTTGCTGCTGCCGACAGGTCGCCCGCAAGCTGGTCGTCCTTGAGGGAGAGCTGGAGCGCTCGGAGGAGCGGGCAGAGGTTGCGGAGAGGTGAGTGGCGGCGCTCACGGCGGGTCGCTCCGACGCAGCCCCAACCCCGGCAGCCCTTGCCCCGAGCCCGCGGGAGCGCAGGGCGTGAGCCGTGCGGGTTTAGGGACGTCCCTTCCCTGCCAGCGCTGCCGGCCAGGTCCGCACTAGGGGAGCCCCCGCAGCGGGGCGCGCTGGGCTTGCCGGCATCGGCAGGGTGGGTGCCGGCCGGCCAGGAGCGCGTTTGACCCTGTTCTCTGCTCGGCCCCCCCGGGGTGCCCCCTCTTCCCGCCCCCAGCCGAGTGAGACAGTTGGAAGAAGAGCTGCGGACCATGGACCAGACTCTCAAATCCCTCATGGCCTCAGAGGAAGAGGTACTGCGGCAGGGAAGCGRGGAGCCACGCGGCAGCCCCTCTCTCTCCGTCTCTGTCTCTCGAACCGTGCAAGCTGCCTCTCTGCTCTCCGCACCGCTGCCTCGGCCACAGCCTCACCTTTCCTTCCCCTCGCCCCGCGGGCAGCAGGCATTGGAGCCAGGGCCCCGTGGACGGGGCAGGCTGGGCACGCCGGCACGCACCGTGGAGGGCAAAGGGATGCTTCCCATGCCATCCCCTCCTCTGCTCCTCCGGCCCCCGGGCCGCCTCGGCACTGCTTTCCTTCCCAGAGCAGGAGTCCGGCTGCCGGACACTGGTGGCGCTCTGCCTCCGGAAGCAGTGTCCGTGCAGGCGGTCCGGCAAGGAACGGATGTGTCCCAGCAGCTGCTGCTCACCGCCATGGTGCCTCTGCTCCTCTTCCACCTGCATTTGCTGTTTTTTTCTCCTTTCTCAACTTGTTCTCTCTCTTTCTTTCCTCCTTCCCCRCACCTGCTCTGTCGGCTCCTCTCTGTCCTTCGCCTGCCCCTGTCCCCACTCCCCCACCTGATGGCCCCTGCTTGGGATGTAGTAAATGTGGTGACCTAGAGGAAGAGCTGAAAATTGTCACCAACAACTTGAAGTCCCTGGAGGCCCAAGCTGACAAGGTAGGACCTGGCTGAGCTGGGGCTGGGAGAGGGGCCAGCTGTGCGTGGGGTCTGGCGGGGGGCTGGGGTGACACACAGCCGCAGCCGTGCCGCGTGGCTCATGGGTGCCATCTCTCTCTGCAGTATTCCACCAAGGAGGACAAGTACGAGGAGGAAATCAAGCTTCTAGGGGAAAAACTGAAGGAGGTAAGGGATTTGGGGCAGGGCACCCCAGGAGAGGGGTTGGCAGGCAGGATGCCCTGAGCTTGGCTCTGGGATGCTCCGGCAGGGTCTCTCTGCCSTCGGGAGGTCTCCCTGTACCCTCTGGAGGGCCATTAGTTGCATCCCCGGGGAGGATCCCCTTGGCAGGAGCAGGCACAGCCCCGTTAGGGCGCGTCTGCCTGCCTCGCTGCCCCCCGGCCCCGTGCCACGTTCTGCTCCGCTGCACCGCTCACCTCTGCTCCCACAGTGCCAGCTCGGCCTTTGGTAAAACAAAGAAACGAGGTGCTGGAAAAGACATGAGGCAGTGCTTAATTCAGACTGGAAGAAGACTTGGAGGTTATCGCAAAGACTGGGAAGAAAGGCTRCGGGCCAGGCAGAGCATTGGCGCAGCCTGACCTTAGCACTGAGACGCTCCCCTTGTTTTTAGTCGCTGTGGCTGCACCACAGAAAGCCCTCTTTCAGCCCCCGGGGGAAGCGTACCTGGTGTCCCGCTCCTGGGACGTGTGCTGGCTGTAGCTCATGCCCCGCACACCTGTACTTCAAGCCACGTTTGTTTAGCGGTGATCCGTGTAGCATTGGTAGCACACATGAGCGGTGAAGTATGGGTTCTGATGGGTTCTCTGCTTTCAGTAGGACAGATTAGGATAAACGGGATGCCCAGCAAGAAGGCACTTTGCCCAGATGCCTCCTTTGAGGAGGGCCCTGGGAACGCTGCCCTTCCTGGGGTCAGTCTAAAGCGAAGCAGCATCGTTGGCCTGGCTCCCATGGACTGCACAAGAGCCTTTGTCATGGGGGGCACCACCAACCCTGCCCATGCTTCCAATACCCCCAAACAGAGTCAAAATAATCTCTTCTCACACACACACACACACACACGCGCGCGCGCACACACACACACACACACACCACGGAGGCTAATCCAGGTGCTCGCCAGCTCCATCAATGAGCCTAGGTATGGGCTCTTGGGAGGAGATGCAGAAGGGGCAGGTTTGGGGTCCGCTGCAGCCCGCGCTGGCCGAAGACACCTCCGTCGTGCCCCGSAGATCTGCAGCTCATCCTCTCTCCCCTGTGCTCCTGCAGGCTGAGACCCGAGCAGAGTTTGCCGAGCGGTCTGTGGCGAAGCTGGAGAAAACCATCGATGATTTAGAAGGTAAAATTTCCTTGCCTGCCCCACTTCCCTCTCTCGTGGGGAGCACAGGCGGCCTGGGAAGGCCTGGGGTGCTCTGCAATGGCTTGGCCAGGGCTGGCACGTGCCCCTGGCTGGGGCGGGATGGGGCACGGCCAGGGTGAGGACAAAGCACTCTGCAGGTGCACCGCGATGGGTGGCCCAGTGCATGGGGTGGTCACGGGGGCCCAGGATGGGGAAGGCTGGGATGCCAYGGAGATGAAGAGCTGCTGGGGGCTGTGGCCCCCATCCCCCTGGCACCGGGATGCTGCGGGTCGGGAAGACGGCCGTGTCCACCCCCCCCAAACCGTGCACGGCGCTGCACTCGCACGCTCCCGCCGCACTGCCCACGGCTCCCTGCTCACCGCCACTCTCTCTCTCTCTGCCRCCTGCCCCCCACCCTGCTCCACCGCCCCCCTACCCACCCCTCGCCTGCAGACGAGGTGTATGCACAGAAGATGAAGTACAAAGCGATCAGCGAGGAGCTGGACAATGCGCTTAACGACATCACCTCCCTCTGAGCCCCTGCCGGGCACCAGCACTGCGCCACCCCCCGCCCGCCACCCCCCTCCCCGCTCGCTGCTCACCTGCCCTGTCTGCCCCACAGCTCCTCCTGCCCCCAGTCCCTCCTCTGTCCCTCCTCAGCACGACTCCTTTGGGCCGGGGGCCAGCCTGGGTTGTTCCCAGACTGTCCCTCTTTGGGAGGAGACGAAGGACTAGCTGCTTAGGGGTGCTACGTGGGGACGGGGGGCAGTCGCATCCCACCTGGGCGCCCATGTGCTGGGCAAACGGCTGCCCATGAGGTGCAGGTTTGGGCAGGGGGTGGCCTTCCCGAGGGTGCAGATGCTTCCCGGGGCAGACAGAGATGTGGAGGGGTGTCAGCAGCTGTGGGGCTCTCCCCATTGCTGCACCCGTGTCCCAGCACTGTCTAGCGATGGGTTGCAGGACAGGAATGGGGCAGACCCGGGCCAAGGACCCCTTTGCTCCACCACTGTCCTCCTCGGCTCCCACCAGCACCGGGGAGCAGGAGGGGGGTCCCGGTGCTGCAAAYGACCTCCAGGGCAGGGGGGCAGCCTGCCCCCCACAATCCCCCCAGTAAAGCCGCCCCGGCGCTGCTTTCTGAGGCACGGGGCTGCTACAGGGGATGCAGCATCCCCACCGCCAGAGCGGGGAGGAGGGCTCGGCCCCGAGGGACGGAGGGGGGTGTCAGGCCACGCGGGCAGCCGTTCCCCAGGCAGGCAGGCAGGCAGCCCCCTGCTCCCTCCCTCGCCCCTGCCTCCCATCTGTCCTTTGCACATCGCTGTTCAGTTTGCATTTCATGACTGTTTTCTTTTCTGTTCTGTCCCTCTGGGTTACTGAGTTGGTCTCAATAAAGCGTTTTCTCTCCTTGGTTTCTCCTTTGTTTTCTTCATGCTGCTCTGGTTTTCCACTCTCATCCCTCATTTCCTGCCTGTCTCACGCGGGTGCCGGCAGCCGGGCGGTAGGAGGTGTCTGCACGCAGCTCGCAGCCGCGGGAGCGCTGGGACCGCCTCAGGTGGAGCCCCGAGCGGCTCCCGCGCTGCGAGGCTGAGCGTGACGGGGCCCTTTGTGCCTTCGCCCGGGGGCGACGACCCCCACCACCCCTCCGGCTCTTGGGCACAGCTTTTCTCATCTTTTGCCTCCTTCCAAGACCTGCTCTCCATCACTCTTGTGGCCTGAGATAGGGTTAGACCTGGTCCTGTCCCTTCCCCAACCACTCTCAGACATTGCCTGCAAACAGCAGTTTCACAGCCCTGGCATCTCTCGCATCACGCTTCCCTGCCGAAAGGGTTGACCTTATCCTTCAGYGGTGATTCCTGGCCCTAAAGGGGTCCCAGCTTCAGTGGATCCTCCTTCTCCTCCTCCTTCCTTGGCATCGTACCCTGCCCCACCACCCCTTCCCCAAACAGATGGACCCAAGGCCCTGTCCCTGTCCCGGGACCTGCTGCCTCCCTGCCGGCCCTGGCTCATCCCCACTGCCTGCCAGGCCACCGCCGCTGCAGGGTTTCCACTGAGGTCTCTCGCCAGGGAGTACTGTCTCTTTTCGCTAACTCTCCTTTCTCTCTCTCTTCCCCTCTGCTGCGCTGATGTCTTCATTTTCTCTAGAGCGCTCAAGGCAGGAGGCCGAGAAAAACCGTGTTCTCACTAACGAACTGCGGGTCATCCTTACCGAACTTAACAACTGAGCTGCGGAAAGCTCCCCGGCCACAGCCCATGCCTGTTCCCACCACGCAGCCACAGGGGCTGCTGTGGGCTCTGCTCCCCGTCCCCCTCAGGCCCCGCAGGGGATGCTCCCAGGCCCCGACTGCTCCCCTGCCCTGTTTTGGCCAAGCTGGGTCAGGGCCGGGAGTCCCTGCCCACTCCCTGCTGCAGTTGAGCTGTGTGTGGAGCAGGGAKAGCCAGGCCTCGGCCTCCCACCCTGGGGTAACCACCCTGCTCGGGGGGGCTGGAGAGCCCCTCCGCAGCTGGTCGGTTTTCCCTGGGAGAAGAAGGAGGGTTTTCACAATGTCCTGGGACACCCGTGCCTTGATGGCTGTCCCCTGGCATCAGCTTGGCCCCGCTAGGGAGGGACATGGTGGCTTGTGTATTGCTGCCTTCCTCCCCCCCTCCCAGGGGCTAGGGGACCTCTAAGGTGGCCAGCCTCTTCCTCGTTACTCTGGTCATCCCAAATGGTGCAGGGAGGATTCCCCTCCGAGCAGGGCCTCCCTGCTGGGAGGGCTGGGACAGAGCTGGGAACCAGGCAGCACCCCGCTGCCCCAGGCCTGGGGAGGGGGATGGGCGGTGGGGGGCAGAGACTGGGCCGGAGTGCTGGGAGATGGGGCTGGGGAAGCAGTGCAGGGGCCTGGCCAGCAGGCCTCTCGGTCCCATCCCCATCTCTTGAAGGAGGAGGATGCAGTTGGGAAGTGAGAGCCGGGGGAGGCTCTGGCCGGTGGAGCTTGTCCCTGCAGCCTCATCAGCTCTGCTCTTTCTCTGTACTGTCCCTCTGCCCGTCCTCCTGGGCTGCTGTCTCACTCCTGTTCTTCATGGAGCACCTCTGGGTTATGGAGCAGGCACTGGTTCTCCTCTTTCGCTGGCCAAGGGTTTGCACACACGTCTGTAGCCAGCCAGCAGCAGTAGTGAAGACCTGGGGTAGGATTGTGGAAATCGGGTGCCCCAGCGTGGGGCTGCGCGAGGCTGTGTCACGCGGCTGGCCGGTGAGCGTGCTCAGGGCCATGGGGCGCGATGGGAGGATGAGAGAAGCTGAAGAGCAGGGATTGCCTGTCCCCAGAGACTGGCCCAGCTGGCCTGGCCACCCTGGTGGGTCTCGGAGCGGCGGGGCTCATCCCTGCTGGTGCCGGGGCTGCTTGCGCAGACTCTGCTCTGCAGGGAGGCCCCGCTCTGTTGGACGCTGTTGCCGTACTGAAACGTCCGTTTGTGTGCGTGTGTCTGTGCTTGGTGTTGTGTGCGTGGGTCTGTCTGTGCCTGGGTGCTGTTGGCCCGTGTCCGTGTGGCTGGCTGTGTGTGGCTGTGTGTCCCTTGTGTTCACAGAGAGTCTGGCCAGTGCCAAAGAGGAGAACGTTGGCATCCACCAGGTCCTGGACCAGACCTTGTTGGAGCTGAACAACCTCTGAGCTGCCTGGGGAGCCCCCGTCCCTCTTCCCTACCCCACACGTGCACCCCACTGGCACGCTCTGGATGTCATCAGCTGAACTGCGTCTTGGCCAAATCCACACATCCATTGAGAAGGGAAATCCTGCAGCCTTACACCGTGGCTCGAGGGTGTCTTGTCTGTGCACAGCCAGAATGGCTCTGTCCTGTCTTCATGTCCAAATATTAAAGCAGTTTGACAAGATGGATGAGTGTGCTTAGTCCTTGCGGGTGTGTATGGACGCTAGGAGATGTGGTGGGAGGGTCCCCCTGCCTTGTTCTCACGGAGGCTGTGGGCCTCGCCATGGGCCAGGTAGTGCAGTTGTAAGGATGCCCTCCTTGGCCTTGGAGGGCTGGGAGTGATAATGTGCATAGTTCGGGCTGCGTTCCCACATCTCCGGCTCTTCCTCAGCATGTGAGTGATGCACAGCCTYAAGGGAGGAAACTCAAAGTCCAAACTGACCATCCTTCGATCATGAGCACATTGATAGCAATATGTCACTAGTGTGTCCCCTACCATAACCAGCATGTTACCTGCCTGGCACCTGGGAAGCCATGCAGGCATTGACCTCTCCATGGAGTCTGTTTCATGGTTCACACTAATRACACACTCTAAGCACATATACAAGTGTGTGTCCACACACGTGTGCACACTATTGCTTATCAGTGTCTTCTCCAGGTCTGCAGCTAGCTGCTTTCCCTGTGTTCTGGTTTTATTTTCTATTACCAGGCACTGAACATCTCCTCAGGGACAGCTGTTTAATCTAAATGAGCAGATATTAATACAGTAGGCAATCAATTCCTGAAGCGCTCAGGAAGTTTCCTCCTGGTTTGTTCCTTTTTCCTTTAGACAAAGAGAAGAGTAGCAGGATGTGTCTCCTCGCTGACACCAAAAAGGGAGGGGGCTCCCCTGGAGATGTCCAAGAGTCATGATCTAGTTCTGCCCTCTGGTTTGGGCCTCTCCAYGACTAGCACCGAGCCTTGTTGTCCCACGCCAACAGGCGGATATCCCTCTAAAAGCACAGCCTCATGCTGCCAGGAAACATAAGTCACACTGACCCCTTGATGAGCCAGGCYGTCACCCCAACAAGCTGCTGACAGGGATCACTCCTGTTATCTGCTTTGCTTTACTTGCTGTACTGCTTGTAGCTCAGGAAAAGAGGAGGGTGAGACTGCATCTCTTTCCTGCCCAGGTGCTGCTGGCCTCCAGTCCTTCCCCAGGCCCAGCGCCTCTGGTCCGTGGCTCTGAAGACCTTATCCCTGGCCTCCTGCAGGGCAAAGGACTCCCCTGGCACAGGGTGCTCAGCCACCCCGTGCCTCTGCCCCGTTCTCCATTCTTCTCCCTGGGGTGGGAGATCCGCTGGGCTGCGCTGGAGGGCAAGGGATGGTGCTCAGGGCATCGGTGGCAGGACAGTGGGGGGGTGTCTGCTGCCAGCTCCTTGTCTCCCCCTGCCCGGGACTAGGGCAGAGCCGTGCTGGTGGGACACGGAGCGCAGGGCAGCACCATTCTCTCTGCCCCGGGCTCACCGCTCCCAGGCCTGGGGAGAGCATGCTAACCCATGAGTGTCACACAGGCCACCACACATCACCCAGTCACTCGGCRCTGAGCCATTAATCCGTTTGATTAAGGCACCTTTCAGACACGGGTTTGTCTGGCTGTAAAAGGAACAAGAGCGCAAAAACCACCTCTTCTCAGGGAGCCCGTCCCAGCGAGCAGCACCCCGCACGGCAAACAAACTGCTCTCTAGCCCCTATCAGGGTGCGCCCAGCGCCAGCGCCAAGCCTCTGGGCGTCCTTCGCCTTCTGCGGCCGGGACAAAGAGCCCTTTCACACACGCTGTTTTCCCCATTAGCTGCTCAGGCCTCCTGGTTTTGACCATCTATTGAACTTAACCGTTCACATCTCCCTGGAAGATCACTGCTTTGCTCCGCACTCCTGTCTCCGTGCTTCGCCGGCACTGATCCAGCCGGCACCGCGGGCCCAGGCGCCTCCACCCTCCCTCCCTCTCGCGCCGTGTTTGCCCGGCRCTGCCGCTCGACCTTTGGATTTGTTTGTCTGTGGGCCTGAAGGTCTCCCAGAAGTGCTCGCAGCCGTGGGGCTTCGATAACGTAACACTGAATTAAACTCCCGGAGCCTCTCTCAGCTTGGCTCCGTTTCCACCTTTCTCATTGCTCCGATGCCTCTTGTCTGCGTCCTCTTCCTCGTACCGTCTCCGAAACTTCCTGCTGGTCGTTTCTAGGATCATTTATAACCCCGAACACCCACCGCCGCGGCCCCCAGGCCCTCCCTCCGGTACGATCCCCGCTGCCTTCACAGCCCCCGGCAGCTTGGGAGGATTTTGAGCCGTTCGCTGCGTTTTGTGCATTTTACAGGGCGCCGGCTTCTTCGGGGCCGCGCGGAGCCAAGCTCCCGGCCTGTAAACCAGCATTACCGACCTGTCGGTCCCGCCAGAGGGAAACACGGCCGGAGGAAAACACTGGCGGCCCCAGGCACCCCGCGCGGGTTTGTTCCTTTGGGAATTAACTTCTCTACAAACTGACCTGGCATTTTGCCCCAAATCGAAGTTGCACTGAGCGTGTGTTGTCCCCCGTCCCCCCCCYCGATGGGGCCGTTTCCCCCCGCGGGACGGGGCCGTTTCCCCCCTCCCCAGGACGGGGCCGTTCCCTCCCCCCCGGGGCGCGGCCGTTTCCCCCCTCCCCGTGAGGGCCCCGCCCCGCCGTGGCCCCGCCCCGCGCGGCCCTTCCGGCGGCGGCGCCGCGCGCAGGCGGCGGCGGGGTGACGTCACGCGGCCCCGGAAGGGCGGCGGGCGCGGCGCGGCGCGGCGCGGCCCGGGCGGAGCGGCTCGGTCCAGTCCGTCCGGTCCGGCCCGGTCCGGTCCGCGGCGGCGCCATGACGCTCGCCGTCTTCTTCGGCTGCACCTTCATCGCCTTCGGGCCGGCGCTCGGCCTCTTCCTCTTCACCATCGCCCGCGACCCGCTCCGCATCATCATCCTCATCGCCGGGTCAGTCCCGCCCCGCACGGGGCCCGCGCGGCCCGGCGCCGCGCTGCCGCCCGCACCGGCACCGGCACTGGAACCGGCCCCGGCCCCGGCCCCGGCCCTGGCCCTGGCACCGGGACCGGGACCGGCCTGGGCATGGCAAGGGCACCGGTACCAGTACTGGGACTGGCCAAGGCAGGACAGGGGCACCAGTGCTGGCAATGGGACCAGTACTGGTAGCGGCATGGGCATCACAGGGGCACCAGTCCTGCCACTGGTACCGGTCCAGGCATGACAGGGGCACTGGTACTGGTACCATTCTGGGCATGACAGGCCACTGGTCACTGGTAGCAGTACTGGTACCAGCAAGGGCATGACAGTGGCACCAGTACTGGCACTGGTCACTGGTTGCAGTGCTGGTACCAGCATGGGCATGACAGTGGCACCAGTACTGGTGCTGGTCCCAGTCTAGACATGACGAGGTGCTGGCAGTGGGTCTGGTACCAGCATTGGCATGACAGGGCACCGCTGCCGGTACCCACACTGCGGGTGCTAGTACTGGTACCAGCACAGGAGGGGCACAGGCACAGCACTGCTACTGGTACCAGTGTGCACATGGCAGGGGTGCTACTACCAGTACCAGTACCAACACAGGAGGGGTGCAGGCACAGCACTGGTACCACAGTCAGTACAGGCATGGCACTGGTGCCAGTATCAGTGTGGCGCTGGTACCAGTCCTGGCACAGGTACAACAGGGGCACTGGTACTAGCACAGGATGGGTGCAAGCCCAGCCCTACCCCTAGCAGAATGGGCATGGCACTGGCATTGGTACCAGTACCACACTGGTGCCGGTACGGGCATGGCAGAGGTGCTGGTACTGGAGGCACCAGGAGAGGTGCAGGCACAGCACTGGTACCACCGTCAGCATGGACTGGTGTTGGTTCCAGCACAGGAGGAGCACCGGTACTGGCCTGGCACCAGTACCAGCAGTCATGGAGGGCACAGGCACAGCCTGGTACCAGTACCAGCACAGGCATAGCAGGGTACAGCATCAGCACCAGCATGGGAGGGACACCGGTGCCACTGTGGCAAGCGCACAAGCAAAGCACCGGCACTGGTACTGTGGGGGGACAGTGGTGGTACTGGCATGGCAGTCGCACAGGCATGGCACCAGTGCTGGCACAGCCACCGTGACATGCAGGCTGGCTGCAGGTGGGCACCGGGGCGTTGCGGGCTGTGGGGAGCCTGTGCCAGGCAGCTCTGCCCCCGACCGGGCATGTGGCTGCTGCCACTGCTGGATGTGGTGGTGGAGGCGAGGTCGGTGCATGCCCTGCTGGCGAGCGGATGGGGCAAGACCCTCAGGTTGGGGTGTCCCACTGGGCACGTCTCTTCCTGGGCTGGGAATGGCGCTGGGAATCCCCTGCCCATGATCCTTGCCGTGGGGACGTCCCCTGCAGTGGGGCCTCTGCTGTGCCATGAGCAGAGGAGAGGCATGGCCCGTTCCTGTGGTTTCGGTGACCCCTGAGGACCTTGCTTGCGACCCAGGCAGACCCTTCAGGGAGGTGGTGGGGTGCCAACAGACCTCTCCCCTTCCTTGTGCCTCTGGGTGCCTGTGCTTCCCTGGGGCCTGTGCGGCCAAGCACAGCCGTGGCGGGAGTCCTTCATGTCCGTGCTTGGCCACAGGGCAGTCCCGGGGAGGGCAGAGGGCGGCAGGGAACCAGGTCAGCGTGTCCGCGTGTCCTGGCAGTGTTACAACCAAGAGGCAAGACAACCATGTCAGGGCAGCGAGGAGCAGGCTCTTGGCTGAGGTGCAACCTGCCCGGCCCCTGGGACCTCTGTGCAAAGCGCTGCACTTGGGAATTTTTCATGCACCTATTTGATGCAGGTGTAAAACATGCCTTACAGTGCAGGACTGGCCTCCTTGAAGGACGAACCTAGCCTTGCGGAGAAAGGCACTTGCTGCTTTCTAGCAGCCCTTCTGTCTGGAGCAGGCGGGGACTGTATTCTCCACTCAACTTAGGCCTGCAGCAGAAAGTGTGTATTGGCCCCAACAGGAGCCTCTTGGCACAGGACAGTGTTTATCCCCAGCGCAGACACCTCCTCGCCTGGTGCAAAGCCAGGGATCTCCACAGATGTACACCAGCTGATCCACCTGCAGATGTGCAGGCTGTTTCCCCAGCACCAGGCACTGTCTGCACTGCTTGGGCACAGAAAGAAGATGTTTTGCCCGAGGCAGGAATTGTCTCCTTGGAGTCCAGGGCAAATGTTCTCTGTTTAGCAGCCTCTCTGTCTTTCTTTCAGGGCTTTTTTCTGGTTGGTCTCACTGCTGCTCTCCTCCCTCATCTGGTTTATTGCTGTTAAAGCCAGTGACCCCAATGATGAACAGTTGCAGAAGGGGCTCTTGATATTTGGGGTGATGTTTTCCGTGCTGCTGCAGGAGGCCTTCCGGTTTCTCTACTACAAACTCCTCAGGTAAGGGATGTGGCATTAGCCTGGCATGAGGAGGCGGCTCTCCTGTGACCCAACTGGTCCTGGGCTTTGCCATCTCGCTGTGGCATGGTCAGAGGATGTCAGTGCTTCCTGTCTGCTGGGATGTCCTTTGGAGCCCTGTGGCCATACCCAGAGAGGCAGCTTGAATTTACCCTGAGCCTCAGTGAACCCTGGGCTGGTCCCAGAATCTGGGAATGGAGTGATATTGCCCTTCCCCTGCCTTTTCATCCCTGCATCCTGCGCCTGCGCTCTGCTCAGGATCTCAATCAGCATTTTTTAGGAGACTAAGACTCTTATAGCTAAAATCTCTGTGTCAAAGCTAGGTCAGTCCATTAAGATCGAGTATAGCTCTGGTAGTGGAGAAGAGCAACTCTAAGGTCTGGAGGACTGATGCCTGAGCTGGCTGGCATTGTCTCCCTTAATTCAGGACAGGGAGGGTGTGACTTTAAGCTGTTACAGGATGTGTAACATCTTCTCTGTCCTGCCTTCCCAGCAGGCTATTTTGACTAGATTCAAAAGTGCTCCCATAGCTTGGACAAATGCCTGGGGGATGCCAGACAGAAAAACTTCTGCCTTGCTTTGTGGATGAAGGAGAAGGGTTATGGATCTACCCCCATGTTCCAGCAAGTCTTGTTCTTTTCTTAGGGATGTCTCTTTGTTTCAGCAGGAACAGCCTGGAGGTGATTTCAGGGCTCTGCCTCATCTGAGGTGCCTGTCTTGGCTGGTACAGTGTCACGTTGTTTGTGAGCCAGCGTCACGCCCCGTGTTATCCTCAGAGCTAAATGGCTGAGGCCTAGGGAAGTGGCAATGAGTTGTGTAATAGTGTTGTCTGTGGGCGAGAGACCCAAAGCAGTGCCTCTGCTGACAGCTCTCTGTCATCTTCAGGTTTGGGGGTCAGGTTCAAGATGCTTTGCTGACTCCCCTCCTGAGGGGTGGTGACAACATGGCCAGAGTGGTTCGTCCCCCCTGAGCTGAGAAACATTAATCTGGATGTTCTGGGGGGGCTCAGGGACAGTCCCTCACCATCGGCCAGGCCTCTTGGTCAGGATCAGCCCTGCGTGGCCAGGAGTCAGGGCAGCACCGTTGGAGGACCATGCCTGCAATGCTGCGTGTCCCTGGGGCAGGGAGAGGGGCCTTAGGCCAGGGTTTTCATGGGAGTTTCTGCCCCATCAGGCCCAGAGATATGAGCTGTTCTGCTAGGAATCGCTCTGCCCCTTCCTTAAGTAGCAAAGCTGCTTTGCAGGTGTCAAGGCCAGCAGGAGCTGTTCCAGCAACCTGCACTTGGGTGTTAGCCTAGTCTTCCCCAGAGCCTCCTGGCTCTGCCCTACATTTCTGTGACGGGAAGGCCAGCCCTCGGGGCCTAGCTGTCTCCTACAAGGCGTGTCTCCTTTGGGGCCGGATCCTGAGCCAGGGCAGCCCTGCCAGCTGCTCTGTGCCCAGCTCCGGGGTTGAGATAAAGAGCCCCGGGGTGGTACCGGCAGCCAGTGAATCCCTCTGAGGGGAGGGAGCGGGAATGCCAGCGAGGCGTGCTGGAGCACAGCATCGCACCAAAGCAAGCCCTGACTCCTGGGCCTGCATCCTCCGTGCCCCGTGGCGCAGTCCGCACCTGGGCCCAGCCCCTCGGCAATGAGCCTCCGGTGTGACCTCAGCCTCCCTCCTGCAGCAGGGGAGCGCGCCGGAGACTAGGACAGTCAGCGCGGCCGTGCCGGGGCGTTGTTGCTGGGCTGGTGCCTCACCGTCGGTAACTGCCTCTGCCCCCTGCTCCGCGTCCTGGCCAGCCCAGGGCAAAGTCTAGGCCTAGCCTCAGAAAATCTCTGGCTTCCTGGGTGCTGCCGGGCGGGAGCGCAGGGATCCTTGCCGCCTGCCGGGCTGAGCATGCGTTGCAGGCCGCGTGCTGCGCTGGTGCTTTGGGACAGGCGGATGCTGCCCTGGGCAGCACGGATGGACAAAGGGAGGCGATGCTGGGATCCCAGCGGTACCTGCCTTGCCACCTGGCTGCACACAGCCATTCCCCAGGCGTAGTGTGGTGCAGGGAGTAAGCATGCAGGAAGGGCTGGGAGCAAGAGAAAGGCAGGGAAAGGGTGATAGCCTGGGGACAAGGGACTCGGGAAAGGTTCGGACTCTGGTAGGGGTGTCTGTAGGAGCAGCGCCAGTTGTTCAGCCAGTGGATGGTATGTGAGCTCACACCACTCCCTGCAGCAAGGCATTGCTGGAGCCAGGAAGGCAGAGGGTGGCAGAGATCCATGGRTTACTCTCTGTAACATAAGCCATTAGTGTTTCATTCTGCAGAAGTCCAGCAACTTCTAGTGCTGCTTTCTTCCTCCAGGCTGAAGAGGCTTTTGGTATTTCTCCTTACCTACCAGAGTCGATGAAGTTTATCAGGCCAGGCTCCCGAATCTCTCCCCCAAAGCAAATTTTCTAGCTCTTTGAGCTCTTCTCTCACCCTCCCTATTTTTTCAACATCTTATAAAAATACAGATGCAAAGACCGGGTGCAGTCTCATAGGTGTGTGCCTCCTGTGTCCACACCAGTACTGTTTTCTGCAGCCTCCTGCAGGGATGCTGCCCATTTTGCCCACAGCATTCTGCTTTCCCCTACACTTAGTCTATAGGGTTGGCTTGCATTCATCTTCCTATGTGGAAAATGTTTGTATTTGGCTTCACTAATGTGTGTTTTTTGTGTGCATGGTTTGTCAGGCAATTAGAGAGGTCCCACAGATACTCTCCATGGTGGTTTTTGCAGTTGCTGCCAGTTCAGTGTTGGGAACACACAGGAGCGCTGATCCTGATGCCCTCGATCAGCACTCCTTGCTGAGATTTGTCAGCCAAGTCATAAATGTTTGTTGCTGTGTTCTAGTGATATGCAAAGTGCCAGTCAATCAATCAGTCAATAGCAGTGTCATTTAGCATGAAGTCAGGTGTCTGTCAGAGACCCAACTGTGTCACGGCTGCACCCTTCCTTTTGCGAGATTACAAAGAGGGTGGGTTGATGCAGGATAAAAATCCTGGCTCGCTGCCCAGTTGGTCCTTGGTGCTACAGCTGTGCTGTGCTGTATTGTGCTGTGCGCCAACATGCTCTCCCCTCCGCAGGAAGGCTATTGAAGGGCTGGTGGCCCTCAGCGAAGATGGCTGCTCCCCGATTTCCATCCAGCAAATGGCATATGGTGAGTGGCAGGCAGAGCGGGGCACCCCAAAAGTGAAGCCAGAGGTGGCCCCACAGGGTGAACCTGGGCCATAGGGCAGCTCTGGGCCTCTTGCCAAGAGGAAAGAGAGGTTTCTCATGCCGAAGCAAGCTGGGTGTCTTGAGGGATTGGGGGATGCCTGGGTGCGGGTGGCCCTGGGAGGCTGCAGGAGCCACGGGCTCAGGGCCTTACAGTGTCTCTGTCCTGGCAGTGGCTGGCGTGGGCTTTGGACTCATGAGTGGTGCCTTCTCCATGATCAATCTCCTGGCAGACGCGTTAGGGCCTGGCACCGTGGGGATCTATGGGGACTCGCAGCTCTACTTCCTGACCTCGGGTGAGTGACAGACCTGACCCTTCTCCCACATGTCCACCACCTCCACTGCGCCCCATCATAGAGATGTGCAGCTCCATGAGCGATGGGCTTAACCCCCTGTCCTCTCCCCTTCGTCCTGCACTTCACTACCACTCGCCATACCCTTCTTAGCCCCTTAGAGCCCCCACCTGCAACATCGTTCTGTGCAAAACCCTTCTCTCTGTGCCCTGCTACCCTCCCTGCTCCTGTCCCCCATCCCTCCCACACTCGGAGTGTACCCATGAGCTTACTAGTTCAGCCCAGCAGTGCCACCACTCCTCTTCCCTGGCCTGGCTCCTCTCCATCCAGCCTAAGCCCGCAGGTCAGGGCGGGTGACTCTCCTGTGACTCCCTTCTGTGCTGCTCCCTGCAGCCTTTATGACCATGGTGCTGATTTTCCTTCACACCTTCTGGGGGATCCTCTTTTTCCATGGCTGTGAGAACCGGCGCTGGTGGGAGATCGCTGCTGTTGTTGTCATGCACCTTGCTGTTTCGGGATCGGTGAGTAGCAGGGAGCGGAGGCGTGTGCCAGGGGCCAGTATTCAAGGATGGCTTTGGTGTGTGATGGTCCACATGCCCGGGGAGGAACAGCCTTTGACACCAGCAAAGCTGTTGGTGTTTGGGGACTTGGAACCAGCCCCACACGGGATGAGCCCTTGACAAAGGCAAATGGCTGGAGCAGGTTTCCCCTGCCCTGGTACTCCACCGGCTCAGCAAGGCCATGGGCTGTGATGCTGCCACGTGTGCCAACCCCATCCCAGCCCCTCACCAGAGCCGCTGCACAAGGGGGAAGAGAGAGGAGCAGGACATGATGATGGCTGTGCCCAATGGCCAGGGCTTGGGAGACCCCTCTCCTGCCCACTCACCACTTCCCTCTCCTGCCTCTCTTCCCCAGACGTTTTGCAACCCCCTGTACGTGGGCAGCCTGGTGCCCTCCTACGTGCTGATGGCTGTCGCTGCCACCTGGGCTTACCTGCTCTCAGGGGGATCTGCCCAGAACGTGCGTCGTTTCCTGCTCTGTAAGTCCTGCTCCATAACGGGGACTTGGTAGCTGGCTGGGCTGGTCCCTTCTGGGCTACCTGGGAGGAGCTGGGCCAGTGCTGGGGGTCAGGGGGTTGTCTCAATCAGAGGCTGAAGCGAGGATGTGATCCTCTTTGCTGCCACAGACAGGTTAGGAAACTGCAGTTTGGGGCCTTAGCTGGATTGTTGCCTCTCCTATGGGAAATGGATGGGGTAAGAAGTTTGGTGAAAACCGACCCCTCTCTTTGTTCCTATAGGTTTACAGAGTGGAGCCAGCCCCCAGCCAGGATCCTGAGGCCCTGCAGGATGTTCCTGTCCCCAGCTGCACCCTGTCCTCCCCTCCGTTCTGTCGGCGAGAGCGGCCATCACCTTTTCTGCAATATATTTTCTCCTGGAATGGGGGACACCGGCCTGGCCCTGTGGGGCAGGCACTCCGACCCCGCTGCAGCAGCCAGCAGATTGTCGTCGCCAGGGCTGGCTCGCTCCTCTGCCCCTTTGGGAGCCCCCGCGGAACAGCCCTGTTTGGGGGACTCGGCTTTGCTGGCCCTGCCGTGCTGCAGCTGAAGGCTGAGTTAGCCTGCCTGGGACGGACGTTACCTTGGACTGCCTGAGGCCCAAGCCCAAAGAAACCCATTGCTTCTTCCCCCACCACAGAAGATGTGCTGTCCCCTGTGCTGGAGGGAGATGTTGCTCCTCCTCCTCCTCCTCCTCCTCCTCCCCTGGGGCAGAGGAAGCAGCCTTGCAAAGCACTGTCACACTCTGGGCTGGGGCCAAACGCTGTGGTGCTACTTTCCCCACCTCTTTGCCCAGGCTTGCTGTGCTGGGAGATGTGGCCCCAGTGCTGGACTGCGGTAGCTGCAGTGAGCCGGCATCCCAGCATGGGTAGGGAAAGGGCAGGGGAAGCTGGTAGGGTGGTGGTAAGGTGCAGGGCACCGCTGGCAGCTGGCATGGGGGGGCAGAAGGGAGTTGAAGCTACCCAGGGCAGGAGGAGGGTTTGGGCAGATGGTGCCTGTGGTGCCTGGCAGACATGGACCTGGCTGGATAGTGGCTGAGGGCTCAGGATGATAAGTCACCCTGCATCAGGTGCCAGCACAGCTTGGGGTGGGGGGTGGGGTTCAGGGGACCATTCCAGTGGATCATTGCCCTCTCCCAGGGTTGGAGAGGGATTTTTCAGAGGGGCATCAGCCCTGAGGATGTGCTACAGGACTGGGAAGTAGAAATTGCCATCAGGCTCAGGGCTGAGAATGTGGTTTTGTCCACARTGGGCTTTTATACCAATAAAGAGAAGTACTGGACGTGACTGGGGTTGTGTGTGGCTGGCAGTGGTACCTTCCATGGGCAGTGGCAGCAGCTCCCCTGCTCATGACTGGGAGGGGAGCTAGCACAGCATAGCTGCAGCTGGGCATGTGCCTGCAGAGCTGGGGGTAGCCCAGATCTCCTGCATGCCAGTGCAGGGTGCTGCCYGCGAGGCAGCTGTGCTCATGGCAGAGGACCTGCAGCCCTCTTTGCCCAAGGGTGGCTCTAGCTTTGTGATATCCCTTCATCCCTCCAAATGCCAAGGAAATGGAGGAGCTTTGTTTTTTGTGGAAGAAGGCTTTGAGGATTCTGGGCCTGATTCTGCTCCATAGTGCTCCCACAACTGCCTTGAAGCCTTGTTCCTGCTCTGTCCATCCTAACATGGGCTAGGCCCTGAGCTTTATCACTCCTCAGCCCTTCTCCCAGCAGTGCCTTCGCAGGGGGCAGCAGCTGCCTTTGGGGTGGAGGCTGCTCAAAGTTGGAGACCAGCAGGTTCCTTCCCTTGCCCCAGCCCAGCACATTTCTCTTGGCTGTGGAGCAATGTGGAGCTCTCCAGGGCTTGGCTCTGGCTGAACTTGAGTCTTCAGGGCGCTGGTAAGAAAGGAGGGAGGCAGCAGCCCTTTGAGGAAAGCTCTACAACAACCTACAGCACACCCAGAGGGAAGCAGGGTGGGGGCAGCAGGCCTGGGGCTGGCCAGAGAGGAAGCATTAGGTCTGCCATCTTCAGTTCTGCATTTCTTTGACCCTACCAACCCATAGCTGTATTTTTCCAAACACTTTACACAAATAAAAGGAGGAAGAAGTCCCAGAGCGATGAAGGGCAGGGCCAGGCTGTGCTAGGAGCCCAGCACTGCTTGCTCTGGAGCTTTGCCTAGGGCATGGAGGCTGATGCKTTCTCTGCTGGTCTGGAAAGAGTCATGGCAGCCCTGTGCCATGGGTCCAGCTGTTCTGTCACCCTTTGCTCTTCTAGTGCTGGGCTATGGGAGAGGAGAGGCAGGGCTGGCACCATAGCAGGCTTTTTTTTTTTTTCTTTTCTTTTTTTTTTTTTTAATATTTTTGTCTTTTTATAACAAAAATATCTGCTGAGGCTGGATGCTGCCCCAGGTAAACAGTCTCTGTGCGGCAGCCCATGCAGCAGAGGGATGCTGGAGTGACAGCCCTCCCGTCAGCTGGGGCAGGAGTGATGGGTCGTGGGGTGGCAGGCTGAGGCAGCAGTGCCAGGACTGCTGCAATAGCATAGGGCTCACACCGCRTTCTCATCTGTGGTGGCTGCTGTGTAGATGACCTTGGATTTGGTCGGCGAGTCCAGCCTGGAGAAGGAGGAAGAGTGGAGGCATGTTAGAGCAGGTGGGGGGGCGGGGGGAGGGCCTCCAAAAAAGCTCTGCTAACCCATTTCCTATGAGAATAGCACTCACTGTCCTAGAGACAGCCCTTAATCCTCCCCTTCACATACACACACATACATGGGCACACATTTCTATCATACAGGCAAGGACTGCTGCCACACACTCATCCCTGGCCCCTTGCTGTCCCCTGTCCACAGCCAGGATCCACACATCCCCTCTTCCTAGCCTGCAGCTCCCTCCCCATCCCATCACTCACCGTGTGTTCTGGTTGCGGTGCTTGTGGACGTAGARCAGGAACGCCAGTGCCGTGATAGCAAAGAGCACCCCGAAGAGCACAGCCAGCACATCCCCTGCAAGCAAGCCGAGCACAGGTACGTTAYGGTGGGGATGGTCCCCTGCAGCTATGGGCCGAGGGAGACAGGGCAAAGCTGGGAAAGGCCAGGAGCCCGCGGGCAGAAGGCAAAGAGGACGTGAAGCCAGGAGCCTTGGCTGAACGTGCTTACCTGCCTGAAATGAACTGGTGTGTTTTTCCGCACCTAAACAGAGAAGTGAGAGGACAACTGTGAAATCCCACTGCACAGATGCTAGGGGGGGGCCCAGGATGGCTCAGCACCCCACACTATGGTTGCCTGCCCCCCTAGCTCAGTGCACAGCTGCCAAGCTTCCCCTTTCCCAGGCAGGTACCACCCCAAGGATGCATTGCCCACCTCCTTCCTTTGGGCTAGCAGCCCCAGGGCCYTCACCTACCTGCCTCTGATGAGCTGTCACCACCTGAAAGAGATGCAGCATGATCAAGAGGTTGCCCAAGCTGTTGAGCTGGGGGGACATCAAGTTTGCCCATGCTACCTTTAGCCCTGCAAAGCAGGGTGGTCTGCAAAATCCCCCATCATCCTTGAACAGACAAGGGAGAGCTGCCCCTTTGCACCTTGAGCAGCTCACAGCATCCTGCCCAGCCCCAAAACACAGCCAGAAGCATTGGGGAAGGAAAAAAGAAAAAAAAAAAAAGTTTGCTGAACCACCACCTACATGGAAGACTCACTAAAGCGCAGCCAAAATCTGTCTCCTCCACCACACAGCCCCCTGCCGCTCCGTGCCTGGAAAGYGGCTGGCCGCAGAGCTGAGCGGGCAGAGCAGCACCGCAGCATCCCATGGCTGCGCAACCCAGGCAAGACCCTGCCACAAGAGCCCAAGACAGGAGAGGTGCGAGAAAACCCCGCGCTCCCTGCGGGAGCAGCAGACCCACCACTGGTGCAGCGGTACCTGCTCGTGGGGCCAGGCTGGGCCTTGCCCCCGCAGCACCCCCGAGGGGCGGCCTCCCCGGAGAGCCTCCGCTATCTGTGGCGAAACAACGGGACAAAACACAGGCTCATCTCTTTGCTGCCGGCTTGGGGAGGCGCAGGCAGGCTCCCGCCAGCCCCTGCCTGCAAGAAGCCCCCGAGGGAGAGGAGGCAGCCTGCGCCAGGCAGCGCGGCCACCTCCGTGTCCCCACGGCCCTGGCTGTTTCTGGCAGGGCACYATGCACAGGGATGGCTCAGCAGCCAGCACTGAGGCAGGGACCATGTCTGGGCCCTAAATACTGGGTGGGGGCCGTGCCAGGCAAATATTTACCCAGCACTATATCATTGCCTTTAAATGGCTGCATTATCATCTGTATCACGCGCGGAGTGGCACTATCTGCAGGCAATATCCAGCAGCTTGGCCACTGCTGTGAACTTGCCTCTTTTGCCCAGCAGCCCGGGGCAGAACRGGCCAGTGCCGCTTTCCTGAACTGCTGGTGACTCAGGAAAGATCAACAAGCATGGGCAAAGGAGGCACAGATGAAAGCTAAGTGAGACATGACCCCAAAGCTGAATAAGCACTTCCTCTCAGCATTCAATAAGCCCAGTGCATGGGGCAAAGGCATACGATGGCTAGTTATCAGAGCAGAAGTGAGAACAAATCTCAAACCACCCAATGCACACAAGGCAGGGGAGCAGGTAATCTCACCCAGGGCTACTGGGACAGTGTCCTGGCACTCAGAACTGCAAATCCAGGAACAAGGACTTCATGGATTTGTTAAAGTTGGGGTTGTTTGATTTAAATAGCAAATAAGGAAAGAAAAAGCTGAGCTGGACGACTCCACCCCCTCATGTAAGCTTCAGCAACTAAAAGCTTTGGAACAGCTACTACAAGAAAGTCATAAAAGGCCTGGAGGTAAATGGAAAATATGATAAAGTGTCTAGCAGGTTTACTAGAGATAGAGCATGCCAGCCTAACCCGATATCCTTCTTTGATAACTGATATTCTAGACAAAAGAAATGCAGTAGATTTTAATCTCTCCAGACTTCAGTGAAGCATTTGATGCAGTGCCACAYGGGAAACTGCAAGTGAGGCTGAAGAACACAGTGATTAAAAGCGTATGGCCAGTAGAGAGCTGCGGGGAGCCAGGAGGTGGAACGGAGAGGGGAAGTGGCATGCCAGCATGTGGTTACTTGAGGTTTTCCCCAAAGGCCTGGGACCAATCTTGTGAACTACTTTTATTAGTCACCTTCACACAATGCGTGGGAATAGTGATATTAACTATGAAATGCCCTCAGAACAGGGAAGGAACAGGATGTTGGACAGAAAAGCCCAAATGACCTCAAAGTACAGAAACAGGCAAGAATTCAGTGATGCAAAGTGATAGTCACACCTGAGGACGAACAGGAATTTCTACAGAGCCACGAACACATAGTTGGAAACCACCAACACCAGAAAGGCCTTTGCGGATGAACTGAGCACAAGGTGAACATTGAACTAAATTTAGCTACTAGATTTGGGGATGAAAAAGCTCCCAAGCACCTGGTTGCTATGAGTTAGCTGTTTGCCTTTAAGCCTACCTCATACATCCTTCAGCCCACATCATTACTATTGCTTCTGTGTGACTGAGGACAAAAATCACTCCTAGAAACTGACTGGCCCCATGCAGGACAAGACAAGTGTGCAAAATGGGGGAGGATGGGACCCTGAGGCTGGTGCTGCTGTAAGTCTTCTGCCGGGCAGGTAACCCATGCAAACACTGCATTTCCATAAGAGAAGCAAAGCCTTGACTCCAGCTCCTCAACCTGTCCCACCCACACCTGGCAGCTGGGTATAACCTGAGCATGTTCATGCTCTCCTTACCAGGAGGTGGCAGCTCCTTCACCCAAGTGAGGGTGGTCTGGAAACTCGCCAGCACGTGTCGCCCATGGAGCTTCTGCAACTCCCGAAAATTGTTCTGCAGAGGGCTGTTGTCATCCCCTCTCAGGGTCGTCACCAGCACTGACATCTGGCAGGAAAGTGGCATGAGCAGAGCAGAGGTGCCCTGACTTGGGGAGCAGAGCCCCTGCCCGCAAGGGACGCCTTGGGAGTGAGGGTGCTGCACACTGCAGGGAGAGGCTGGGCAAGAGCCAGCAGAGCTCGGAGCCCTGACAGACCTGATCTTGGGACAGCTGCACGGTCTGGTTGAAGACTGTCCACTTCACTGTCTGATAGCAGGGAGGGGTGGTCAGAGAGCCGTTGTAGCGGAAGTAGAGGTTCAGGTTGGCAGGCAGCAGGCCTGCAATGTTGAATCCAGGCACAAAGACTTCTTCATCTGGGAGAAGAAACACCAGAGTCAGAGCAGTGCAACCCCTTGGACTGGTGCAGAGCGTGCTACCTGGCAGGGAGGCCAGGCTATCCAGAAGAGCACTGTCCCACCACAGGGCAACACTGTCCAGAGCACGAAGTCTCAGACGGGAATGGCACCACAGCATGGGGATCCCTAGAGCAGACCTGACCTGGGGCATTCCCCAAGCCCAGCCTTGCACCACATTTTCCCAGGGAACCGGCTCCCCGGCTGTAACACGGTCAAGCCAGGAGCAGCAGATTTGCCCTGGAGTCAGGAGAAAGCACGTGCAAGTGCTGCAGAGGGCACCTTGGAAAGCTGTTTCTGCACAGGCTGTGCAATGTTCCCCTTCTGTGTGCTGCTGCCCTTCTCTGCCATGCACTGGGCTTCCCTGCCTGGCTGCTGCACCCCAAGACAAGTATTAGGTGGGACAGTGCCTTACCTTCTCCTTGGATTTTGTACAGATGCTCAAGTATTTGCCGATAGTATGGATTCTCCCTTGGCCCAACCTGCAATGCAGAGCCCCCACAGAAATGAAGAGCACAGAGACCAAAGTGGAACAGGCGGCCGACAGCAGCGCCAGCAGGGAGTAATTGCTCCCAACGTGGGGCACCCTGCCCCAGTCAGCCCCCTTCTTCCCATTGGGGCCACCCTGCCCTCAATTTCCTTCTCCCCAGGCACTTTCGCACCTTTGCCTGTCCCCGGCGCTGTGGCTGACTCTGCCCACCCCAGTCCTGCTCCCCACCACTCTCCTACCCCTCTTGCCCTAGGCTGAGCTATTGGCCTCACCTGCAGGAAGGCTCCCAGCACTGCCAGGCCGTCTGGGTGGACCATTGCCTCCTCAATGTTGTCATACTTGGTGTTGTAGTGGACCACATGGATCTGGAAGGGAAAGGTGCAAGCCACAGTGAAGCACAGGCACCTCCAGGAGGTACACGCCACCACGGGGCTCCACACAGCCAGCCTGCCACAGCAAAGGTTGGGAGAGACAYGCACCCACGCCGAGCGCCCCTCGCAGGGAGCAAACACGCTGGTGGGGCCAAGAAAACGTGCTGCTGCAGGGTGGCAAGCATGAAGAGTTCCCCACCTTAACTTCCCTGGTCACAGCCAGCAAACCTGCACCAGGGGGGACTTACTGCAGAGCTGGGTTTGGTTTGAGGACAAGTGCTAGAGAAGGAGGGACAAAACCAGATGGGAACCAGCAGAGTAGGAAAGCAGTCTGTGTACAGAGTAAACAGCCCCCYGCAGCAGGCTGCCCAGGGGCTGGCTCCCCCCGCCCGGGGGCCGCTGCGGCTCCTGCTCCATCAGCCCAGGACTGGGCTGCAGCGCAGGGGAACAGGCTCAGCCGCCCAAGGGAGAGTCCACCTCATCTTGGGGCAGGCTGGGGGGAGTTTTGTTTCCTCTCCCATGGAGTGATCTCCTCCTGCTCGCCTCATGCCTGCTGCAGGCCAGCTCTATCCCAGCCCACCCATGGGCAGAGCATCCTTGAGGGCTGCCTTTGCGCTGCAGGCTGCATCACGGACCTGGCTCTTACTTGAGGTGCTGGTGCTCTCCCACACTAAACTCTGACTCTGCAGAGGTGATTAGGAGCAGAGATCCTCACCAAATGAGGAGAGCATTCATCCAGCRGCAAACGGGGCCATGGGACAGCATGCCAGCGCCTTCTCTGCACAGATGCTGGCAGAGGCAAGGATGCACCCACGGGCAGCACTGCAGAGGGCCAGAAGGGAGGAACAGGAGCTCCTTACCTCTGCAGGAAAGCGGTGATTATTGACGGTGTGCTCTGAGCCAGGTCCCGCCAGGGAGCCCCAGTGCAAGTGCAGCTGCACGGCTCTGTACTGCTGGGCATAGCCACCGGTGATGGCCAGYGACTCGGGCAGCTCAAGGACAACTGCAGGGGCAGACAGAAGAGGCTGGTCAGTAAAATGCAAAGCTTGATCCTTCACACAGGTGTGCAGAGGAGACATCTCATGGGAAAGTCACCTTGGGTTTGTGGAAATTGGTCACAACAAACAAACTTTCTTTCAATCTTTAATGAGGCTACAATGAACAGAGCTGTGCCAGTGCAGCAGGCTTCAACTTTCTGCTTCAGGTTGTAGGACACCTTGGTAAAAAAACAGCTTCAAAAGTAGCTGCTGTGAAAATGCTGAAAAGCAGAACAACTCCTCTGCAGAATCTCCCAGGGGTCAGTTCTAAGCCAGATGTTACCCAATAATTTATTCAGTAAGCAATGATAAAGAGACTGTGGGCAAAATTCATGGAGAAAGATATTGGCAGAGTGTTAAACACTTATGAGAGCAGAGTAGTCATAAAGGGAGAGCTGCATCACTTGGCAAGCTGGGACGATTCAAATAAAGTGGCCTATGAGTGTATGACAAGCCCTAGAACTGGTGTCATGGAAGCATTACTCTTCTGCAATCATTCAGAATTAAAACTTGGATGGATATTATAAATATACACTTTTATTTACCTTTTACTTTAATCTGATTTAAGCCATGGCTGAGTCCTGGCTAGCAAGCCAGTCCTCATGCAGCCATCTGGCAGATCTCAAAGGTGGGTTATTGGGACATGCCACAAAATATCAGAAACCTCTCTGAACCCCAAGGAAGGCTGTCCTATCTTTCTAAGTACCTCTTTCTCATTTAAAAAAAAAAAAAAAAAAAAACACACACACACCACACACGCTCTTTTCCTTCTGCCATATTTATAGGTGAAATATCTCTTTGTCACATCACTGTGCTAGAGTGCAAATTTGGGATTAACAGCATAATATGGCCGTGATGAGTCATTCGTCCCCTCCCCTGTTCCCTGCCACTGGGCTCAAAGATACAAAACTCAAATACAGGAATTGAGAAATTGCTCCTGCTCTGGAAGTTTATCTGCTTTTACATTTCTTTTGTATATCTTAATTGGTGCATTCCTTCTATTATTTATATGACTCATTCTCATTTCAGGACTTTATACACTGTATAGTATAAGAAGGATTAACTATACAAATATCTTAGTAGATGTGTAAGGTTTTGGTTACTTCTGGCTTTTCATAAAGATCACAAAAGACTGGCAGTTGCCATAATAAAAAAGGCATCTTATAAGCACACGGGAAATTATTTCTTTCCCCTTCTGAAAGTGCTATGACTGTTTTTCTGAACACCAAGCAACTCCAGATGCCAGGGTGTCTAAAATAGCAACTACTGAGCTCAAGCAGTTTAACTATGCAGGCACGCTAGGGCAGGAGGCATTATAAAGCTCCGCGCACGCAACGTGCAGCTGATCTGACCATGCACAGCAAGACCAACTCCTTGAATTTGTTGTATTCACAAACCAGCTCAATCTGTCTGACTAGCTACCAAGGCAAGGAGTTGTCTTACCGCACCTTCAGTGAGTTTCTCATTCATGGTCTCTGCTACCTTTTCTTAGCTCAGGGCCTGGCAGACATTAGCACGCACAAGACACTCGACACGCTCCCACAAGGACAAGGTAGCAAACAGGACCCACCGCTCCCAGATGCATAACTGCGGGGCAGTGAGCAGGAGGGAGGCGGGTTTATCTCTGTATCTGCCAGGGCGAGACCGATACTAAAATACTGTGAATAAGTTCTGTCCGCACATTCCAAAAAAGTCCTAAAATTGGAGAAGTGAAATAAAAGACCCATAAAAATGCCTTAAGATCCTGAGATAACATCCTGAAACACAACTTAAGGAATTTGACCAACATCGTGTCCTAAAAGGCTGAGAGGTAAACACCTTAATAGCAAAGTCGTATCAGAGACCAAATAGTCCTTTAACAGCGAAATGCAGGAGAGGAACTAATGGCTGCAAACTTCTCAGAAGTACTAGGGTCATTTTTTTAAAAAAAAGAAACGTGGATTATAACAAATTCCTGGAGCAGACTCCCAAAGGCAGTGGTGAGTTCTCCGTCTCTTGGTTTCTCCACTCCAGCCAAGAAAGCACTTGGGCCTTACAGGCTAGACAGCCTAATGCTGCCCTTTTGGCCTTGAAGATGACATGAATGAAGCCTGCAAGACTGTGTCCTCACTGGAGACGGGAGGGGAGGCGTTTCCGACAAGCCCGGTCCTGCCGGGAGAGGCTGCGAGCAACGGCTTGGCCTCGGTGAGGCCGCCCCGCGCCGCATCCCTTCGGCCGCCCACCTGTGTGTCCGTTGTTTTTCAGCTTGAGCGTCTCCTTGGAGGGCAGGCTGTAGCCAGCGAGCTGGATCGGCCGCAGCTGGGGGCTGAAGACGGTCTCGGCCGTGTCGATGCCGATGGGCGACTGCATCGTGCCCCCGCAGTCCGGGTAGCGGGAGGCCCACTCCTGCCGGTCTGGGACGGGAGGGAGCGCGCGTGAGCACGGGCGCGGGGCACGCCGGAAAGGAGGGCTGGCGGGCCGAGGGGAAGGGAACAAGCGCAGGCCAGGGAGCGAGCCCTGCGCGCGGTTTAGCTCCCCCCGGTTCGCGCGGGAGCGCCCACGGGAGCAGCGCCGCGCTGCCACGTGACTGCGCGCAGCTGTGTTAGGACAGGGCCTCCGAGCGGGGGCAGCTGCCAGGAAAGTCTATTTTAGGGGTGTTTGGGAAGAGCGCGAGACGATCATTTAGCAGGGGACTTGGCAGGCGGAGGGGCTCCCGCTCTGCGGCTCGTCACAGGCCGGCTGCTTCGCGCGGCCCGGCGCTCCGGTCCRCCGCTCCGCCTGCTCCGCCACGGGAGCCCCCCGAGCTCGCGGCGGCGCGGAGGGGCTGCAGCGACGAAGCCCACCCCCGCCACGGCGGGAGGGGAGCGAAGGGGACCGAGGACACAGGCTCGCCCCTGGGTGGGTTGAAGTCCCCGCAGAGGCCGCAAGTCCAGCCTGGAGAGCTGAGTCCGGTTTGGCACAGGATCGGGCCGGGAGAGCCGGGCCGCGAGGGGCGTCCCCACGGCACCCCGGGGGGCTGGGGAAAGCCTCAGCGGAGGCACCGCTTCCCGGTCAGACGGGAGCATCCCTGAGGGCCATCACGCCGGCCGTGCCCCCAGGCTCCCCGGGCACCTGCCGGCACCGCCGAGCCCAGCAGGCTCAGGCGACCTGTGGAGCGCGCACGGGAACCTGCTAATCATTAACCGCGGCTGGCTCAGGCCCAGGGCCTGTAGGGTGGTAGGAGAACGCAGGAGCGACTGCAGGGTATTTACCTTCATAGCTCCAGTGACTCTGGCCAGGACCTTGAAAAGAAGAAAGAAAGAAAATAAATTACTTAATAAATGAGTGGAAGGGAAAGGCTGGCAGCACGCACACCTCTGCGGGCAGCACCCCGGGGTCCCGGGCTCCTGCCGCACTTAGCTCCCCCCTGCCTCCACTTCCCCACTCCTTCTCCTGCCACGGCGAGCAGGATGCTCCTGGTGGGCTCTGCCTCCTGCCGAAAGGGTCAAGGTCCCCGGGGCAAGGCCAGGTCTCCTGCACGCGTCCGGCAGAGGGAAAACCAAGGCTTGGCCATTTGTTAGCATCATTACGACGGTGTAAAAAAGAAAAAAAAAAAAAAAAAAAATCAAAATCACAGATAGTGGCTTCTGTCATCAAGAAGCCGCACAAATGCTCTTCCAGCTACTCTAGGGTGGCCACAACCTCCCGCTGTCCTGAGAAAAAGGATTTAACGAGGCAGGTCTGCAGCTTTCCTCACCAGGAAAGCAAGCACCAAAGCCACGGCTGACTTCACAGCAAATGCCACTAGCTGTTGGGGCAGACTCCCAGCGGAAGAAGTGCCGGGCTGAACCCCTTCCCGAGTGCCCCCGGCCCAGCTCCCGTCCCGGCAGGCCCTTAAGTCCCAGTCTGCAGACACCTCCCTCGAGGGAGCAAACCCCTCGTGGGGCAGGTCCCGTCTCCCCGCCTCGGCGGGCGGAGGCCGCTGGCCCAGCCGGCACGCAGGAGGGGTCGGCACTGCTGCCAACAACGGCTCCGGACAGTCACTCGCTATTAAGAGGAGCGGATTCCAGCTCACGGGTGAGAAAGGAAGAGGCACATTTTCCCTGGCCCAGGACGTCTGACACGAGGCCCCAAATGCAGCGGGATCCTGCTCTCCTCTCTCCAGCGAGGATCCAGGCATGGGAACAGCCCGGGGGGCTCCCTCAAGCATTGCCGGTGACTCACCGCCGCAGCACTTCTGCCGCTCGGGAGCGATGCTGGGCACCCGCTCGGCCTGGCACCGGGGGCACCCCTACACGCACGCAGAGGGGCGGCGAGCGACGGGCACGGCAAGCCGAGGCAGGCTTCCCACCCGGTCCTCGCTCTCCCGCCCCACCTGGCACTGCTTGCACGAGGCGAACGCAGCCCACGCGCAGCAGCCCAGCTTGCCCACTCTGCCAGGCCACGCTGCCAGGTGGTCGCTCTGGCTGGGGCAGGGGCTCCTGACCCACCGTCTCCAGGAGGAAAACCACTCCACCAGGACATGCCCTCCCAGTCCTCCCCCGGGAAGCCAGGGCTCAGGGCACCCAGCAAAAATGCCAGGGAGAGGTGTGCAAACTTTGGAAATGCACCACACCTCCTGCGGTGGAAGTGCCCTTGCTCCACGCACGGGAGCAGTGTGGGCTCTGCGGCAGACAGCGCCAGCTCCCATCCCCGTCCTGGCATGGAGCACCAGGCGAGAAGCTGTGGCATTAGGCATGCCAAGGCCGGAACGACAGGAAAGGTCAGAGCAGGCTGTGATTTCCCAGGCTGCCTCTCGGAGCGGCTGGGGAGGAGGGCAGCAGCTCTGCCAAGCCCTGCAAAGGCATGTGCGCTGCACACTGTTGGCGGGAGGGTAAAGAGGAAAGAACAGGGATGCAAGGATCCTCCAACGGCAGCAGTCATGGATGGGACTAGGATCCTCAAGAGACGTCCTGGCAGCTTTCCCCTCCTGCAGCACAGGCAGGTGGCATCTCAGAGGGGCACCCGCATTCAGGGCTGGCCCAGGAACGATGACACAGCAGCCCACGGTCGGCACGCACCACCCTGGCTCGCAGCACATGTCTGGACTGGCACATCCTGCCCCCGCACCCCGTTTCTGCCCAGCTCCAGGAACTCTGCCTCCCCGCAAGCAACTCAAACCTCAGACTGTAGATGGGGCGATAGCATGGTGCTGGCACCTCCCTGCTCCATCAGCCTCGCACCGCTCGCCCTGGCCCCTGCTCACGCAAATAACCTCAAGGCTGCAGCTGCACCAAGGAGCCCAACTGATCCCAATTTGGCTACAACAGATTCTCCTGAGGGGTCTCCCAGCATCCAGAGCAAAAAGCACCCATAAGCACTCATCCATGCACTGAAGCCAGCCATATTTGTTTCCCTGATCCCACAGATTTGGGCACAGCTACAGCAGCAGCCAGGCCACCCACGCCAGCGAGCATCTCACAGCCCCAGGCGCATGAGGCTGAGCCTCCTTGGCACACGCGCCCAGCGCTGCCAGGCGGCGGCACGGCCGATGCCCTCTCGGCATCTCCCCGGCCTGAGGCGTGCTGCAATACTCCACTCCCTTCCACGTGGGGGCATTTGTAAGCTTGCAGCACTTCATGCCATGAACATTAACCCACCGCCCTGCCCAAACGTCTATTTGCATAATTGCAGCCTACCTCCTACTCTCTCCACAGTCTTCCTCCTCCGAAAGCTGCCAGACACCAGTTCTCCTTGCTGCTGAACCACTGCCATTTACCCCAACAGAGGTGGCTGCATTTCAGCAGCGGGTGATGCTGCTCTGCACGCCCTGCCCCACCTGCCAGCACTGACGGGCAGGAGCTGTAACACACTCCAAGAAACCTGGGGAAAAATCTGGCCGCTGCCCAGCGCTTGGATGAGCGTGCTGGGAGGTAACGTGCAAGCAGAGGACTTGCGGGGGGTCCCAGGCGACGCAGCAGGAGACTGCACGGAGATGACTGCCTTGGGAGAGGAGGGTGAGAAAAGCCATGCAGAGCTCCTCTGGCTCCGCCACAGGGTCGGTCCAGCCTAATGCTAAGTGCTGTTCCCTTTCCCTGAGGAGGGAGATGCTTCACAGCCTGAGATCCAGCCGAGTTTTCCCATTTCACTCTCCTTTGCGCTTTCCCCTCCTGGCTCGCTCTCTCTCCGCCCTCCTGTTTCTGGGATACTTGCGCTGCAGCGAGCGGCTCCCTTCCCACCGTGACACCTAACACCATCCAACAACGCTTTCCCGTGGAGTTTGGGCAGGCGCTGCCATTACCAGCACACTGCTCAGCATGTCCTGCCGCCCGGGAGGAAGGAGGGCAGGAGAAGCTTTTTTCGGTAGGGTGAGGTGCCAGCACAAGGGTGGGCTAATCCCGTGCAGGAAAGCAGCTGAACCAGCTGGCTGCTCCAAAGCAGCACAGAGGAGAGGAGACGTCGCCGTGCCACGGGGTCATGGGGACGGACCACGTGCAGTGGATCCCCTGCATGGAGCCAGAGGGACCCCTCAGCAGACCCAGGCACTTCGGCGGGGGACCAGAGGGTCTGCCCTTCTCCACCCCCAGCTTTTCACAGATCAGTGGACACGCAGCCTGGAGCTGCTGCAGGGCAACCCTGAAACACAGGGCAGTGATCACATGCCCTTCACACCACGGATGCCGCCTGATGGCGCCTCCTCACCTTGAGAGCCAACAGAAAGAGAAACTCGATGTCTTGCGCGCAGCAGGCAGGACAGCGGGCTCGCTTTCGGCTCAGACATCCTGCTCCCTTACCGCCTGGGCACGCGATGCCCCCCTGCTCAGCCACAGAGGGCACCGGGATCCTGCCAGATCCTCCTCTGTGCTGGGCCCCTGGGCCAGATCCGGGTCTGGCAGCCAGGACCCTGTGGTATGAGGATGGTTCACACAGCGATGCCGGGGCAGGACCACCTTGCTGTGCTCCTGGGGAAGGAGACAGGTCCCAGGCTGGGGGGACCACAAGAGCTCACAGCCCAGAGAAGAGGGAAAGTAGGGTGTTATCTCTGATGCCTAATGGCCCAGCAAGTACCAGGAGATGTAGAGATGAACTAAGAGTCCCGAAGCAGGAACTAGCCACAAAACACACCTCCCTTGAAGGCGATGACCTGGCCAAGATACACGGGCTGTGCCGTAGYGCTCCCCCTGCCCCGCAGACCAGCTGCGGTCAGGTCCCTGAGCCAGGGTGCTGCAAGCACGGAGCTGGCGCAGGGTCTGGGCAATGGGGTGCACAACCAGACACCCTTTTGGAGACCCCCACGAAGAGCCTCTCCCCCAGCAGCACAGCTCCAAGTTGCCAGACCCTTCCTCCGTAAGTGCAGCCCTGGCGTCCCCATGCAGACATCCTGCATGTGCCCTTTCCTCCCAGGACAGGGCTCCGTGCGATGGCCATGGGGGCACTGATCCCTCCCAAGCCCGGCTGCATTAAAGCCCTTTTGTGTTTACAAACTCTGACCCATTGCAAGCCTTTGGGATCAGCCTTTAATCTGCCACCAGGCACTCAGGTCACTGCAGGGACTGTTCTTTGCGCTCCTGGGGGAGGACCGACCGGGCCGCGGCGCCTGGGACTTGGGCCAGCTCCCCACAGAGACCTGCCCAGCTGGGGGAAGGCATAGGGCAGGCATTGCACCACAGTGCACTCCTGCACCCCGTGAACTCGAGCGCTCCCACGCCAGCAGGTGCCAGGGAAAAGAGGAAATGGCAGCAGTGCACTGCGGTATATAGGGCAAAAGGGAGAAAAGTGGGGAAAGCCCAAGGGATGTCCCTTGGTTCTAGGCATGGAGACAGAAAATGAGTAAAGTAGGAGGGTATAGCAACAGAAGCGGACTCAGGTGGAGGAAAAGGGGAGGAAATGGAGAACGCGACAGGTCTGAAGAGAGGGGAGAGAAGAAACAGGCTGCAGTAGGAAAGGTAGCCACTGTTTCCCAAAGATATCCACATCACGGGACCCTGGGCAAGCCAGAGGCTTGTAGGGCCCCCTTCCACATCTCCTGGAGCTGGGCAACCTGTGAAGGCCTCCACGGCAACCCTGGGCTTGCACAGGGTGCCAAGGCCAGGCGGCCAACAGTCCTACCTCCCCCACGAGCCTCCGGAGGGGGCAGGGAGGGAGCCAGCGCCTTGCCTCGCAGCAATGCCGAGACACGCAGCTTGGCAGAGCTGCTGTGTTCGTGGGTCCTAGCCAAAACCTGCTCCTCGAAGAGGGGCACGGCCTGGACTTCCAGCCACCAATGACCACATAGCACGGGCCAGGCTGTCCGCTCCTTACTCACTGCGCTGCATGCGGCTACCTCTCCACCACCTCCAGCTCCTTTTCCCAGCTGGATCTCCATCTCCCAGCACATAGCAAACCCCACGCCGTGCCGGCCACTTGCTGCCAGCGCACCCCGCCGGCATGCTGCACACCCGGCCCCCTCCCACCCTGTGGCCTGGGTTACTCCATCTCTGTGGCAAGGACCATCTGCGTCCCTGCCTCTGCTCAGCGCTTGGCCCAGCGAGAGCGGCTCTGGTGAGAAGCGTGATTCACTGCAATAACAAGAGCAGCTCCTGGCACCGAACGGTTGCCGGGTCCGGACTGCACAGCAGCTGCCCCGGCACAGGTCAAGGCAACTCCTTACCAGAGGCAAAACCGAGGACACGCTCTGCCCGGGAAACACAAAGCCGCCGGCAAAGCTGGTAACAGCAACCACAGCAGGAACGTGGCCGTGGGCAGAAACGTCCCAGCACCACACGCAGCCCCAAACGCGATGCAAACGCACGGCACTGCCCCCAAATCCCAGCCAAACGCTGGCAGTGCCACAGTCCCCGGGGCAGAAAAGGGACCGAGACCAAGGACCCAGGGCTTCCCCCCGCCAAATGGGGGCCCCGAAATCAGAAAGTCACCCCCCAGCACCCCTGGGACCCGGCGCCCGTGTCCGCCGGGGGGACGACGCGGGGCAGGCAGCGTCCTGCCGCGGGGGCCACGTCGCGGAGGGGCCACGTCGCGGGTCCCGCCGCCGTCCCGCTGCGCCCCACGGCGAGCCAGGCGTCCCGCCGCGCTGCTCCGGCTGCAAGCCCCCGAGCTCCTCGAAAGAGGAGTCAGCAGGACAAAGAAGAAGAAGAAAAGAAAAGAAAAGAAATGAAAAGGAGCAGCCGGGTGCCAGGCTGGGCCCCCAGCCCCTCGCACGGGGACCGGCGGCGAGCGCGGCGGCGCCAAGCCCGCGGCTGGCGGGAGCGGGGACAAAGGCAGGGGCAGCGCGGGGGGCGGCGGCCCCCCGGGGCACGCGGGCAGGGCTGCTGCCCCCGAACCCAGCACGGCGGAGCCCCCCCCCCAAGCACTTTGGGGGACCCAAGCCCTGCGCCCGCGGTGCCCGGGACCCCCCCGCTCACCTCTCTCGTGGGAGTGCGGCGCGTCCTCGGCGCTGTGCCCGGCCGCGGCCCCGGCGCGGCGCAGGGCGCCCAGCAGCAGCACCAGCAGCTGCAGCAGGAGCAGGAGGGCGGCGGGCAGCGCGGCGCGGCTCATCCCGGCGAGCGCCCGGCTGCGGGACAGCGGCCGGCTCGGTGCCTGCCCGCGCGAGCCGTGTGTACGTGAGAGCGGGCGGCGGGAGGCGGAGGCTCTGACTCACGCCGCCGTTACCTTTTATAGAGGCCGGAGGCAAAGTCTGCCCGCCGCTTCGCCCGGCCAGGTGAGCCGCCGCCGCCGCTCCAGCCGCCCGCCCGCCCGCCCGCGCGGGGACTCGAACCCGCGGCCTCCCCCCCCCTTCAGGGCAGGGGGCGGCGGACCCCGTCGGGCAGGGGCCCCCTGGGCGCCGGGCACCCCCCGGCCGTGGGGTGAGGGACCCCCTGGTGCCTGGTGTCCCCTTGGCCGTGGGGCGAGGGACCCCCCTTGGTGCTGGGTGTCCCCTTGGCCGTGGGGTGAGGATCCCCCTCAGCTGTGGGGTGAGGGACCCCCTTGGCACCTGGCATTCCCTCAGCTGTGGGGTGAGGGACCCCCCTTGGCACCTGGCATCCCCTCAGCTGTGGGGTGAGGGCCCCCCCTTGGTGCCTGCTGTGCCCTTGGCCTTGGGGTGAAGGACCCCCTTGGCGCCTGCTGTCCCCTTGGCCAGAGGGCAAGGGACCCCCACTGGTGCCGTGAGTCCCCTCGGCCATGGGGCAGGAGACTGTTCCCTGGGGATTACCTATAAGGACTGTGTCTTCTCCCTGAGGGTGTGGGTCTGCGACCCCCAGCAAACCTCCTTTCAAACCTCCTTTTGCCCCTTGACAGAAAGTTCAGGGCCCTGCCGCCTCCCCCGCAGGTCCTCGCGGAGCAAAAGCCGAAGCAGAAGCCAGCAGAGCTGGTGCCGGCCAAGCGGCGGGGTGGGGAGCTGGAGAACAAACTGGTGAGCTGGGCTGTGCCGGAGCACCCGGCTCAACGCTTGACCGCTGAGCTGGCAAGATCTCCAGCTATGGAGCAGGTAACCTAGTGCTTAAACTCAGCCTGGGTCTCAGGGGCGGAAGGAGGGAAGCAAGATGCCAGGGCTTTCTTTTCTTCCTTAATTGATCTCATCCTATAATACGCTGGTTTGTCTTTCTCCGCGTGGTTAATAAGAGGTAAGAAGATAGGAAGTCGAAGGTAGGATTAATGGTCAGTTTTTAAGGTGGAGGAAGGTACCAATGATGTCTGGGCTAGGGCTTGTTCTTTTAGCATTTTTATAAATGGTCTGGAAAAGCATGCGAGCAGGGACAGGACAGAAGCTGCTGATCTTCTAATTTAGGGTAATAACAAATTAAAGCTGCCTTGAGGGGTTCAAGGGCGCAATAATGGTGCTGTGGCTCTGGGCAGATCAAGAGCAGACTGCAGTCCGTGCTGGTAAATGCAAAGTAGCACACAGACGGTGGAAGTGAGGATGCACTGCACAAGGATGGACTTTAAATTAGCTTTTGCCACTCACAGAAGAGATCAGAGAAACATTGTGGGGATGTCAGCTCACTTCCCACTGAAGAAAAAGTGAAGTGCACATCAGGGATTATCAATAAAGGAACAGAGAACAAAACAAAACCGCATCCTGCTGTTGTAGGTGGTGAATCTTTGGTGAAACCTCCTCTCAGATTTTGCCTGCAGTTCTGTTCCTGCCATCACGAAAGGGACAGAATTAGAAACAGCCCACACAGGGCAACAGGGGTGTTCAGGGGCAAGAAGAGTTTCCACACAAGGCAAGAGTAAAGCCCGTATGGCTGCCCAGTTTGGTAAGCGATGCCTGTGGCTATTGTATCGTTGTTTGTACAGGAAAGGTGAACAAGGAATGAGCATCGACCCTCTCTCAGGACAGCAGAATTAACAGCACAATCGACCAAAAACACCAAGCAGGAGCTTTGACACTAACCAGAGAAAGTAGTTCTTCATGCTCTGCTGAAGGCAATGGGGGAACTCCTTGCTGCAGGATGTTATGATTCCCAAACGTACACGTGTGCGCAAAGAACACCTTCAAAAAGAGATCAGACAAGTAATGGTCTCCTTGCTCCTCCCGTGCCAGCCCTGTGCCGTGACCCCGTGGGCCCTGCACCTCTGCTAACCCCAACGTCTGCCTCCAGCACAGTTTGCGCAGCTTTCTCCCGCCCTGGCACCTTCCTTTATGCATGTGCTCAGAGTAGCCCTTGTGAGTACAGTCCCAGTCCACAACCTTGTCGCTACCATCACTGCCGCAGGGCTCAAGACCTGTTCAGGGCGTAGAGGAGCTCCTGCTGGGCCTGGGTCTAGATTTTGTGCCTAGCAGAGGGAACCTCCTCCTGAAAAGCTGACAGCTAGGAACACAAGCCGCTGTGCTGATCCTTTCCAACCTGGCACCGTGGGCTTGTGCTCTCCATGGTGCATTCACTAGCGTCTCCAGCCAGCCCTGTCACCTGAGATGACCTGCAGGTAGGATCACTGCACTCCCAAATTACAGATTTTATCCTGATTCACCTTGTTCCTCCCAACACCAGCTAAGCTTAATCATCAAATAGGAAGACATTCATTTATCAAGGCTCAAGGAAACGAGGCTGCAGGGAAAAACAAACCATAAAATTCAAACTCTCTTTCATCTTGCACTCCTGTAGTTTATCTTATTAATGGTCATTGTAGTGTGTGTCAATCTGAATGAAGAGGAGAAGAAGGCTGGATGTTGTGGAAGAAGGACAAGCTCAGTTTATCTCTTTTTCAGGACAAGCCCCATGCAGTTCCCACCTCATGCCTGGCTGTATCTCTTCTGTTTTGTTTCCCTAGACAGGCTACCCTGTGTTCCCTGCTTAGACTCCATCCAAATGGAATAATAATGGAGTTATCATCTTTACTGCCTCATTTTGCTTAGGTTTCATTGCCCTCCCTCTTCATTACTCTTTCTGAGGCTGCACGTGTCATATCACAGAAGCTGTAATTGCTTGTGCGTCTTCTTTCCAGCTATGATCTCTGACTCTCTGTCAGCTTTTTGTGGAGATGATATTTGGCAGCTGAAGGCATTGTTAGAGTAAAAGGTAACTCCATGATCAGGTCACTTTGTCTGCATGTGTCTTTGGGGAATGCTGGGAGTCTGGACCACAGCCTCGTGCCACTAGCTTGCAGGCCAAGGGGAAGAGCACAGCATCTGCCCTCCTTTGCAGGTTCACAGCAATGCAGTGTCCTTACCAACAGATCTTCCCTGGGCTTCTCTGTTAGCGACCTGGGCAACTGGGTTCGGGCCTCTCCAAGATCTGTGCCCTTCCCTGCTAGGAGGCATCTTGAGATGCCCAGCATCAAAATTCTGCTCAGCTCTCAGCACAGGTCCGGTCTGAGGCACAAAGCACCCACATACCAGGGAGCTTGTCTGACCCCCCAGAGCAGGAACTTAATGTCTCTTCCTGAGGCCAGCAGGAGCAGGTATCATGACCCTTGATGAAAGTGTCTCTCTCTCTTTGTTCAGACTTTTATTTGGTGTGTTTCAGAGGGGGGCAATTAGCAAGAACCCCTTCCCTGCAATAGCAAAACCTAGTGGCAGTGACGGTGTGGTGCTCTTCTCCACAGCAGTGCCAAGCTGCCGCCTACTCTGCCGGGTGACTGGGTCACTCTAGTTGTCTCCAGCAGCATAACATGCCCTGGGCCATGCCAGAGTGAACATGCTTTTGGAAACGCTCACCGATCTTGTTTTGGCTTTCTGCAAAGGGTGCCCCACTGCTGTGGTGAAGGATGACCTCTAAATGCTTGTAAAAGGATTTATTCTGAGGAAGAAGACTTTATTCCCAGGAAAATGAAATCATGCCAAGGAAAGACTTGGGTGTCTAGAAGAACCTTGGGACTTGGCCTGATTCAAATTTATTAGTAATCCTTTCCCACGGGATATACTTAATGAATTCCTGAGCTCTTGTGTAGGCTTGTTGTCTGTTACTTTTAACATAACAGCAGCAGGCAGTAGTTCATCAGGGCTGTTGTTGGGCCTATTCATAAGTTCACTGGATGATTTCCAAATGAAACCTGAATGGTCCACGCCATTCACTGAGGTGAGTCCCAGGCACCAACATCTGCAGTTCGTAATTAGTTATTATTTGAGAGTTGGTTAGAATTGCCTAGATAATAATCTTTCTTTCAAGGTGATATGAGATTTTGCCTTGCGCTTGCAGAAGTTACGTAAAAAGTCTCCCTCCAATTGTTTTTGCTTTCATCTGTATAGTTGGGTGTTTTTTTAAAAAAAAAGACAAGTGGACCCAAGAGATTTTGCTCAAGCTTTAAAAAGCAGCTTGCTTTTATGCAGAAATCCAGCTTGAGAAAGCCAGTGCAGCCGTTCCCTTTTGAAAATGGGAATGCTCAGACCTACCATCATAACAGGAGCAGCCTGGTGACCACTGTTGTTATGTATGTTGTTAAAACAACGATTGACAGCAGCTAGGCTACCTGCAGAGATGTTTCTAAGGATCAGCGATGAGTGAGTGCTCTACTAACTATATTTTCAATCACAGAGTCAGGAAAGCTAGCAGGAGCTGGCAAAAAGCATACACCTTGCTGACATTCATTAAAAGAGCGGGGCCACCCTGACACGTGTTGCGTGGGAAACCCAGCACGTGCTCGCAGGAAACGCTCTCGCACGTGCTACATTCGTTGTGCTTGCGCTCCCGGCCCCCAAGCATGCTGCTGCCATGCTGCCTTGCTTCTCCCCGGCCAATAACCAACGTGCAGCTCCTAAGGGTAACATGGTGAGGAATGTTTTGATGAGAGAGTGTTAATTAGCTTGTTGTCCCCTGATTTCCTGGGAAAATGGTTCCTAAGTCCAGAGTAACCCCACAACATCTGTGCTACTGGGCTCGAGACCTAGTCGAGCCCGTTCCTGGAGCTACCTGCTCTTCTCTGTAACCAAACTGTAGAAAGCAGGTAGCTGGAGGCTCGGCTGGCTTGGGAGTAGGAAAAGCCTGGAGTCCTGGGCTAGGGCCTCCCCTCTGGTATGGCAGCTGCTTTGGAGCTACTCATTCTAGCAGCTCCAGTAGGGATTGCTTAAAAATATACATTTATATGTTTGTATATACAATTTTAGTGTATAATATATACATTTTCATTGTCGCTTCTCAGTGAAAACTAAAAATTTTGAGTAATGAGAAACTGAATTTTGTTTTGTTTTGTTTTACTTTGTTTTGTTTTGTTTTACTTTGTTTTATTTTTAAGAGATAAACCTCCAAATCTGCATTTCAAAATATCAAAACTTCTGGAAACTAGGAAGTCTGACTTCAGGCGAGATTTACATAAGAGCCTCTGGACTCCTGTTCCAAGTAAGCCAGCAACCTCCCCAACAGCTGCTGGCAAATCCCAACTGCAGCAGAATATCCTAGGGGGGTGGAACAACAATGTGGAGACTCGGAGCTGACAAACACTTCCAAGAGCACTGAGCTGCACCGTGATCTCTCTCAAGCAGTGAATAAATCAGTCTCATAAGTTGCAGCAAAGAGAACAAGATTTCAGCTATAGAAATGTGCAAATTAGGACTGACAGCGCCTGTCTGGGCATTGAGTCTTATCCCCTGCTGTTAAGAAGCAACTACATGGCCTCCCTCGTAACTTGATTGAGCCGTATATGAAAAGCAGGGGTCCTCCACCTGCCCTCTATTCCCCTGAGTTTATTCTAAAACCTCAGTGTTTATGAACCATCTTTGATTTTTTTCCGTCAAAGTGTACTTACTTGTTCCTATGTGAGGCTGCCCTTTTGGTAACATTTATTCCCTGATGTATTTATAGACAGCAACTCTATCCCTTCTCAACTGTGTTTTGAAAGGTTAAAGAGAAGTCCAAAAGAGCTGAGCTTACCAGAAAATTAATGCCCTATTCTTCCCCTGATCACATTAACTCTCTGCACCTCTTCAAGTTTTAATTAATCTTTTCTGAACATATGCAACCTAAATTATAAATTTAATCTGTATGAAAAAATACTTCTGCTACATACAAAATTGCTCATAGAAAGCACACAATCAAGTGTTTTGCCTGCTCTGTCTTTTTCATTTTCTTACACCACTTTATACCAGCAGTTCTCATTAGCAGCTCATCAGCACTTGGAAATAGGAGGTTTCATCCTATTACGGACAGTCTTTGCAATCCCGCAGCATTCCTGTGCATGACTTGATTTTCATCTGTAACGACAGTGTCTCCCAGCTTCATGCAGTTGGCACATTCTTGCACTTTGTGCCTGTCCCTAAATGACACAATTTATGAATGTGGATCCAAAAACCAATCTTTGAGGAACTTCAGTAATATCTTCTTTACTGCCCAGTAACTTTTTTTTTTAGATGACTAGTTATTTTTCCGTTTTATTAAATATTTTCTTTACTTCACAGTCCTTATTCTCTTCACTTTAATAAATATTCATACCTGAATTTATACTGAATAACTCATTGAAATCCTGGTAAATTAACCCAGAACACTTCCTTTGCCCAGAAAGACATTAGATTAGCTTGATACAATATCATTTTAGCAAACCTGCATTCCATTTTATCCTTCTTCCTGTTTGTGCTATAACTTTCCTTCAGAATCCGTTCTAAAAGCTTGCCTAATTTTGAGATCAGTTTAATGGACCTAAAGATATCCAAATCTTTTTTCTCCACTGAAAGTGAGGTACATTTGTTATTCTCTAGTCATGTGGCACTACTTCCAACCAGACCTGCAAGCTGATTGTTGGTCCTTTCAGCTCTCCAGGGAAGAGATTATGAACTCCGAGCAATTTGAATGCATTAATCTCTGAGCTTTATTCTAGCTGACATGGCCTGTTCTTACACTGGCTTTTTGTTGGGTTCTCTGCCTCTGTTCCTACACCTAGCAAAATGGAGGCAAATATTCCTTCAGTTGTGGAGACACACTGAAAGTCTAATTCTTAATCTTTACACAGTGGCCATCTCCCCTCTGTTGTTCCCCGCCACCCATTTCAAATATCACTGCAGACCCTTTTGTGGTGTATTATAGTTTTCTCTGTAGGGTCTTGACTTTGAACAGTCCCCAGGTTTTCCATGCACATCCTCACCTCCGAGCTGCAGCACCCTTTGCTGATCTGCCCTTTTTTTCTACTGCCAGCAGATTCTTTGCTCTTTCTCGGTGTCATTCAGTGTGGTTATACGACCACTGAGGACTGCAGCTTACGCATTATTCAAAACGCAAGCTTCAGACAGCTTTTGTACCAACTAAAGAAAAATCTATGCCACTCTATATCCATGTCCTGATGCTTCTCAATCCAGGTGGCTTCATTAACTAGTTTCCTTAGTCTAATTCTCTAACTGCTCTCTTTGAAATTAATAATCTTGGTTGCAAACTTTTTTTTTTTACTTTATGCTTTCTTTAATTAAATTTTCATTGCTCAGTAGAAGGTGTAACCAGCTTTTGTGCAATAATTTCCCCGCACCTGAGGAGCAATGTTAATGACTCTTGCTAGTTCCCTGGATGTTTCATTTGAGTGAACAGCTATGAAGAGGGATGGTTAAGCAGTGGCTGGTGCAAGTGACTTTTGAGAGAAGCCATTAGCAAACCCTGGAGCATGTTTATAGTCACAGGAAACGAACACACTACTCCTGCTTCTGCTGCCCCAATGTGAGCTGGCTCTAGGGAAAAAGAAGCGATGTCTCAGTGAAGAAGAAATGAGCAAAGCAGAGGATTTTGCCTGTAATTTACAGAAAGTTGTGAAACGCTTCCTGGTACACATTTCCCCAGAATGTAAACTCCGTACCCCTAGAAACCAAACATGATTCATCATTACTTCAGAGGAGATGATCAGTGCTGGTTAGAGCTGCTCAGACAAATCACTGGCATCTGGATACTTTGTCCTACATGGTGGCTTTTACTTTCTAAAGAACTTCTTCAAGAAGGGAAACGGGCTAACGAAGCCTCTGTCCACAGAATCACAGAATGGTTGAGGTTGGAAGAGACCTCTGGAGATCATCTAGTCCAACCCCCCTGCTCAAGCACCTAGAGCACATCATTGCCCAGGCCTGTGTCCAGATGCCCTTTGAATATCTCCAGAGAAGGAGACTCCACAACCTCTCTGGGCAACCTGTTCCAGTGCTCTGTCACCCTCACAGTGAAGAAGTTTTTCCTCATGTTCAGATGGAACTGCCTRTGTTTCAGTCTGTGCCTGTTGCCTCGCGTCCTGTCGCTGGGCACCACTGRAAAGAGTCTGGCCCGATCCTCTTAGGGCCATAAAACCACAAGTCAGATATCTAAAGGAAAGGGAATTAATGGGACAGCAAATTAAGAATACCAACCCTGAATGCTTGTGAAAGTGTCTTATAGACTGACACCAGTCTAAAAGAATTAGGAGGTTTCTGGGGTGAGGGGTAGGGTCCCCCTGTGGCAGAACATGCAGAGCAGTTTGGGGTTGTAGCCTCAGAGCTGCAAAAAGACTCACTAGAGTACTCTGCCTGGCTATGCATTGCTTTACTCAGTCCTTCCTGGTACTGAGCCCAGAAGCTTGTGTGCGATTAAATCGTGTCTTCTGGGAAATACATAGTTTGACAGGAAACCTTCAAATGACAGGGTCTCCAAAACTTAGGGGGACTTAGGATTTCCCTTAGGAATTTACTCCAGTGGGTAGTCTCCCTCAGTTTTAAAATGATATGCTCCATATCTCTTTAATTTTTTCTAATCGCAAGATCGAGCCATYGGTCTTCATTCTGTCTTGCTGTTAGTTTAAGATCCTGAACAGTACCAGTGTATTTTCCTGTATCCTAACCAAAGCATCTCTCAATAGCCACCTCGATAAACTAACTAAATCTTCATTTGCCCTTTAAATTGCTCGCTGTTGAGCATTTTCCCAGCCATAGAGGAATCTGTAAGTTTTTTCCTGTGCCCTCTCCAATTTTCCATTAAAGTTATTTTAAAAATGTAGACACCAGAATAGGACCGTTTATGGCAGTCTCAAGCTTACCAAAACTGCAGGCAGAGGCAGAATCCCTTCCCTCGTTCTACTTATCCAGGATCCTTGGCTGGAAAAGCATTAGCTCCTCCTGGCACAGCATCCTGGTAGGAATTCACACCATTCTGCTTTTAGGATCCAAGTTCATTTTCCAGCACATGGATTTCCAGGAAGAAAGTCCCTTGTTCCCTAAGCCTGCCCTGCCCTATGTCTGCATGCACGTGTTTGGCTTTCATGGGCCATGTTTTCGAAGAGATCCAGGCCACTCAGGCCTCACAGTTAAGTATCACTTTGCCAGCTCTGAACACAGCTGGAGTTTTGCCAGCAGGCTCTTGTATTAACCTCCAAAACACAGATTATCCCCACCGGCAGAGCTCCAATTCCCACTGGTGGCTCCTGACAGTCACCAGGCAGGCCATTTCACAAGGGRAGATAAATGTTCAGCCCTCCTGTAGTCAAAACTCTCCGGAGGAAGTGAAGGCAGGCTGCGGTGCAGCGTGTGTGCAAGCCAGCACATGGAAAAGAGGAGGTCCCTTTAACACATAGCAAGTCAGGGTAACAGGGGGTTGGAGGAGATCCAGTGCTGCTTCGTCTCTGCTCTTAATCATCACCTTCAAGGATGAGCTGGGCAACAGGCTGAGCAAAAGGAAGTCAAATTCACAAGTGACGCACGCAGGATTGTGACACCGGGGAGGAGAGCCTAGTGCACAGTCAGTAGCAGAGACGTGGTGGGGCTCCAGGCCGTACGCAGACTGGCTTCCCAAGACAGCATGCTGCTCCGACCCAGCCTGGGCCCCACGGGGTGCTCAGCTCCAGCCTGCCGCCCAGCACCCGTCCTCCCCATGGTCCTTTCCCACAGAGTGCTTCCAGCCAGGATGCATTAGTGCCAGCTGCAGCCACAGGATGGAGGTGATATCTCTCCCAGAAGGGCGCTGATCAGATGCAGAGAGATGGAGCTAACAAACAAAAGAGCTTTTACTTGTTGCTACCTGGTTTAATTGCCTGAATCAGGGCTATAAAGGCAAAGGGTCTCAAGTCCCGCCAGCACATGCTGGCCTTGATCTTGCCCAGCCAGCACCTGGGATGCCAGGCCCTCCTGCATGCAGYGGCAAGCAACGGAAGAGCAGACAGGCAGGGATCTCGGAGGGATTTGCAGCCAAAGCTGCCACTGGCAAGGCTTGCTGCAACGAGGCTGTTGCTGTGTGAAGCCCACACCCATGACTGCTGCACAATAGTGCAAACATAAAAGAGCTCTAAATCAAACAAGTCGAACGGCTCTGCCCAGCCCAGCGAAGTCGCTGGAGTGTCTGCCTGCACAATGGGATGAAACTTCTCTCATTTTGCCAAACTCCAAGTGGGACGGAAAYGGACCCTGCTGATCACAGTCCCAAAGCATTACCCACCTGCCACGCTCCCCCACGAGGGGCACCGGGCGTCTGCCCTGCACAATGCCAGAGAGAAATGTCCATGCTCCAATCAGCGGGAATCGAAATCACTCCAGAGATGGCCTGGGAAAGAGCTCCTGCAAGACAGCACCACCCCAGCATCAGTCTTGCTTGCTGAGCGGGTTCTGTAATATTGCTRGATGTCAAATGCTGCCAGGAGAGGCTGTTACAAAAACTAATTTCTTAGCTCTAAGAGCATAACCAAGAAATGATCTCTTGAGCCAAAAAGATCAGTCCCCTGCTTTGAAAATGCTGTACCCCAGCTGACCTCCTCTTCAGATCATTAGAGACTTTATACACCCAGGACAGACCTGGCCAAGGCTCTCTGACAGCCTTATACTACAATGAAAAGATCCCAGACATTTCAACCTTCTCTGTTTTCTGTCTTCTGCTAATTTCTGGCACATGGCAATGCTTTGCCTGTCACCCAAAGTGACACAGCTCTTTAAGAGACAGGAGAGCCCAGAGGCTTTGAGCAGGAGGGACCCGTGCAAACCAACCTGATGCCTGCAGCTGATGTCTGCTGGGATCAGAGCAGGCAGCCCAGCGCCTCTGGGGCAAACCTCTCGGAGAGCAGGCAGGACTGCAGAACCAGACCGTGTTTGCATTGGTTGCATGACACTGGGGCACTGTTTTAATTTAAAATGGATTAAGCTTTGTTTTCTTTTTAGCGCAATAACATTGCACGCATTGTTAGTTGATAAAASCCACAGGCAACTATGCCAGTGGGGTGTTGGGATGGACGTGATCAACAACACAGTATGAACTGAGATGGTGGAAAGTGGAGAGAAAAGCCTCACAGAAGTGTGGTGCCGATAGCAAAGACAGCAGTAAGGGCTGCAGCTCCTGGAGAGACCCTTGGGCAACTTCTGAACAGCACCTTCCTCAAAGGGGATGGAGAGGCCTGCCCAGAGTTTGGTCAGCAACCGGAGCAGGACACGGGGTGCAGGGCACTAGGGAAGTGTGTGAGCCCAGTACGCCTTGTCTCACTCCTACTCACAGCCATGCCACCGTGATGGCACTGATGACTCCTACTAGGACACTCGGAAGTGGGGTTGGGGATGTCTCACTTGGCCACAGCATCTATTAGTTAATTACTGTTCTTCCCAAGCTGGTTCTGTCCCTCCCTGCCCTCCCCCTGATTTTCCTGGGGGTTAAGATCCACGTTCAGTGCTGGCATGCAGGGAAGCATTGCCCAGCCAAGCTGCTGTAGCAAAATCATTTTGTTTCCTGGGTTTCTTGGCAGGGCCTTGATATCACATGCATCAGGTCCCTTCACTGCCTTAATCCATGCCTTTTGGCTGGCAGCAGCGCAAGGCAGAAGGGACGTAACTCAGCAGTGCTGACCCTGAGCTGCAGGAAGCGCTCCCCAGACACGAGGGATTTGGGGTGTCCTAGGGCCTTGGAACACAGCTTGGGACTCCCTGGTGGAGGCAGAGGTCCTCCATGGAGCTCTGTCTGGAAACACCTATGACACCCCACCATCACRTTAGAGACCAGCCAGTACTGCCCAAGGCCTGCCCAGGGGCCTTTTTTGGGGGTGGCATGAGCCCCTGCAATAGCCGTCACGTTCTGTACTTGAGTCCCCTACAACCTCCCCAAGTAGCTAAGGCTGGTGGTGGCCAAGAGAAGGCACTGCATGGCCAGCGACCCAAGCACATTAACTCCAGCACACATGATGCAGGAGGAAGCTGATGCTGCCCTTAGAGTGCCCTAGGAGAGCTCCTAGGATGCTCATATAGGAGCTGGTGTCTCCATGCAGCTCTCCGAGCAGTATTTTCCCAGTACTTTCTTACCTGAAACCCTTCATAAAACCTTCAGTTTCATCAGAGAACAGCAGCAAGGCTTGGTGCTGGTTGCCGATGTGCTCCAGACCAGACATCCCTTGCTTTGAATGCTAACAGCAGGCACCAGGCTCCTTGGGGATGCCTTGTCTGTACTAGAAGGGATGCGTCTCTATGCAGGCAAGGACAACAGGAGCTCATGTGGACGTGACGTGTTGGGGCTCAGAGCAGGCTGGGACATACTGCAATAAATGTAGCTGCTGCCGCTGCTCCAGGCAGGAACGCAAGACAGAAGGAATTGGGGGCAGCATGAGAAAACCACAGCCCTGCACAGCACCAGYGTCCACCTGCCCTGACCTGCCAAGCAAGGGGAAAAGCCCAAAACAGCAAGAGTGCAAGTCCATGCACTGTACCAATGGGCTCACAGTGGAGAGAGACTGCATGGATGATAGCAGCAGGCATCTGCAGGGGCCTGGCGGGGAACACAACTGCCCACAGCAGCAGAAGTAGGGCACATGCTCTGCGCTGTGCACATAGGAGCAATCTCATGGTCTCTTCTGGGCTTAATATTCTGTGAATTGGCAACAATGATTTTTCTGGTGACCATCTAAATATACCTACTTGCTAGGCAAAGACTCTTCCCTAGCAGGTATTATTACAGCAGCAGTACAGAAAGGATGGTTTCGGTTACATCAGATGCTGGTAGTTACCTCCTCCCACAATCTGTCTTCCAGCATTTTATTTGTCTGACACATCAGATCCCTTTTGCTTTGAGGGGAAAAGAGTTTGCAAAACACTAAGCAACAACAAATTAAATGTCATCAAGTCAGGCAATTAGAGACCCGAAACTTAATGCCCTTATTTATCCAGCTCTTCCAGCAGAAGAGCTGCTTGGCGAGTGTACAACTGTTGTCCTTGATGGACATTATAGGCATCCGACATTAAAGTGCAGTGGAGACTCTCAGCATTTTATCAGGCCTGGCGTTGTTGTCCCTAGCAAGAAGCTCCAGATCTTTCAGCTCCCATCAGGAGGGCAGAGAGAGAGGACTTTGCCAATCCAAAGSTCTGGGGAATCATGCTACAAATTCAAATCTAAAGACAGCCCCCGGCAGCCCTTTGCAACCAGCAGATTCTCCGCCCCTACACAGATCCAACGGGATCAACCACCTCCTTCAGCAGCAGTCCCAACAAAAAGGGATTTGTTTTCAGTAGGAACCAAAGGAAGAGCAACGGGGCTGTGTCAGCCTGGGGACAGGCAGGGGAGGGACTCGTTCAAGTGCTAATTTAACAAATCAGTGTGAACACAGCAAGAAGTTGAAACTGAGCAAGGATTTTAATCACTGAAGCTTAGAAAGAACACAGAACTACATTACTATAACATATATATATATATACAAGAATTGGAAGCAGAAAAGACCTGGAAAATATATCACACTGAGCTCAGCCAACAGGGGCAGAATGCACCAGGTATTAAACACAAATCACGGACAACCACAGAATCACGGACATGTTTTCTCAAGCAGGACAGCAGATAAACCTCGGGCATTTATTGTTAAACTGCAGACCAGTTTCTTTCTGAAGCTGTAGCCTCCCCAGAGGATAAAAATCTCTCAGAGAAAAACTGAAGTCAGCAAACACCAGCAAAACAATGAGYAAAAAAACCATGGAGCAGGCACTCCCGCGTCCTATGCGAGGCGCCTGTTAGCACAGCAGCCTCCGTGGCGCTGTACTCTGCTCCACTGCCGGTCATCAGGCTAATGCCACGGGACAGCTGTTGTGCCCAGGCAGCGCTGAGCCCCGCGGTCCCCTGGCCCTGGCCTCTCGCTCTTGCCACAGCAGAAGCACTAGGGGATAACTGAATGAAAAGAGCAGGAACAAGCTCTGGGAACTCGTCAGACAAATGCGTTTATAGCAGAATCCCAAGCTAGCCGCTGAAAGGCAGCATTAGTGCTATCACGTGGAGCACATGATTTTGGAATTCATTAAGCCTTTGTTGCAGTCTTAACACTGCCTTCCCCTGTCCCAGCCATTAGCCACGGGGCTGAAAACTGGCCAAGTTTCCTTCACCCCAGGACCTGCCCTTGGAGCAGGTCTCAGGAGCTACAGAGCTAGAGGACGCACACACTAGACAGATTCCACCAGTCCTGAGAAAAAATGGCACCTCCAAGAAGAGGTGTCCCTTGGTACAAATGTGGCACTCCCCACATCCTCTGAGGCTTTTTCAGAGAAATCAGGTGCTTCCAGAGAAGCTTCCCTTCTTCTTTCTTTAAGATAAGCTACACAGGAATGAAAAATGTAATTATTGAGAAGTGGAACCAAGGCTGGAAGTCCTACATTTAACTACTGGGAACCAGAAAAGAAATACCGTATTTGGGGTAAAGCGGAACAGAACTGCAATTGAAAGCTAAAGGAAAATGTTACTGAATATTGTTGGCTGTGACACAGGGTCGTGGTTTTCAGTGCTATCTCAAATACAAAGTCCCTTCCGAACCTCCAACTCTCCATTGTTTGAGGACAGTTTGTAGATTAACCACGCCAGGGATGCGAAGACACAGAGGTGGCTCCATCCACAGCCAGGACACACTAAGCATCATTTTAGATTGCTTTCCCGGCCAGAAGTCCCCCTGCTTTTTCACAAGAGCCCAAGCTAATAACCTACTTGAATAAGCTCGGACCCCAAAGCTAGTCTCTGTGCAATTCCTTTCCCAAGACACCAGGGACTGTGCACCGTGACATCTGTGCAGCTGTGTGTGGAGGCAGGCCCATCCACAGCCTTGCTGAACTGTCCTGCACCCCACGCTCCTATCCCACCAGAGCAGCGCACAGGCATGGGGCTGGCTTGGAGCCAGCGCAGCACTAGGGCTAATGCACCCCAACTCAAGCTTCGACTTTAGGGAGCCCGGTGCAGATATAAAAGCAGCTCTGCAGGAAACAGCTAGGGCTGGGGATCAGTGGGGACCATGCCAGGTCCGGGCTGCCTTCTGCAGAAGTGTTTCTGAAGGAGATCAAGGCGAAACCACTGAACTCTTAAGTGGTGCATAACCTGCCACGCAAGACTGATGGCAAGAGACAGGAAGGTGCCAAATATGGCATGGTTTTGTAGTGGGTTACCAAAGGACTCCAGATTAGTAAACCTGGTGTCCATACTGAAGAACAGAATTAACATGCAAAAAGATAAACGAGGCATAACGGGAAGAGACAGAGTGCCCTTTGTCATACCTCGAAACCTCCTGCAAGTCTCCGAAGAAGACTAACCACAACAAATTGAATGCAAAACCATAACAGAGTCCATTAGAGTGATAAGCTGTTAAAGCAGTAAAACTGAAAACAAAACCAAAACATTTTTGCACTGGAAGCTTGCCAGAGAGTCAACAGATAATAGAGGTGTAAAAGAACCATTCAAATAAGATAAAGTCCTAGCAGAAAAACATGCTGAGCTATCCACACTATCAAGGAACTAAGGGAAATTCCCACACTGGAACTTCTTTTTTACTAGGAAAAATGGGAGGACCTGCTTCAAATGAAAGCATCAGCAGGATATGTTTCAGAACAAATTAATAGGAAGAACAGCAAGTGGCATAGGCCAGATGGCATTTATCCAAGAGCTCTGAAGGAACCAAAGCACACATCTCAACTACTATAGGGCAAGTAACCTATTGCTTAATTCAGCTGAAACCAGAGGAATTACAGGATGCAAATAAGATGCCAGGTTTGGGTTTGGTGGGTTTTTTTTTGTTGTTGTTTGTTTGTTTTAAGGGCTTCAGGGAAGCCCTGGGAACATATAGCTTGTAAACCTGACTTCTGCATTGGGAATTAGGAATAGCATCACTGGGCATACAGAGAAACAGGATTAAGGGGAAAGGGACAACCCCGCTCTGGTGGAAGTCATGTCTCACTCTCTGAAGGAGTCAGGAATCCTATTTCATGGATGGGGGTGGGTAGATGGATATAGTGTACCTGGATTCCCAGAAAGCTCTCTGCAAGGTCCCACACCAGAGGTCCTTAGTTTGCCTACTCCTGCAATATGTTTGTTTCTCATGGTCAATGACAGGGTAGTAGGCAGGGAATGGAAGATTCATGGTCAGTGTTCAAGATGGAGGGAAGTACCAGCAATGTCCCCCTGGGATCTGTGCTAGGGCCTCTGCTTTTCAGTATACTCATAAATGGTCTGAGAAAGGGTGTGAGCAGCGATGGGACAAAGTTTGCTAATAAGACGAAGGTATTCAGCATAGTGGGAATGAATACTATGAAAGAATGAAGAGTTCAAGAAAGATCTCACAAGGAACACTTGGACAATAAAATGGCAAATTAAAATCAGTGTTGGTAAATGTAAAGCGATTTACAAGGAGAAGTTCTGGCTGCACAAGGAGAGAGTTCAGACCAGTTATCCCCATTCAGGGAGGCTGCCTGGGGGTCATGGTGGAAAGGAATGGGACAGAGGCACAGGCAGAGGGATGTCCCCCACTGTCTGCCTGCAGGGTGTCCCTGAGTTGTGTGCTGCAGCTGTGTTTTCTCCCTTCCCTCTCAGAGAAGACTGGAATCAAGAAAGAGCATAAAGGGAAAGAAGAAAAATCAAAAGCATAGCGTGGAGAAGACAACCAATGGAGAGAAGCAGACGTGTATAAAATTACATGTGGTGAGGGTGGTGTTTTGGAAATGATTACTTGTGGTGTTTTACAGTACAGAAACAAGGGCATATTGACTAAATAATGACATAGTAAATTAAGAAAACAAACAAATTTAAGTAATTCTTCTTCACTATGCATCATAAATTCTGAAGAACTAATTGCCTAAAGTTGTTATGGAGGCAAATATTGATCAAAAGCAATCAGAGAGTTTTATGGAAAAGCAACCCAGCAAGGACTGTTAGACATCAGGATACTTTGTTCAGATTATGACTAACCCGAATATTGCTGGAAACAGGTACGAGAGGAAGCACCACTTTATGCCTACATTGCACCTCAGTCTGCTCCAAGCACACACCTGGCTGGCCACCGTCACGCCACGACCCTGTGCTGGTTTGGTCCCTATATTCCAGGCAGTTTTCTTATGCTCTCTTGATGCCCCAGGAGGAGCTGGATGAGAAGCAAAGCCATGGTCAAGCAGCCTGCGAGAGGAACAGCCTGCTCTAAGTGTTGCTGCAAAGCAATGCAGACACCATGTGAACATTCAGTCTGCACAAAAACACTAACCAGCTAAAAGATAGAAGAAACCATATCTGAGAACCACTATTACAACACTCCACAGCAGTTTGACATAGCCCAGTGTGAGGCTAAGGGCGGAGCGGAGAGCCTTTTGTGGGCCGAGAGCCAAAACAGGTCTTTAAACAGATCTGAGGAAGGAAACATGTCAACATACACTGTGGCATTGCCCAGGAAGAAAACAACATGAGGGCTGCAAGTTGTGTGAAAAGAAATTAAGAGTCACACTGGTCCTTGGGTTACAGGTCTGTGCGCCTAAACCTCAAGTCTATATCAAAGACTTCAAGTCTATATCAAAGATGACAGCCAGACTGAGGAGAGGTGAGGAAAAACACAGCTGGCAAAAGGGAGAAGGGTTGAGGATGGAAGAAGAAAAGAATGAAAAACTCTTTTTGCCAGGCTGATCATGAGTTCCTGGACAGACACTCTGAAGGCCAAAGAAAAGCCAGAGTTTTAGTATGGACAAAACAGGACTGATCCAGATTAGAAGTAAATCTTATTCTGGAGATGGTTAGCTGAAATGTTGTTTGCAGGTGAGATCATTCAGATGTAAAGCGCAGAGGGAGATAAGAGTGGGACAGAAAACCCCTCTGCAAAACTGGGGAGGTGGATTGGGAAGCTCTCTGATGGATGCCCTAAAGCACCACTTACAGAGGTGGGAAGAGCTAGGAAGCCAGAGTCTGGAACCGAGAGAGCGTGCTTTCAGGAAGAGGAGTGGGATCTACTGTACTGAAAACAGTCGTCAAGTCAAGGCGAGGATGATGCCTCAGTCCTCAGTTCTGGCTATACGGATGTGTCAGAGGCTGCAGCAGGAGCCAGTCACAGCAGCAGGACATAAGTTGTTAGAGAGGGCCCAGTGGGGAGAGGATCCCACCTCCTCCGGCTGCTGGGAGCTCTCTGTTCCGCGGCTCATCACGCCATGATGCTGGGAAACTGCTGCTGGAAACCTGCCTCCAGGTATGGGAGCAATAGGGCACGGACGAGGTGAACAGGTTGGGGAAGAGCGAGGAGAATGGCATAAAGGTTGGAAAGAGCTGGCTCTGAACTGAAAGACAACAACATTTCATGCATTGCTTATCACAAAGAGGGGTGAATGGTGACTTCACTGCAATGCATAAGGAGATGCCTAGTAACAGGTTAACAGGGCTCTAATTTAGTGGAAAAAAATATATAATGAAGTAGGCACTTTGTCTTCTCTTCTGAAGCAAGTAGGACCKAAGATCTACCAGATGGTGCTGTCATGCATTCAAGTGGGTCGCAGGTCCTTCTTGTTGCTTTTTCTGCCTTTCCCTGGTCCAGGCTCTGCCTGGCTCCTGGCGCCTGGGCATGTCCCCCCAACTTTCCTCCCTGCGCTCAGCCGAAGGCCCACCTGGCAGGAAACGCTGCTCAGGGCATCTGCAGGCTGCCGGGCTCCATCCCGGGTGCTGCCCCATTTGCGTAGCCCGATACAGCCCAACATTTGCCTTTTGCATGAGTACATCCCATCCAGTGCATCACATGCCAGCTGTACTATAACGTGATATAACATGACCTGCCGCTCCACTCTGGATTGCACGATTTAGTCTTTGCTTTCTCTGAGGTGCAACTCCTGAAGTGCCACAAGGCAAGCTGCTGCCACAGGAAACAAGAGAGGCTGCTAGTGCAGCTGCTTGTATTCAGCAGGGTATCCAGCACGAGAGCTGGAGAAGATGAAAGAAATCCTCAGCATAACTCATCCTCTTCTTACACAGACCTGGAGCACCAGTGCCTGACTTTGGCTGTGAGCTGGAAGCATGCAGGCAAAGACCACTCTCGAGATGCCAAAACTGCATTTTATACTTTAGCAACCTGATGTATTCCCAGCACTTCTCCCAGCTTTTCCCCATTTCTGGCATGCATTTCTCCTCACACCAGTCCAGCACTCACCTGACTGCTCCCCAGAAGCATGGCTAGACCTTGCATACAGCAGCAATATCATTACATGGTATATTAATGCTCCTGCTCACCAGAGTCTTGTAGAAATCATGCCAATGCTTCCAGTGCCGCATAACCTTCTCAGCCTAGCAGCTTTTCATTCTTCTGTCCCCTCGGTCTCCCCCCACCATGCCACAGAAAGAGCAGAAGTAGCAGACACAGAAGAGACCCGACCTGCCAGCCAGGCCCACCACCCGGGTCAGTGCCAGGCATGCCCTCCTGGCTGCCCACATTGCGATTCTACTTTCTACCCATCAAACCAGGGGCAAAAGAAATTTGTGATCGATCTGCTCTGGTTCTGGGAAGCTTGCCAGGAGACCCGTCACATGCAGCCAGTGGAGAAGTGCTCTGACTCTCCCCTGGTGACGCTTCCCTGGAGTCGCGTGCAAGCTCGGCTCAAAGAGCACTGTTTCTGCAACAGCACCTAGAAAATACCAGAGGCAGCAGGTAGGTATGGGGCAGGCGCCTTGCATGTGCACCCAGTCTGCCCAGTCCTCACTGCTGCTGTGATAAAGCACTTCACAGTCCTTGGTTCAGCATTTTCCCCACAAGGCTGTAGGAGAGAACAGTGCCTTGCAGCTAGATCTTAGCCCTGGGTTTACACCACTCTCCGTGGCACAGAAGCTAGGAAAGAACTAGGCAGCAGCTCAGTTCCTGAAATGCATTGCTTTTATATGCCTTAGTTCTGTGCTTCAACGAGGGTTTAGTAATGTCTTGGCAGCAAGGCTGGTTTATGAGCTACCTAGAAGGAAGGTTTTCCAGACACCCACAGGCTGAGGAAGCCAAGGGAAACATTGGTGCAGGGGTCCAAGGCTGCCCAGCAAAGGCACCTGAGCTCAGCTGAGAAGGCTCTGCAAACAGGAGCCCTTGACTGCCTGGACTGGTCCTGTCCTGAAGAGCCCCAAAAGCAGCTGCCAAAACCCCATCATCAGGAGGAGAAAAGGTGCGTTAACACTGCAGGTCATTCCTGGCAAAGGGGAGAGTCAGGATGTCATGCTGAGACAACTACTGCTTCCCCGCCTGGTCCCCAGCACTGCTCTCCCTACGACCCAGGACTGCTCAGTACTAATGCTCCAGACCCACCAGGAGCACATATAAGGGAAGTAGAATAGTCTAATGCTTGAAGGCAGGACTAAGTGCAGCTCCAGTGTGTGCAACAGGGGCTGGCAAAGTGGCGTGCACATAGACCGGCTGCGTTCAGGTGCACAGGGCCCTGCCAGGCAGCGTCGGCAGGCACAGGGAGCTCAGCTCAGGGTGTGAGGGGGAGATCAGCTGATTACAGGCAGCAGTTGGACACCAGGATTACTAGGCTGTGAGCCTTCAGATTCTGCACTCAGACACTTCACACAAGTTCAGAAGTAATTCTGCAGTGGCAATGCGGCCAAGCTTCTCAGCCGTGCTGCCCTTTCCTTAAACAGGCTCAGCACTGCACAACACAAGGGAGAAACCAAAGGGCCACTGTTAACTTTCCTTGGCTCAGCTCCATGGAACTGTACCTTTTGCCTAGCTTCCTTAGCAAACCCAGGCAGCAACCTGCTTGCTGTATAACACTGCTTCTTCCAAGATAAAACTCAACGGCACACAGCTTTATTCCCTGGTGAGCCAGCCGCAGTGGCAGATGGCAGCTGCATCACTGAAGGGTGCATCAGCACAGGACAGCCCCAGCTGTCACCCATCCTAATGCTCCAGGAGAGGCAGGCAGGGAAACTTTGCCAGGAGGCCTGGAAAGGGGAGAGTCTGCAACAGGCACATGTGAGGGGCAGGCTCTTGGTGCCAGCATCTGGATGGTAACTGAGACACGAGGCTGCCTCTGTGCATGGGCAAGCACTGGCCCTCACACAGGTATGGACAGCTTGGCTTTGAGCTCCTCACAGGTCCAGTCCTGTCTGCAGTTACTGGATTACCTCTGCCTACTCTCACAACTGTTAGCTGTTCTCCATTTACAGTCCATGCCTGAACTGACTGCAGATTAACAGGAACAAAGAAAACCCTGGGCTCCACCTTAGGGAAGAACTTGATTAAAAAGTGATTTTTTTAAAAGGCAGAAAATACATAACAAGTAACCTGGTCCTGTATATTCCCAAATCCTCTACCCTCAGGCATATTGTGAGGATAAGAAGAGACCACAGTTTCACCAACTATTCCCTGACTTGAGCGCTGGCCAAGCGATGGGGAGCAGTGTGTTAGCACAACTGGGGCACAGATACAAGGGCAGGCAATGCCCTCTGCAGAGAGATTTTCTTGTCCCTTAATGGTCTCAGCTCCCGTTCAAGTGCTTCTGCACTCAACACAAAAAGGACACACCAGTTTCATTCCATGCCTCCCCAGCCCAGCTTCCCCCAGCACCCGGCAATGCAGATACACAGGACCAGAGCAGAAACAGAAGACTCCAGGAAAAATGTTTAGGAAATCAGCACACATAGCTCTAAGTGAACGCGTTGTTGGGAGGTATCCAGTCTGTGACAGTTAACACAATTAAGTGTGAGGTGAGGGGTCTCCAGGCATGCTGAAGTATTGTCAGGCACTGTGGATCTGTGCACAGGGGTGTGATTGTTCCCATCCTCTCCCCTCTGCCAGGATGAGATCAGTCCAGGTACTGCAATCCTAGCTGAATGCTGAAGAAGGTTCATTCCTGCAGGAGTCCTGCCTAAAGGCACAGGGCCAGCTGCGTGCAGGGAAAAAAAGGCTGCTATGTATCTGGATATGCTCACCCAATTAGGCATGGCTCAGCAGCACCAGAAGATGACAAGGCTAAATCATTTTCACCTGCAAGAAAGTTGGGAAACACAATGAAGTGAAGAACGTAAAAGGAGGGCTTCATTCAACAATCCCTATATAACATGCTTGCAATGATTTATGCAGATCCCAGTTTGTCTTCTACCTTACCTCAGGCACAAGAAAAGAGTTCCCAGAAACACTAATAACCAAACACAGGAATGAAACAATTGAGTCAAACACTTCAGGGAGAGGCCTTTGTCAGCCACCCAGAGGAAGACAAGACAGGCCGCAGCTAATAAGCTGTGGTCCAACATGAACTTCTGGGAACTGAATGACGCAGGGAACTCAGCAATGCCTGTGCAGGGCTGCAAACCCTGAAGTAAATCTGCAGCCAACAGCATGTTCTTCTGATCCCTCTCCACTCCCAGCTGCTACCAACCCAACAAATCCAGATTTTTCTAGAAGTGTACAACAACATCACTACTGCTTCTCCCTGGTTTTAGTAACTGAATAGGACATTGATTTAGCCCATTGACTGCACAGGGGGAGCTATACATCCACTAGATGCTTCAGTCAAATAAGGTATTAATCTTACCCAGCTGTGTCAGAAGGCTCTTCCTGGCCCCTCCATATACCCTCTATAACCCACCCAGTGTATTACAGCCTCAGTAACCAGCTGCTGTGACCTTGTTTAAAGTCCTTATTTATAAAGTCCTCAGACTGCTGCTTTATGTTCTCAGCCTTGCCTTCAGCTCACTGTCTGTGAGGCTCTCTGCCCAGCATCGCCTTCTGATGCATGCCTCTCTCCACCAGTTTAAGTTATTGCAGCTGACTATGCAGTGTGTAGATTTACTTTCTGACGATCCTCTTCCTCCCAGCCTCAGACCTCCAAACTGTGGTCTCTAACAAACTCGAGCTCCCTCCAGCAGCTTTGTTGCGGTACTGCAAGCACAATGCTCACCACGGGTGTCAGGAACCCAACCCTACGCTGATCGTTTCCATTTTTCCTGGCCTCCCTCTGCCACTGATCTCTTTGCAGGCCTAGAATAGAAGCTGACAGCTGCTTTCCATCTGTCCTGCTCTAAGTAGTTGACGGCCAGAACACTCTCCAAGGTGGCACGTAGGAGGGGAAAGAGCCCCTTTGCTCCTCCATTTCTTGGGGATGCTGAAGTTGCCATCTGGCCTCCTGTGCATCTCCTCTGCTTACCGTGTCACTTGGGCTGTATGTCCTCAATGCTGAGGGCTCGACTGCAGCTCAGTACAGGAGCTGTTCAAGGGAACGGAAGAAAACTGCAGTGGGAAGCAGAGACACAGCATTAGGAAAGTACTGGCTAGGTCACTGGCCATGTCACAGCCCCTTGTGTTGTGCACTTTTCTTTGTGAATCTCAGAGATCCTCTCCCAGTATCTCCTCTAGTCTGGCACATTCAGTGAACACACCCTGGATGCCAAGATCACCAAATAAAACCTCTCATCCAGGAGACAGGAAACCAAGCACCACTTCTGGAAGCCTCCTACCTCCTGTACCTGGACAGGGCAACTCCATGAGTCCTACAGTGGCTGTGGGGGCATGGCTGTGGCAGAGGAATGCACTGGAAGGCTGGAGCTGCCCCCTGCTCACCTGCTGGATTTCCCGCATCGCCAGACGTATGGAGGAGTGAAGGCGAGGGAACGCCCGCTGACTGCCTCCCTCCTCTCCTGGGCTTGGCTTCGTCCTGCTCTCATCCAGGTTCTGTTGCTCTTGGCACTTCTTGGCCCTTCTGAACCACACGCGTTTGAGAACTGAGGCTGCTCCTGTCTGCAGAATGGGCCCCCTGGCAGGAGGCCCAGAGAGGCAAGCCTGCTCTGCCAGAGGGGTCTCCTCCTCAGCTGCAGATGGAGTCAGTGTGAGGCACTCCAGGTCTTCATAATCCAAACTCCCACTGCTTTTCTGAGGGTGAGAAGAGTGGATTCGGCAGTGGTCACTACAGACCTTCTACATACCCCAAACAGCACGGCTAAGAGCAATACCCCGCTGTGATTACTGACAAGCATAGGGCAGGGGTATCATCCATCCCAGGAAACCCCAATGTCCAGCTACTAGCCTTCCCCAGTACATGCAGAAGAGGCCAGGCTGCTTAGTCAATACAGGACTCCCACAACAGGGACACAAAGCAGAGATATTGCCAAAGTGATTATATCTGCTCAGGGCACAGTTCGTGCCCCAGCTCGTTTTCCTGCTGCAGATCTTCAGGACTCACCTGCCCACAGGGAACAGTCAGTGTCTCCATGAAGGGCTGGATGCCCACAGTCTGGTGATACTGAACCAGTTCAGTGAGCGAGGCATGAGCTCTGTCTTCACCCAGAATTACATAGCGTGCATTGGGCTGCATCTCAATCATGTAGTGTCTGCAGCGACCTTCACCCCTGGGGAGAGAGACAGACAGAAATAGTCAATGACACAAGGCCACAGCATCTCTCCAGGACCCAGTCGTTGCTTTCTGTACTTGTCTCAAGAGGCCCAGGTGTGATCAAGAGCCACAGTACCAAATATTGCAAAGACGCAGGAAATCCTCCATGCTGGAGTGTTGCACACCGTGCTAACAGGTGCTGGAGGAGCATCAGTTTCCCCAAAGTCAGCAAGAGGGGCACAAAGAGATCCCAGGCATCTGGATCCAAACCCCAGCAGCCTGTACCACCTCCCAGGCCTGTTGTCCACATTACCACTCTGCCCTCCCTCTTGCCTGGTGCTGTATGCTTCCAGCATTCTCTGATTACTTCTCCTCAGGCTCTTCTCTAGAATAATTTTCCTGTGCTATATCACATCTCCTCAGGCCCCAGTGGATGCTTCTTCCAGCCTGGATTGCCCACAGCCATTTAACACACCCAAGCAGTACCTGCACCCTGCAAGCCTCAGAGTCGCACCACCCCACTCACAAACTGATCTAGTCTTTGGCAAGAGACAGACTCTGCAGTGTCCTGTTTGCTATTCCAGACTGTGTTTGAGGCACCCCACCACAGAAGAGGCTAAGCATCAGGCTCAGTGGACTACTCTATGAAGAAAGTTAACTATTCCAGCCATACATAGCTCAGTTTAGGATTTTCTTCTTCCTTCTCTGCAAGGCTCATTACCTGTATGTCAGGGTGTAGCCTGGTCGGCTCTGGCTGATGCGAACAAGGAAGCAGCCCAAAGGCTTGTCAGTCAGCAAGTTTTCAGCTTCCCTGGAAGAAAGAGTTTTTCAGAGGACAGTGAGCAGTTGTCTCTCTGCAGGGATTCCCAACCTTGCAACCATGGCAGTGGTCCCAGTCCACAGGGAGGCCAGTATCTGCCCACTGTGTTCCCAGCTAGAGGTTTCCAGGCTCAGGCTTGCTAGTGCAGGGAGGCATAAACATGCTGACATGGTGCAATACTCTCAGCCAAAGCCTTTCCAAGCAGGGCTGCTCCAAACCTGCTCCAGCAGTCTAGTGCAATAGCAACAGCCACCTTCCAGCACAAAGCACATGACAAAGCATGGCTGAGATGAGAAGCCTGTGCACATGCGCATTTCCTTGGCTCTGGGGCTGCTGGAAGAAGTCAGAAGGCTATGGATTAGTGGCGCTCAGCACGAGGTAAGCCCAGTGCCTTGGAAAAAAGCCAACTTTGGCTACACCACTCTGGTTCCCTAAACTTCCCTACTGGAAAGAGGTCTTCCCCCTTTTCACCCAACAGACAAAGCACTGCTTTGTGCTTGCCATGTGCTTTGCTCCAGGCTAAAGGCAACTGCACATCACAAATGCAAGCTGGGATTGCTCTTCCTACTCTATTACATGAGGCTAAACTGACTCTGCTGCACTGGGACTTAAATCCAGTGGCATGAAGCACCACTTCAAAAGTCCTTAAAACCTCAGTGCGTCTTTGGGAAGGATCTGCAGGCAGAGAATCTGCTGTTTCCTTCATTGTGAAGTACTCATCTCTAGCCTACATTTGAATTAAAACAGTTTTGCCCCACAGGCACTAGCTCTTCTCAAGCATTCTTGCATCCGTGGACAAAAGCACTGATGCAGGTTGGGGCTTTGTTAATTAGCTTTAAAAAAAAATGTAGCTGTCAGCCACTATAGGGCTCTGTACTAAGCTAACACACTGTGTAATGTCTCTGAGTAATGCTCACACTGACAAGCTAATAAAACCCAGCAACTTGTGATCTAATAAGACCAAGGAGACCTGTAGCTTTAATGGAAAAAAAAATAGCAAACTGCAATAAGATGATAAGGATGTTTGAATGACATGCACATTTGGCAGCAATGCCCCTACACAAGTCTCCCTAAATAAGGGGGACACAGGCAGTTAGCAGGCATGCAACACCATAAATTAATTTGTATGCAGGGGAAACTGTAGCTAGAAGCTTTGGCATCTACCTGCTAACCTCACTATCTTGCTGCTATCTGATCACTGGCGTAATCAGCATTTCACTGCTTGTCACACTGCTTGGAAAGAAAAAGTGTTTGGCTCAGCCAAGAGAGTAATGTGAGAGGCATACAAAGTAGCATAATTTCAGGCATTTAAATAAAGGTTTTGCCAAAAAAAGCTTGGGAATTCACAATCCCTTAAACGCTTCCACAGGAAGGCCGGATTTTGTGGATGTCTCTCCCAACCTAGGGGATGTAAATTCCATCTGTGCTATACTCTCCTTAGATGGGCAGAGGTATCTACAAAACCCTGCCTCCTCCCATACCTGGGGGCTTTGCAAATCTTGCCATTGGATACTCACAGAAGCCCCTCTTAATAGTCTTTTTAATAAATGTATATTGAATTCTGCGTTCCTCTGCTGTAAGAACTGCAACTGAGAAATGTGAGAACAGCCATAATGAGTCAGTCCAAAAGTCCACCTTCATCCCATATCACATCTCTGCAAATGGTCCAGAACAGGATAAACATTTATGGGTATTTCCCCTCCAAGTACTTTCCCAGCCTCCCTTCCCTGCACAGGTTCTGTATTTAAGAACCCACAGCGGATTTCTTTTCCATGAGCTTGCACAGCCTTTCCTTGGGCCCATGTAAAGTTTCAGCGTTCATATCCTGTGGCAAGGAGCTCCAAAGCTCCCTCTAATGGTTTAAAGCTCACAACCTAGAAATGAAAAGTCCTGCATGTCCTTCATTTCTTTACGGAGGCAAATCCACAGGACTCCAACCTCTCCTCCTAAGGATGCAGCAGCTTCTGCCTGTTTGCCCCAGTCCCAGCTGCAGCCAGTGTGTCCATCCCCCAGTATACTTACCTCCGGCTGATCATCCCATGCAGCCAGCTTGGAAAGGCCCCATCGTCCTGCATGACCTTCTGGGCCTGCGTCTCTCTGAACCAACGGATAGTTGCTCCTCTCTTGAGTTTCCTCATTTTTGCCTCTTCTCCAGTCTGTTCCTCTGTCCCCAGAATGGGGTGAGGCCCAGAAGGGTGCAGGAAATTATCAAAAGGAGTGGACTGAAAATGGGGACAGGGGAAAGTGGGCATGAAAGCAAGGTCAGAGGCAAGGCCCCTTGAAGAGATCATTTGGTAGATTCCATTCCTGAGTCCCTGCAGTTAGGGTAAGATCACCAACCATCAGACTCTGCTTTCAGTTCCTCAAAGGCACTGAACAAGTTTTTTCACTAGCCACACTAGGAAAGGGCTCTCTCATCTCTGATAAAGAGCGTGTTCTCCTGCGACCACATGCAAGAGAATATGCATACGCAGAAGGTGGATGGAGCATGGAAACCGCACACGTGGCTAAGTGACCCCGGACAGAGCTAATATCACTACCTCTGTGAGTTTGCTGCGTGGCCGTGGGACTGGTGGCTGTGGTGGCATATCAGGTGCAGGACGGGGACAAGGCTGAGGGCGTCTCTTTCGTGGCACAGGGACTGGCAGGGAAACTCTTTCTGCAACAAGAGGAACAGGTAGATGAAATCTGGGATCCGAGATCCATGGGATCTGTCCTCCATATGCCCAGGATAGGAACAGGCATGCTGTCACCCATGGAGGACAGGAAATATTCTGCCTCTCTAGCACACACTATAGCAACAGCAGGAAGAGGGACCATCAGGAAAGTAAGTCTGGAGCTCAATCCTTCCCCATCTCTCATCAGCCAGGCTCCTGAGTCTGGGAAGGGGCAAAAGAGGCAAAGAACATGGCCTCAAATCCACTGTCAACTCCCACTCCACATGCCACAAGGAGAAGCTACATACAATCACAAAGTAATGATACAAAACTCTCTCCCACTGGGAGAAGGGAATGGGAAAGGCACAGCCTGGCATTCCTCCCAACACAACCAGGTAAATGACCTCCATCACTCTCTTTCTACTCCTCACAGAGAAAACCTCACTTTCAAATGGACCACATTAGTGGAGCCCTCAGCCCCACGAGAACCAAGGACATGCCACCATCACCAGCAACTTAAAGCACTTTGAAGTGATCGTCACATAAGCAGCCGCACACTAGCGTAGTGGGAGTGGGAACAACTCACTTTGGGCTTCTGCTTCCACCTCCAGCAGCCGGCTTCTCTCTCTTTCTGCCTCCTCCTGTAGCCGTAGTGCCTGAGCTCTCAGCTCAGCCACCAGTTTCAGGTATCTCTTCCTGCAGCTGAATCCCCTGAAAGCTGTTCAGAGAAAAGCCGTGGTTAGAAAAAAATGCTAATCATGCCTTGTCACTCCCTAGTGGAAGTGATATTCCTTTGCCCTGTGCAAAGCCTTCAACACTTGAACTCCATTAATGCAGAGCAGTGCAGGCTCTCTGCTGCTAACATGCAGTCAAAACCATGTCAGAACTGTTTTCTACTATCCAACCTGTCTGATCACAGATTTTAAAAATCAAATCACAGATCTGAGCTCTCATCTCTAACGCCGAGGCACAAGATACCTAAAGAACAAAACATCACACAAGGGCCACTGTTAACCATTTATCTCCTTTGGGACACTACTGAGTAAAAGCAGAGCTCAGCTGTGCAGGAGTCAGGATTTCCTTGATACTAGTCTGTGAGATGACCTTTCCCATAAGCAGCCATTACAGGGTTCACCAACAGCATTAGAGACATTACATTATCCTGCTTACTTAATCAGGTATTAAAGCCCATGAATTGAAAGCAGCACCCTCTCCTTCCCTTAAGGACACTACCCACACATCTTTCCCACAGATGAGAACAAGGAACAGCATGTGACAGTCTGATGTTTGTTTTACTGTGTGGTGCACAACCGGAAGCTTCTCAGATGCTTCAGCAGTGGGCACAGTGCAACAACTGATACAGAAGAGAAGTACAGCAGAAAGACACCAGGCTGGGTGGAAGCCTGTTCCTCCTCCTGGTTGTCCTAGTCCTCATGGGGCCTGTGCAGAGGGAAGTACCAGATTGCCCACAGCACCCTGCTCTGTAGAAACAGGCTGCCAAGGCATAGACTACTTGGAAAAAAATATATATATCACACCCTTCTGCCTGTCTCTGAAAGTAGGAATGAGATCTGCTTCACTCTCATCTACTTGAGAGAGTCTCCTCAGCTTAACACCACGCACAAGCCAACCCTCACTCCCTGGTATGAGATCAGAGCTGAGGGGCTCTCCTGCCCCAGTGCTCACCTTTCTGTATGACAACTGCTGCTCTTTCCAGTTGCTCCACACACTTTGCCAGCTGTTCCTTGTGCCAGTATTTAAAGAAAAGTCGTGACTTGCTGTGAGGTTGGGGAGAGAAAGAACCACTGAGAAACACTGTTTGTCTGAACTTGCATCCCATCATCCTTTGAACAGGCCCTTCATACAGCCATAGCGTTCTCCCTGAAGGGAGCCAGATAACAGTCTACATGGATAGAGTCTCTGTAGTTCAGGCCCCCCATTCCCTGCAACAGCAATCCACACCTACCCACATATCCAGCCTGTCAGCTCTGTACTTTGCAGTATCTCCAAACAGCTGAAAGAGATGAAAAAAGTGCAAAAGTCATTTTCCACCCAAAGTGAACACCATGCAGCCAGTGGTTTTAGGTGTATAAAGGAGAAGAAAGTGCCTCAACACTTCTGTGTTACATTCTTTGTCCACTGTCACCTGATCACATTCAGTAACTGGCTCACAATTTGTAGAGCTCCTTGAGGTACAGCTAAGAGAGAATCACACTGGGGAGCATCAGCAAAGGGGTTCCTAGAGACAGACTCCCTTCAGCTTCTTGGAAGGCAATTCTGCAGGGCATATCCTATTCTCAGAGGTGGCTTTCGTCATTTAGTTTCTGAACTCTTTGGAGCAAGCAAGTTGCAGGATCTGTATGGTGATATTCCCTAGAAAGAACTAGTTTTCCAATTCTGATTTCATTTTGCAGGCTCTAGTGATAGAACCTGAAAAGATTCTCTACTTTCCCAACATTTGTACCTCCCACAATACTTAGACCTGAAAGCAAAACTCCAGATGCATCACAAAGACAACCTCCACCCTCTGCCTGCAAATCCAGACCATAAAGCCATAATGGCACTTTTTACCAGCATCCTGCATAGCAAAACAGAATTGGTTTTCCTTCTCTCATCCAAATTCTGCTGTGCCAGAACATATATGCCAGGTTACTCTTTTCTCAAATGCATCCTGTGATTTTCATGTCTGGAAATACATGGTGCTGCCTGTCTACCACCATCTCTCTCACCTATAAGACCCTCTCTTGACCTCACTTGGGTTTGCAATTCTTATTAATTCAGTATCACCAGAAATTTTAAGGAATTTCTGTGAGGGCTGGAGGAGCTGCTCCCAGGAGAGAGCTTTTCCAGAAGAACATTCAAATCCTTTTCTTAGAAGAAAAAATATATATCAGCTGGCTGCCTTACATGCTTCATTCTCACAGTCAGTCACAATTGACTGTGGCAGGAAGGAGGGACTGGAACAGTGAAGGAGAGAAGGAGGTGGGGAGTTGCTGCCCTAGACATTGGAAGGGTAAAGCTGACAGGATCAGATTGTAGAGCTGGAGAGACATTCACATTTTAAAAGTTGTGGAGGCACAAACAACCAGGTGCTGCGAGTATGTTGTGCCTGTACACATAGAAAGTTCTTGTGCCAGAGACACATGCTCTCTAGCTTGGGAGACATTCAGTGCTGGCTGCTTAGTCAACCCTGTCTTCAACTTATTCTTCTCAGATCATCAGGGAAGAACCTGGAAAGGCAGCAGGAGGCTGCGCTGAGTCCATATCCCACTGAGTACAGTGGACACCCTGACCTTATCTTAATCCCAGAAACTGAGTCCATTTACCAGTTCTCCTTCCACAGGATAGGAAGGCTATATATAAAGCAATCCACAAAAGATCTCATTCATCATTGTACTAAATGATTTATAAAATCCTAACTGTGTTTGTCTAGGAATTTATAATCCCCATCACCACAAAAAAACATCCTCACTTTGTTCCTTTTACTCAGTTTGCTATGCTATCCTGAGAACAAAAGTTTCTGAAGAACAAAATGGACTAAAACTGGATTGCACATGATAGAAGCAGGGTTCCTACCTTTCTTTTGTGAGAGAGACATCTGGTTTAACTAGAAGAATTCCATATCTGTCAAAAACAAACCAATTCAGGAAGGTAAGAGTCATATCATTGATGTGCTGATCCATGTCACTCTCACAGCAAACAACAATAAATCCGTGCCTTTCTCATTAAGTCTTCCATAGCAAATAACCCTATGGTCTCAGGCATGTTAACTTTAAAGATAATTTTACTCTCTGCCCATATCCAGTTACGAGGGTCACTTTCCTGACAATATTTAACATGGTACTTTCTAAAGGTTTAACAAACCTTTCAGCAAATTCCTCAAATGAGGGTCTCCAGGAGAAACCATCTCGTCGGATCCGGATGGTCTCCAGCAGTCCATTGTACCGGAGCTGAAGCGGCAACATAAAGAAGATCAGAGAAACAAACAGATACAGGCCAGAACAGGTCATCAGGATATCAGCTTGTCCCTCTGCAGACAGAAACTCCTTCATTCAGTCCAAACCTCCCTAGTTCAAACGAAAGCTTCTTTTTAAAAATGCTTCCTTGGTTAAAGACTGAATTTACCAAATCCTGCAACTCTTATGATTAATTACTCTCAGTTCAAAGTTAGAACACAAAAAACAACCAAAATGATTTTCACCTTCTAGCCATAGTTACTGCTTTACTTCTGTCTCTTAGAGGATAGCCTTCCACTTCCAAATCTGTACACAGAGGTACTCCAAGGCACCAGATCAATTTCCCACTTAATCCTATCCTTTCTTATATATATCAAATAGACCACAGAGCTTTCTGAACTCTTCTGAACATTTTCAAAATTCTTTAAAGTGCCTGGACCTCAGACTTGACACAATATCCAAAGACAGTCATACAGCACATTATTCAAAAAAATACATCTTGGCTCCTATTCAGTTGCCCTGGTTCATAGGTGAGACCAGTTTCCTCTGAGAAGCATTGTGTTTCCTGGAGAAGTACCGTCCGTTCCAGTCCTCATCCAGGAGCTACAAAGATGAATCCTAGTACCTGACAAGTAGATCTTATTGCATTCATGAAAAAGAAATGGGAGAGAACTGGGAATGCAAAACCTGGATCGAGCTATCTGTGTCACAAAGACAACTAAGCACCCAGAACCTTTGGATGCATAAAAAGTGTGTCCTACTCTTTTCTCTCCAAGGGGCATTCATTCAGACCAGCCAGCTTCCAGCCATCGCCATGGTCTTACAGTGGAGTATGCACTTCCCTGCCTTAGATCCACTTCCCACCAAGGCTTAGCTGAAGCACCTGTAAAGAAGATGGCTTTTTCCTCACCTGCTGCAGCACCACCTGGCTGTCCACCACACCTGGCTCCTTCCGGCTGTTGGGCTTTATACAGCGTACAAAGTGCGGGTTGGCAGAATACATCCGCTCCATGAGCACCATCAGGGAATGCTGGTGAGGGCAGAGAAAGATCAGCAGCGCAGCAAGTCAAAGCATTACCAGACCCCTCTGAGAGCATTATCTTGCAGATGAGAACTGCCTTCCCACCCACGAATTGAGGCTCTTGTAACATCAACTGCCCAGGCTCTGATGACAGCCAGGTCACTCCTACCATGATCAGCTGTGCTTGGTACCGAGAAAAGCCTCAATCCATATGTTGGAAGCTTTACTACATGTAGCAGCCTGGAAGCTCTCAAGAATATCCCAGCACACATCTCAAGGGGCACTGCAGGCAGCAGTATTTTACCCGAAACTGAGCTCCCACTGACTGCTTTCGTGTGCTGTTGAACTTGTCATCTGCTCCCCGTATGACCTGAAACCAGACCAAACAAAAGGATTACCCATGGAAAGGGAGCCTGATTACTCTGCCAGAAAGTAGACAGCTAAAAGGAGAGAAAATGGATTTCAGGGAAGGGAAGGCAATTTAAACATGGCAATAGAGGCAAGCAGAAAACCCAGTAAACCATTTTCAGTCTGCTTCTTCAATCATCAATATCAGGAACTGTGCCACCAATTATCAGTTGCCATGCAGACCAGAAGTACAATACCTTGGCTTTAACATGAGGCATCAGTGTCCCTGTCCTGGAGATAGTGGCTGGAAAAACAAAGACAGTAATTAATTTTGTACCCTTACCCACAATCAACCATACCTAAACATTCAAACCTCACTTCACACACACATCTCCCCACAAAAACTGAATCACGGAGAGGAAAATACAAGGAAAGAGCTAAAGAAGAGCAGAAGAACAATCAGCTATATAAAGCAGACAATCCAGGCAATACTATTTTCTGCCACCAAAAAGACAAGGCAATCAGGTTACTGAACAGCCCTTAATGACCTTCAAAAGAAATATCATCAACAGGGAAGGTCTAACAATGCAGGAAAAAAGTACAGATAGCAAACAGAAAGCTCACCCACAACAGTCAACACAGAAGATTATATAAAGTTATAGAACTTAAAAATAATTCAGCAACAAGATGAAAATTCAGGGAAGTTGAGTTTACTGGACGATTTAATGAGAGTCTTGCACACCCTTGATGCAACAGTGTCATCTGCACTGAGAATAGGTTATACCTGCTGTTTATGAACTTGCAAAGAGTCGGGACTAGACTAAATATCCTCAGCAGCAGTGTGGAAGAAGCAACAAAAACAGACATTTGTGAAACATGAGCAGAAGAAATGCAAAACACAATGGAGACTGGAAATGAAATTTATTAGTCACCTGTAAATCCCAGATAGCTGCTTGGACTTAACAAGACAGAAAGAAAAGG
>NW_020450994.1:2917749-2930683 GCF_003343035.1 Apteryx rowi | reverse complement strand
AGGAAAGGAGGAAAGGAGGAAAGGAGGAAAGGAGGAAAGGAGGAAAGGAGGAAAGGAGGAAAGGAGGAAGAAGGGAAGAAGGGAAAAAAAAAAAGGAAAAAAAAGAAAAATCTGCACCAAGAGCACTGTATTCAACTAGCCAAATTCCAAGGAAGCATCTACCTGATTTTTTTTTTTTTAAAGCCTTTACATTCACAGAAGCTTTGGAGACTGTGAGGGCTTATCAGTAACCGGAAGAAGGGAGTGTAGGGAAGGGGGAGAAATAATGCACCTGACTGCGGAGTTTTTTTTATCCAGGGCTGTCCCTGGAAAATGAAATGTGTTCAAAAAGGATCATCTCTGCACTCATTGCTTGTGTGTCTACTACACTATTTACGTTGTGAACTCTTTGGTGCTATGCTTTGTCCAGCTTCGTTTCTAGACAAGAACAGAGCATATGGAAGGGCCAGTGGAGACAGTCCTGCACTGCCCCTGGAGAAGATGGGCTGTCTGATGCAAAGGAAGACATCTAGGCAGTAGCTAATTCTCTGGAACAGGAAACAACCTGCCTTGCTTTCCAGCCATGGTCAGACTGTCAGATAACAGCCAACAGATCTCCTGGAGAGATTCCAAGAGGTCTTGTTGATGGGAAAACTAACATCCTGCTTCAGCAGAAAGACAACACTCAACAAAATCTGATCCCCGGAAAGAGCAGCCTCTGCTGTAACTAGCATCTGTAAAGAAGGTCAGGCTTGCGATCTCAGAACTATGCCGTATGGAGGAGTGCTTCAGTTCCACAGGAGGAACAACGCGAGGGCACTCCTGAGGGGTATTTCTGCTACCATGCATATGTACCAAGGGGAATGGAATAGCTCAGATAGCTCTGTATGTGTCAGAAGCCTCGCTCCAGGCAGCAGCCTTCCCAGAACCTCTCTGAGGCTGCCAGCTCTGGTGCACATTCATGGCACACGAGCCTCATTCCCACGCTTAGGTCTTGCCAAGGAGGGCCCTGATTAACGTGGGATGCCCCATCACAACAGAGGGACTTGCCTGTGAAGAGCACACTGAGCAAAGGGGTGACACTGTTGATGAAGAGTCCACGAATGTTGGCTGGCAAGGTGTCTCTGTTCTTCTCTAGAAAGCCACCAGCGGTATATTGTACCTAGGGGAAAGTGCAGCAAGTCAGCAAGGCCAGCAGTGCTTACAGGTTGGCCCAAAAGCCACCTCAAGAGCTTGCCAGAAGCAACTGTTAATCTGAATGTATACTGGCCTGCACAAGAATTCTGTAAACACATATATGCTCCCTTCAGATGCACATCCTGAGCAACAAAACCAAGAGGATGGGGCTGAGGCATTAGAACTACAGGACTGCAGCATAACACTGAGACATTCACCTTTTCTTGTTCTGCCTTCCTTCATGATGATGATGTTTCATTTACTTTTGGTTTATGCTTCACTCTCTTTTCTCGTTGCTCTTCCTCTTTCCTTTGAAAAGGCTTCCATTCTGCTTGCCGCCATGCATCCCCTTGTTTCTCTTCCTCCCTTCCTTTCTCATCCCCAGCCTGCCATTCTCCTTTCTATGTTAAATGTTAATCTTTGTAATAATGAATATCATAACGAATAATGTAGTCAACAGTTGTGGAATTAGACTACTAAATTACATACTCCAATGACACCACCTTCATCTGCTCCTGCTACAAAAATTAATTCCAATCAATTCAATATATTGGGCCAATGCATTCAGAACTGGTGGCAGTAAAGTTATACACAATAGCCCTAAATCAAGATGCTTTCATATTTAAATATGCAAATAAGTGCCCTCATTTTCAAAATGCTCTGCTGCTCTCACTGGGTTGCTCAGTGCTTACAATAAATTAGTGACTTTTATACTCTGGACCCCTGACAGCTAAACATAAGCCACTAGATTCGCCTCCAGGGCTTTCGCTTTATGAAGGGCTATTTTAAGACCAGAGCTCCAATACAGTGATGACAGGTATAACATAAATACCTCTAAAACCTCATGATTCCCAGAGAAGCCCCATTTTCTTCAGGAGTCATCTCTCCTCCCATACTTTCTAAAGAGCTCCATTTACCCTAGAAGGCAGCTCCCAGGAAACACATCACTCCTGTGGGACTATACACTGCTTAACTTCAAAGCCTTATTTGTCAAGCAACACATTTTTCTCCCCTACATACATTGCAAAGCATACTTCCTGAAAACCGTACTTACATTCCCAGCATAGTGAACGATGCTGAAGCCCAAAACACGGCCCCGGCCTGGCTGGAAGTGCAAATTCCCCTTAAAGCTGCTGTTCAGTTTATCCACAAATGTTTTATCAGTTGCCTGCAAGAAAACATTTTTCGTAATCAAACTATAAAGCTGCAACATAGGCCTGATCAGGGCACACGGAAGTAAAACAAAGTGTTGGAAGTGGCCTTGACCATGCAACAATTTCTGACTGTACTTGAGCTTATTTGACTCTACGCAAGGATGCTGATATCATTGGACTGTCCTTGATCTGGCTGTCCTGTCCCATCATCCACACATGGGAACACCTCTACTCATCCTGCTTTTTATAGTCACACTCCAACATTAGAGCTCTCTCTGCAGCACAGATATTCATTGCCACGTTCTCCACGCCATTTTCTCTGTCTCCTATCTCACTCATACCTGAGGGAATGCACTCTGCTCATCCAGAAGAGACAGCAGCCCAAGTGGTTTGGCCAAGAGCAGATCCTGCAAGGAAAGGAGAGTCATTAGACATAACTAAAGCAGTACTCTCTCACCTACATCACCATTTGCAGAGCTTCTTCCCAGATACATCTCCTCCCAATGGCGGAATGAGGAAGTCTCCTCTCGGCTGGATGGAGCACCTCACTTCTGTCAGTCTTATATCACTCACCAGAATGGGTTCGTTATTGCTGAACTTAATAGTTTCCCAAGGCAGCTCTTCCTCCCTGTAGGCAGCCTGCTCCAGCTGAAAAATGTGCTAAGATAGAGAAAGCAGAGATTGGAGCCCCCACACTTGGTTAGACAACTCTGAACATCTTCCTTCCCACCTTGAGCCGAGGACAGAGGCATGGCTCTCTTATTCAGGGATCAGAGGCCCAAGATGAAATTGCTGTTCTGCATGCCCATCCATAATCTTGTTGCTCACTGCTGCTGCCACATAAAGCAGGAACATCTCTTAGGTCACCACAATGTTCATGGGTCCCTACTCTACTAGTCTGGTCATTACTTGACCTATCTGCTCCTACTTTCCCTGCACCAGTGGTTCCTCTGCCATGGCAGATAAGGTTGCTGCTCTATACCCTGCTGTGCCAAGCACAATTTCTATCTTTCCAGGCAATGGTCCTTGTTTCCTCCCACTCTCCTTCATGTACCAGGTAGATCAGTGCTCTGCTTTCTCCCGCCACGCCACGTGAGATCATCCACTGCAGACTTACGTGGTTGAAGAAGTGCTGCAGCTGCTCGTTGGCCAGGTTTATGCAAAGCTGTTCAAAACGATTCACTGCAAAGTTTTCAAACCCAAAAATATCCAAGATTCCTAGAAGAGGGGAGATGAGCATGCCATGGAGCCTGCAGACCATCCCTACAGGTAGCTAAATACCCCAACACATAACTACTGTCATATGGCCGTTGGGGCCCACAGAGCCAAGTTGTCAGCTGCACATCTCTCAAAGTTCCTTTTGGAGAACTAGCTAGGAGATCCCCCACATCAAGCCCCAGCTCCTCTGCAAAGCGAGAGCATCCCAGAACTATAGTCTCACAGTTACTTCTGACCAATCGGCTGCCCTGGGCTGGCTCCTGCCCTACAGACTTCACTCTGTTAACTAGTATCTCCAGCACGATCATCTCTTTGAAAATGTAACCCTGAATGCAATCTTCAATACACCTCATATTGCGCTATTCCTCCATCATGGCTCAGGGATGCATCTTTGAGGGCAGAACAGGAGCAAGACAAGCAGAACTCACTCACCTATCTCCCTCAGCTCCACCTCAGGATCCACATTCTCAGCCAGTAGCTCATTGATCTTGGAAACAATCCAGCCAAATACTCGGCCATATGCCACCTTTGCAATGGAGTCTCGAGCATCTGTACGGGGCAACAGAGAATGACAGTGACTCACTGAAGGGCTCCAAGGAGAGTAGGGAACACAGCATACAAGCTGGCTCAGCACATCCACCTCTAGCAATAATGTCTAATAGTTTATGAAGTTGTTTTGGAGATGGCAACTAATCAGATGTCTGATGATCTTCCCTGCCCTCTGCAAGCTCAGACAGAACTCCTCCATTCTGAAGTCTTCATGATATTCCTACAAGACCAGATATGGGTACTAGAGTACTTGTAAAAATCACATAAAATGGAAAAGTTCATTTCAAAAAAAAAAAAAAAAAAAAAAAAAGTCTAGCTGCTTTTTAGAATATCCAGAGACTTGTTTCCTCCTCTGCCTGTCTACTGAGTATAAGCCCTATCACAATCAAATTCAAGCTAAAGCCTCCAAGTAGTATTTGGAAAATTGAATGGTTCCACTGCAAACACTTGAACTTCCTGCTAGCCCACAGTGGCTGTCCGAAGCATTTAAACAAGGAGAATGCAATTGCTGAAAAATGTGCTGACATTCTAAGAAGAGGGAGACCAAATCGACATGACCCATCGATGCACTACTGACTGGAGATGTTCATTTTATTGTCTAGAGAGATGCAAGAGGAGACATTTGGGAAACAGAAGTAAATAATTCTAAGTTTTCACTTTTTTGTTCTATTTTTTTTTAAATCAATAATCTAGAAATTCTGGGATTTCATGTTTATTTTTAAAAAATGTCTTTTATTTTAACTCAACCTTTTTGTGAAGATTATCTTGGGTTAATTTCTTTTCTTACTGAAAGAGAAAGTAACACTTCACACTTACTATTTTAAACATACTTCCCATACATTTCACTCCTTCCCTGACACTGTGCTATGACACTGATCTTCTTAGTTATTTCTTCAACTACTACCTAGGATTCTGTACCTTGCCAGCACTCTGCAGCAGCAGCCTTCCCCTCTTTTGCACAAATATCTACAGTTGTCTTCAAGACTGGATTTGAGGGAGAAAGCAAGGATAATTTCCTGGTTTCTCAGTTAAGCTCTACAATCTCCTGGAGAGCAAACAAAAGCAGTGTTCATGATCCTATGTGTCAATGAGTCCAAGAGGACAAGCACAGATATACTTACCTTTATGCAAGAGAAACAAGGAAGCTGCACAGATAGAGATCTTTACTACGAAGAAGCTGCACATGAGTAGGGATACCCTTTCATCAAATGCAGGACAGTCTTTCTACTCAGTACTTCTATGATTCATATGTTTCTTACCTTCCGCCTGCTGCCTGGTGTGAAAACGCTGAATCTGCTCTCCCCGGGTCACTGACATTGTGCAAATGAGACATTTCAACAGTTCATCTTCTTGAACTCCAAACTGACCCTGGGAGAGAGGAAATAGATGGGGATAGCCAATACTGAACCCTTATGTGGGGACTGTATCTCCTTGTGCATGTGTGACACCCAGTGTAATGGAGCCATGATTCAGATTGAGGCCTCAGAGTTCTGCTGTAATATAAATATTACTTTAACATCTGGCAGCAGTAGAGTCAGATGTATGCTCTGAGATCCTCACTATCCCATGTAGTGATCAAACTCGCTCTTGCTCGCTCTTTGAAATACTTTGCATTTTAATTTCCCAGTGCTGCCACCTTTCACCTTCCGTGGAAGCTATACACCAGTCCCTGCTGAATGGTTTAATGACTTACTATTGTATAGCACCACAATGAGGTGGCTTTGCAGGTGCTAAGGGGAGCTTCAACAGACTTTAGAGTCACATGAACCCACAGGAGACAGGAAACAAAGGGAACTCAGGTGCAGCTGAACTCCTTAGTAATTGTTTTAACAGGAATTCCCTTCCTGTGGGCAATAAGTGAAGAGCAAGACAAAAACGTTGGCTGCTGAACAGATGTAGGTGGCTGTTTCATGTATGGCGTAGGCGGGAAACAGGCAAAGAGATGGGAGTGAAACAGAAAAACAAGGGCACTGTGGTTTCAAACAGGTCAAAATAAAAAGACACAGAGAAGACAGAAATATTTGTTAAATCTTTCTGTTCTGTATTGTTAACAAAACAGATAACATATCCATCCCATATAATAAAAATGAGATGGTCCAGGGAAATACGCACTTCTTAATCTGATGTTAATTTGGGGCAAAATAGCAGAATGTTTAATTCAGGATTAACAAAAACTGATAGCAGTTAAGATGGTATCTTTGGACAAGATTACAAGTCTAGAAGACAAAACTAGTGTACAGATACCATACACTTGAATTTCTCCAAGGCACCACACTTAGTACCACATGACTCTCGATTTTAAAAAGTTTGCTTTATATGACGTCAAGAAGATATGTGTAATATTGCCATATGCAAGATAATATTTCTGAGGAAAAGAAACCAAAAGCCTCAGAATCACTGTACAGCTTAGGTGCTGCAAGACTCAGTTCAGTGGTACAGCTAATATTGTCCCTAGATACACAGAAAATAGAGGCTGAGAATTGGCTTTTTGGGTATCACTAGCTGTGGACACAGAGGCAGTCATGGGGTCATACTGTGCATTTCTGCAAAAATCTCCTTGTTCTTCAGGAGTCTTTAAGAGACAGAAACCTCCCCTGCAATCACTGGCAGGAGCAGCCCCCCAGATCCCTACAGGAAAACACCAGCACCTTACACAAGAATTTAAGAGCACTTCTTAACAAAAATATTTTCTAAGGATGATGCAGTCACACTGCTAGCAGGGACCAGTATCACATCCACAATGTTTCTGTCAGCTCTTCTTGTGACTCACCGCTGCAGCTTTCAGCCATCCCTGGGAAGCTTCACTCACTTTTACAGACCCGTTGTTCTCCTGAGGCTCAAAGGTCACATTGCCCAGAGACAAGACACCAGCCAAGATTGCCTGCATGTCCACTTGTTCCTAAAACACACAACAGGGGAGACTGAAAAGCTATCATCACCCAGTGCGTAGCATATAACATCCATAGTGTAGATACAACCTGCCCCAAAGAGCTTCCATATTTCTTAGATCACAAAAGGTGGAGAGGTGAGGGAAAGGCACAGGCAGCCTGCAGGGGGAGGCTCCACACAAAGTCTGCAAGATTCAGGTGGTTTGGAAGCACCATAGAAAGTTCAGAGGGTAGAGAAATGGGAAAAAAACAGCAGCCAGAAAGAAACCGTACATCTGCAGGATGCAGAGATAGAAGTGAGGTGTCCCTGGAACTCACCTGTTCTTGGAAGCCCACCATGTCAAGGGCATTGCACACCTCTTGATATTTGTGCTTCCAATGCTGAGCTACATCTTCGGTACCAAATCGTCCACTTATGTACCTGAGAAAGTGTATATCCCATACAAAATCGTCACATAATCAGCACAGCCATCAGTCCTACCCCAAAGTAACAAAGCAGATCAGTGGCAGCAGAGACATGAAAGGGAAAAACTTTTCCAAGGTCATACAAATGAGAAACAAAGAAGAGATTCTAGACCTGCCAGCTTGCAAGCTGATCCATAAGATCTCTTCATGTGTCCCCATTCAGATCCTGCTCCCGCTTCCATTCATTTGTTCACCCCTACCAGGCTCTACCCTGGCAGGGCCATAGGCTCCACTATGCTGCTTCCCCCTCCACCCCACAACATGAATACTAAACGGGGGTCTGCCTTAGAAGTACCTGTAAAGTGAGGGATCCAATAGCCCATACATCTCCTTTTCCTCTGAAGAGAGTCCAGCAAACATGTAGTAGAAGATATGGAAATTCCTCTCTCCAGTATCTTGTTGTACCACCCGTGACTTCTCTAACAGATACTCGCTCAGCTTTGCACCTCTCACTGTACTCAAGAAGGTGACAAGGTAAACTTTGCATCTGGAAATATAAAGCTGACCGAGCTGTTCCCCATCACTTATTTGGTGATAGAAGCATAGAGTTGCCTAAAATAGGTATCTTGTGTACAACACTCTTAAGGCTGCCCAGCATCCTGGTAGTGGTCTTCTCCATGCTTCCCATTATCTTAAAGACATCTGCTTACCTCCGTTAGAAACAATCAAGGCTTCAGGCATGATGGAGTACAACTGACACCTCCTCTCCACCATGACCCTAATACCCTTCCCATACCCCACGCTGTCTGAATCCAGGTCTTATCCTAAAGCCCTAGTTGCTGTAGGATTTTTCTTAATTGCACACCCTTCCCACAGAGTATCAAGTTTCCGAATTTTACCCACCACAAGTTCTGGCTGCTGACTCCAGTCCCTCCAATGCCTACCCATCCCCCAAACTAGTCATTTCAAATGTTGCCCTTGACCTTACCTGTATTCTTCTGGAAACGCAGCTGTATGTATTTTCCAAAGCGGCTACTGTTGTCATTCATCACAGTCTGGGCATTGCCAAAAGCTTCGAGCAATGGATTTACCTAGAACAGGCATACAAATAGCACAAGCACTCTTGAAATTAAGTGATCTAATCTAACCTATTTGGAGAAGTTTAACCCGAGCACTTGATGTTTAGCATTCTTCTCAGTTACTGATGGAATAGGAAGCACTTCATCAGCACTCAAGAGCATCTATTTTATCATATCCTGGATAAAAGAATTGAAAGAGACAAATATATTTGCATATATTCACATGGGAGCAAAGAATGCTTGCTGGCTGGAGAAAAAGGGACTTGGGGTACATGCTGGATAACCTGCTGAACATAACTTCACAGCACCACACTGTAATCCCAAATGGGCTAACTCAGTCCTTCAATATATCTACAGAAAACAAGTAAGACGACTGTTTTATTTCTTCATTGTCACCTCTAAGTTTTCCACAAGCAGCTCACCTGAACTGAGATGAACTTTGCTGCAAAAGGAGGTGTAGCACATTGGCTACAAGCATTGCCAGTCAAGTCTGCCAGGGTTCATTAGGCCAGGCACAACACTGAGCAGACACAGCTATTCTGCTTCTAGAACCTGCTCAGGTCAAAAACTGCTTGTTAGTGTGGCCCAAGCCACCTCTAAGCAGAGCCATCAAGTATATCAAGTTCCCGCAACTCAGAACACAACACAGGCATTTATCTCAGATCCACCATGGATGACACTACACTGAAATAAGAAGCTGTTCCACAGCCCAAAGCACAGCACAGGAACACCTCTATGGCTCCACAGGAAACCTGAAAACAGACTTTATAATGAAACAGACCAAGAGTTTGACCTGCTTAACTTATCACATGGAAGGTTAAGGTATGATTTGCTCAGAAACTTCTTGGACAGCAATTCAAATAGAAATACTTTAGATCAAATATCAAAATCAGATAGTAAAGGTATATTGAAGTAGCAAAGATGAAGCTAGCCAGGAATAGCAGGTATGCTTCTGAGAGTAAGTATTTTACTAGTCAATGAAAGGTTACCAAAGGCTGCGTGGATTCTCCATCCCTGCGTATCATTAAATCAAGGCTTTGTTTCTCTACAAAAAAAGTCCTTGTTCTACATCAAACAGGAAGTGATTCCAAAAAAGCCCCTAATCCCTTTTTACAGACATCACGCTAAAATGATCACAATAGTTATGTCATTTAAGAACCAGCCCACTACATTCCAAGCAAACAGAAATACTGATCCTTCCACCCCTTCTAATTTGTGGTCAGCTATTTCACCATTCTTACCCCCTATTTCCTTATAATGTGGCTAAAGTTTTGTTCCCCTGCTTCCAGCATGATAATGCATCGGGAGGACCCTTGAGCCAAGTACAAGCTGCTTGCAGCAGCGTTACTTCTCCATTTACAAGCATCACCCTGTAACGACCTACCTGTAAGATCTGCTGCTCCAGCTGTGAGTTGCCTTTACATAGGTTCATTATGTGCTGCAACAGTAGCTTTGTACTCTCCGTTTTCCCTGCACCACTCTCTCCACTGCCAAGAAAAAGCAAAATTAAGTTCCACCAGCCATAAAGTGTAGTTATCCTGTCCCTTACGTCTTAGTGCCTGCCCCATCGCTTGAAAGCACTCTCCTACATCCAAGTGTGTCACACTTTTCTCAGCTACACCGCATATGTGAGTACCAACTTGCACCACAGCTTTATACAGCGGGCTCCACAAGGTACTGATCCGTCCCCAGAGGAATTTTTCCTCATCCATTGGGGGGTATGCATACGCTCCACACTATCACTTCTGGATGAGGTACACCAAACAGCATTTGCTCTGCTTCTTAAGGAAAAAAAACATATCTAGCTCTTGGAGAACAACACCCTTCAAAAGCATTCTGGTTCACAGATTCCCTCACATATGCTTGGGTTGACAGCTTCCCCTTACTACAAAGAGATTTGCCCCATCCTTCTTATATCCACAACTGAGTACTGATCTCATGACAATGCAGCAGTCTCAAATCTCAGGCCTTTCACTTATCCACGTGCTTCAGCTGTTTTCGAACACTGGAATACAGCCGCAAAGCTGCTCTCAGGCTAACAGCTGAGGCACTGCACATCATTCTGGCATCACATATTTCCAGCACCTCCGCCTCTAAGTCAAATAAGCAGCATATGCAAAGCAGTTTCCCCAGTCCTGGGAGGACTGAGGATGTACAGCCTGTCAAGGCAACATGCCCTTGGGCACCATTCTGGCAAAGACCTTTAGCATAAGCATAGGGAAAAAAAACAAATGCAGGAAATGCTGAAGGTATACGCAAGGGCAGGTTTTCATTACACACCCGACCTTTGAGCTTCCGGTGTGGCTTTACTGCTCTGTAGCTCCCAGTAGCCCGTGGAACAATGTAAATTCCACTAGAGCTTCCAGACAGAAAGCTCTTGGCACTGAGGCAGCGTGGGTTGCTCTCCTGGGCTCTTCTCCCCAGACAAGAGACCAGACAGTGACTAGAAGAGCAGTAATTTCCAGAGGGAGAGCATCATGTTATAATGACTATACCGGACTTGGGAATTGTTCTGGTTGGAAAGGAAAGAAGGAAAAGAACAGGGTCTCAGCACGATGCACAGCTGGGAGCCAGGGTCCCAGTTTACTCCTGTCACTGAGTCATAGCAAGACACTGCTTCTTGGGAGGATGCCAGGACTCACTGCCAGACTCCTTCACAGAAGCCAGTTTTACTCCATGTTTCCCAAGCTCACACCAGCTGCAACCCTGGGCATAGCACAGCTGCAAAGCATTTGAGGCATTTAGCCCCCACGACGGATACCTGATCCCAAGCACATATCAGGCCGCCATCATCTGAATATGTACAACCAAAACAGGACTTGTTGTCAGCTGAGAACATGCCATCCAGACAGCGTCCCTACCCAGTATGCAAAATGATTTGTTTTCAGTGACTTCCTTCCTCAGCAAGGGCACTATCAACCAACATCCCCATGCTCAAGGCCACCCTCATACCCTCCAACAAGAGAAAGAGCATCACTAGGTCCCACAAGCACACTCTCCAGCTGCAGGCGTGTAAATGCCCCAGGCTGTGAAGAAAAGAAAAGTCATCTCCAGGAGACCCAAGTGCCCTACCACAGCATACGGAGGCTGTGACTAAAGCCAGGCTGGAAAGCAACAGGTGCCAGTGGAATTTGCAGCAGAAGATGACCTAATCGTAATGAGCCTTTGTCACTTTGGAGGCAGCTGCTGTGTCCAACATCAGTTGTAGGCTCTGAAACACGCCATCTGGACCTCACAAAGTTGGAGTGACTAAAGGGAGAACAGGAAGGCCAGGGAGGCCGTGTTTATATCCCAGAGGAAAGCATACAGGTTCGCGCTAGGCTGGAGATGGGCATCTTTCACCTGGAGACTTTTCAAGCACAGGAACAGTGGAATCTAATACAACCCCATGCTGCTTTGATGAACTATGGTCTAACAGGAGGGACTTCCTCCCCTCTCGCACTTCCACCAACCCAAACTTTGCCCATACCAGGTAATCTTATTAGTGAGCACTTTACTGCTTGCATATAGCAAAACCACAAACTTCCTGCTGTAGGAACAAACAAAACTGTTAATAGGATTGCAGGATGCACAGCAGTAACTCAGATTCTCATCTCTGACACCACAAACTGCTGTCAGAAGATCAATCAGAATACTGATTTTTCAGAGAATGCCCACAGATGGCTTTCCAAGTGGCTGGACCCTTAAGTCTGCTCCCAGTCCCACAGTGATGCTCAGCAGCAATTCAACAAGTCATTTCCCCACCACGTAAAATGAAAATGTTGATAACATGATCAGAATACCAATCTAAAGAAAGAAATACTACATTAAACAGCTGGCAATTGACATTTCAACTGAGATGACATTTAAAGTCTACTCTGAGCTAATCAGAGTAGATAATCAGCTGGTATTTTGAAGCTTTCCCTGCTAGCTGATGCCACCTGTGGTGCTGCGCAGTTCCAACACGACAGCAGTGACATCATGGAGTGAAGTGTTCACGACACTCGAACGCTCTTTGATTACAAGAAACTCAGCTTTCCTTCAAGTACTGAGAACTTCCCAGTAGAATAAGATTTTCCCTGATCAGATTCCCAAATGTCTCATAGTAAAGAAGAAGTAGTTCTTCGTTACCCCGCTCTTTGGTTGTATATGGGAAGCTCAATTTGGGGAAAACTGTTCTATTCTGTTCTTTATCATCTTTATTACAGCAGTTGCAGCGGGAGCTGTTTCACGAGAGAAGAGCTCCCTACGGCTTTTCCCAGGGCAGCTCAGTCTTTCCAACGCTCTGCCCTCTGCAGCCAGCCCCTTTCAACCCAACACGGGGTTTTGGTTTTTCTGGTTCCACAGGAGCCCCATCTGCCTGTTTTCCGGCCAGCTCGTGAGCGGAGGCACGTCTGCAAACGAAGCTGGGTTCTGACTCACCGAGCCCCTCGAAGCTGAGGTTTGCCCGGACCCGGGCAGCCCTCCGGGGGGGAGGCCGCAGCGCCGCCCGGTCCCCGCGCGCCCA
>NW_020450994.1:2847471-2916854 GCF_003343035.1 Apteryx rowi | reverse complement strand
GGAGCCGCGCTGTGGGGCCAGTGGGCCGCTGTGGGCTGGCGGGCTGGGCTGGTGGGGGCTGGGGGGCGGCAGCTGCTGGGGGGCGGCAGGCCAGGCTGCGGGGCAGTGGGTGCTGTGGGGCAGCAGGCCAGACTGCGGGATGGTGGGTGCTGTGGGATGGTGGGTGCTGTGGGGCAGCAGGCCAGGCCGTGGGATGGTGGGCGCTGTGGGGCTGGCAGGCACTGAAGGGCGGTGGGCTGGGCTGTGGGGCAGCAGTTGCTGTGGGGCTGGTAGGCAGGAGCTGTGGGTGTTGCAGGGAGGCAGTGTGGGGTGGTGGGTGCTGTGGGGCAGCAGGCTGGGCTGGGCTGTGGGGCAGCAGGTGCTGTGGGGCAGCCAGCTGCTCCTCACCCCTGCGAGGAGGGACAGCTGCTGTGGGGTTTGAACCCCGCAGGCCCTCCCCGGGGGGTGCCCCCGAGCCAGAGGGAAGCAGGTCACGTTGCCGAGACCTCGGGGTCTGGGGCGCCTGGCTGTGCCCTGGCCTCCTGCGGGTCTGACCTGGCTCTGCTGGCCCCACGGGCACCCCACACCAGCACCAAGCTGCTCCAAGGGTTTTGAGCGGGCTCTGCCGAGCAACTGCCGGCCCACAACGGCTAGCGGCGGTTTGACTAAAAGATTTCTGGCGGCGAAAGGAAGGCGTCAGTTTTAAATAAGAAGCAGAAGGAGGTAGCAGATAACAGCAACGCTGTGCTGGGAGGTCGGATCTGTCGCGGGTTGCTAGTCCTTAGATGGCGGTTGAAAGCAGAAAGTCACAGTGATGCGAGCTGCCAGGGCTGGGGAAGCACGAGGTTGTGTGCTTGCCTTCTTGCAGCTCTTCCACAGTTGGCTGACTTTTTAAAATTTTTGTCATGGGGAATGATGAATGACAGAAGGGAGAAGGCAACAGCCAAACAGTCAAAACTTGTGAAAATAGGGAACTGGAGGAGGGCATGGAGCAATGCACCCTGAGGAACACTTGGTTTTCCCCTGAGGTGGATGCCCGTGGTGGATGCTGCCCTAGTTTGGAGATAGTCCAAATGAAAGGACCTCTGCAAGAGGCCCTGCACACTCAGTGCATGTGAGCACCATGATCTCCTGCTCACTGCAGGGGCCCAAATCAAAGGACCCTGTGAGCCAAATCAGAAATGTGCCCTCTGCTCCGCAAAGAATCCACCAAGCTGTGTGCCCAGTGGCATTAGGGAATTAGTCCTAATTGCAAGCTGGTCTTCCAGGACTCTTCAACTTGTTTTGGTGGTAAAACACCCACTGGTTTCTGTCTAGTTGGGATGCAACAGTAAGGAAATGGAGCGTGTGGACTGCAAGCACGTGGAAATGTCACTGTCCTTGGAGATAGGATATAGTGCTAAGGACATGACCCTTAGCTCTGACCCACTAGGCTGTTAAGACTTCAGAGAAATATCAAGGGTGGTTGGGCTAAGATAATAAAGAGAGATTTTTGGAGACTATTAAAAATATGAAGAAGAAATTCTAGAAATGTTACAGGGAATATTTCTAACAGATCACAGAGTAGTTAACTGTACAGAAAGTATAATCATAATTTCTATTCTGTATCTGGGAAAAAGCAAGCTGACCTGCTTGTGTCACCTGTAGATGAAGTATTTTCCAGTCTTCCAGCAGGTTTCAGACAGGTCTAACCCTAGAGACTTGAAAGAGTTATTGTATAATATATCTTGGCATACTGGGAGTATTTGCACTGTTTTATGCAAAAGAGATATGGTCAGACCTGTTGGGTGTGGGGTTTTTTTTGTTTGTTTGCTTGGGGGGGGGGTTGTTTGTTTTTAACAAATTGGGCTGCAAAAGGTAAATGGTTCACGATCATGACATCAGCCTCTCCTGGCTAAAAATACTGTATGAATGATCATTTTAGTCTTATCTGTGAGTACTCTGCAACTTCAGGCTGATGCTGAGCTCTTGCTTAGTGTTATCTGTATTTCTACCTCTCTGGCTAACCGAAATGTCAGGTCTGCCCTATTACAATGACGAAGACCTGGCCTCAGCTAGACTTCTTGTTTCCTGAACGGCTGTGAGAATAAACCTCTGGAGAAACTCTTGCTACTATAAAGTACTGCCTGTGTCCCTTCAGCTACCCGGACTTTTGCTAGCACATCAAATGACTCTCTGTACACATTTTCTGCAAAATTTTTATTTGTTTCAAATATTGGCCTTTATCTTTCAGGTGTTACATGGCTTATATTCAGGTATCTGAAATGTCTTTAGAATGAAGACTGTATTTGAGGAATACAAACTTTCTACATTAGTATAGCCCATCCCTACAGGAGCCAAAACTTTGTGGGGGATATTTCAAGACAGTGAGGCAAACTTCCACAGAAACTGCAGACAGATTGTATCTTGCTTCATGCTGTGGCAAGCATGCAGCAGGCTGTTTTGCCTTTTGTTTAAAAGATGGAGCGATATTTAACCAACGCTCTGGTAACACATGCCTCTTTCTCTGGTGACAAAATAGTTGATGTTTCTTCTGCATATAACAAAACCACGACCTTCTTGTTGCGGCAGCAGAGAAGCCAGTTAATAAGGGTAGTATGATTCATAGCAGTTGCTCAGTCTTTCTCATCTTTGAGACCACAAACTACTGTTAGAAAATAATCATGCAAATCACTGACTTCTCAGAAAACCTCTGGGGAAAACAAGCAAGAGCTCTCTCTCTCTCTCCCAAGACAATTCCTGTGGCTGGTTTCTACTTCTAGAAGGCCTACCAGCAGCACCTCTTTCACCCCCCAACTTCCTTGATTTTTTTGGGAATGTTACATGTAGAATCAGGCAAAGCACAGGAAGCAGTAGCTTGTGGGCTAGAAAAATGGGTGGGATTGAATGCTTGGGATTTGCTCACAGACCCGTCATCATGTACTATTTCTCTTGCTTTCACAGTCTGATCTTTCTAACACTGTTCCTCTGGTTGATGCAGGACTCCTGTATCTACAAACAGGAATGCACAAGAAAGCTGTTAATAACAATCCCTGGTAACTGACTTCCCTTCTCCCATAGCAAAGTGTAGTTTGTAGCTCAGAATCCTACCCTACAGCCTAGGCTGTGCATTTGTCATGTGTCTGTCTCTCTTGGCTCTTCAGGATACTTCTCTGTATCTCAGCCCTGAGTCTACCATGAGTGATTCACCCCTGCCATTTACGGCTGGAGTAAACACTGTTGAAGAGCAGAGGGCTCGCTGGGAGAGAAAGCGCAGCCGGACAGCCAAGGAGCTACTGGAAACTGAACACAAGTATCTTGGGCAGCTGGATCTGGTGGTCACAGTGAGTATTCTGGCTCCTCCTGAGATGTGGGTGCTTTCAGGCAGCATATTTTCATGGGGAAGTGTCATAGAGCAGGACTCTGATGCATCTCTACAGCATGGGACAAATCCCAACTCTTCATATTGTTGGGGCTGAACCGCTGGCAGTATTTTTTACCTCCTCTGTTACATCTGATAGCTTGTGTTTTTGGCCCCTTGGCTTCGTCCATATCCAGTTGTAAGTCATAAAGCTGTGCTTGTATGGGGCACGTAGCTCTAGATGTTTGAGATCTATGAAACAGAGGGGCACAGAGGAGACAAAGATAATGAACAATGTGGTTAAAAACAGATGTGTCGAGGAATATTGAAATAGACTCAGTCAGTACTGTAGTGCTGTTACACGTGTGTCTGTAAAGTTATGGTAACATTGCCAAGAAGGCTTACATCTGATGATTTTTTGGGTAGGCATTCCCAATGCTTGATATCCTTTTGAGCTCGAGAGAGTGCAGGCTGCAACTTCTGCTGCTGCTGCTGCATGCTGCGAATAACCTCCGAGTGACCTGTGATTGTTAACTGTTTGATGTGTTCTCTCCTTCCTACTTAGTTCTTCGTGACAATTTTAAAGGCCAAAGGGACGCTAAAACCTGCTGTGCTGGAAACCATATTTGGACCCCTAGAATCCGTATATTTGGCCAGCCAGTAAGTGAACAGTCTGATATAGTTCCTTTAATTATATGGGGAGGATTCTATACTGATGAGGAAACAAGATTTCAGGAAGTAAACCCAACATCTTGTGAAACAGGCATTCATTTCTAGCATTGCTAGCGTTGGTGGCACTTGGAGATGTATCGGGAAACTGCTGATTTGTATCCGCACGTCTGGATACCCAGTTGCTGTCTGCATAGTGGTTTTAAACTCAGTAACTCTGCTCTGCAGTATTCTATAAAAAGGGATGCTTTCTGTAGCTTACACTGTGACCATTACGTACATGCTGTGGATGGAAACTGGATGTGAGGTGGTGACTGACGAACGAAAGTCAGGGTAGGAGCTAACCACAGGGAGCTGAGAAAATGCTGTAAGTGATGTATTTCTCCATAGTTATCTTTCCTCCTTGTGCACAGGGTTCTCTCATTTCACCTGGAGAGAGGGAATTTGGGACTAGGACTGGAAAATTTATGTCAGAAATTGGAGCTTTATGGCCACTATTCTGAGAATTTGGAGCAGGCAAATAAAACCTTGAAGGTAATCATTTCCTGTGCCCTTCCTGTTCTCTCCTCCTTCTCTTTCTCCACTTCTGAAACAGCTACATTCTTCCCTTTCTCTTACTTCTGTTTCTGGAGTGATCAGTTTTCTTCCGCTTTCTGTGCTGCTGCTATTTTCCCAGTCTTTCTGTCATGACAGCACGATGAAAGCATCTCTAATTTAAAGTTTCAAATTTTTGATGCTTGTTGTTTCAGGCATGATTTTTTTTTTTTTTTGTGGGGAGCAGAGCTTTTCCAAACAGTTCCAGTGGAATTTCCTTTTTCCTTCCCCTGTTCTTTCTTTTCTACAGTAGAAAAAAAGATTTCCCTCCCCCCCTGCTTTTTTTTTTTCTCTCCTCTTTCCACCTTCCTCTTCAGATACAGTCTGTCTTCCAAGAGATTTTGGAAGGATATATTTTTTTCTGAAATCCTGAAAAATTTACCTGGAATTCATATCACCTGACTACCAGTTCYTGTCAGAGCTTGTTCACAGCTGTAGGAAGTATTAGAATATGTTTCTGCTCTGCTCGTATGCATATGCATGCACTTTTGGTGTCCCAAGGGGAAAAATAAGCCGATTTGGATACTTGCCTTGAAGCAATGAAAGCACAGGGCTGCATTGCTTTGTGTTGAGATGAGTGACAAAAGCCACTGATGGACTCCTTGCTTTTTATCTGTGAGCTACCCTTCTTTTTTTCTTTGTTTCTGTGTGCCCTGTAAACTAGCTTTATGTTGCTGTGCATGAACAGGGGTTGTCACTACCAATTACCCTTGGGAAAATGGTGGTTAGGAGAAAGGGAACAGTTTGTCCATGGCCACAAAAGAGGTTGCTGATGCTTGTGTTTAGGACTGGAGTTCTGTTTTCTAAGCTCTGGCACAGACCATTAGAGTGCATATTTCTTCTGCAGTCTCAAGGCTGTGTGCTCTGTCACATACAGGAGCAGTTGAAGAAGAACAAGTCGTTTCAACGGTTTAAGAAACTCCAGGAGTCTCGACCTCAGTTTCAAGGGAGGAAGCTAGAAGACCTGCTTCCTTTGCCCCTGCAGAGATTGCACCAGTAAGTAAGCAATTCTGAGTCTTCACGGTGCTGGTCTGAGAAGCGAAAAGGAACATAACATATGAGTAGTGTCTTGATTGCTACTGGAGGTAGAGTTCCTCAGTGTGTCTTCAAATTGGAGCATACAGACTGCAGTGAAACAGGCCTGTAGGTGTGCCTGTAAAGTGGAACCAGTGTACTTGTATGGGAGATGATGCAGAGAGGTGGCTATGTTTAGCCCTGGCTCCCAAGTCCTTCATTTAGCTCTGAGGTAGAATTGAAGTGGAGGCTTTCTGTCATCTTAGTAAGTGACTGAAGCTAGGCCCTGGACAAGAGCAAGCTGTCTGAAGTGCTGCAGAAATGGGACTGTCTGATGGAGATGGTCTCTCTCTGCTTTTGTGCAGGTTGCTGATCTAGAACATTGTGACTCTTCCTTCTTGTAGATAACTGCTCTTGGGAAGAAATGAGATTAATGAAGTCAGGGGAGCTTTTCTCCCATCTCTGGTTATCAGGACCATATGCTTTCCTCTTATTTGGTGCCTGTCACTTTTCTCAGTCTGGACACATCCAGCCTGGATTGTTGCATTCTCCCTTTGAGGCATCCTTTGAAGGGCAGGACAAGAGGGTGCTGCATGCACTCAATAGCTGTCCTTTCTTGGGAGGGGTACCTGGGTAATAGAGAGCACAGTTAGTTTGCTGGAACTCCAGTTGCTGCTGTTGTAGGTCAAGTAGCTGCTCTTATCAATGCTAAAGCAAATTTGAGAGAGGAAGGACAGTCTGATTTCTTTGAAGATAATTGTGTGCGAGTATACCACAGTCTTTCGGGTAGCTTTATTTAATGTCTTAACCAGCTTGTCAGATACAGATGCAGAGCTGCTTGGTTAGACTTGCGGCAGGGCGGGGGGAGGTTGTGCGTGTGTGAAATTTGTATATGTTCTCGTGGAGTCTTTCTTCAGTCTGAGTCTCAAAATAAATGTTTAAATGTTTCCTAAGCTCCTGATCTGCCTTCTTTGGGAGGATAGTGAGTAAAATGCTCTGTGGGAACAAGGGGACCAGTCAGGCTTGGCAGTGTGAATGAGGTTGTGTGACCTTCACTATTGTCAATGGGTGCCAGTAGGATTGCTGGACACTGACTGTTTCCCAGGCTTGCTGATAATCTGTCTGGAAACTTCTTGGTTCTTATTTTTCTTTCTAGATGCATGTTGGTGTTGCCTTGGTTCTGACTTGTATGTGGCAATGGGGATTGCAGCAAAGGGCCTTGAAAACTATCTATAAGATTTATATAATTAGTGTACCACATGTCTGGAGAATGACAGAACTGGTCCGCTATCTAGGTGGCCCAGGATGGAGGAATGTGTGATGACAGGCTTTTGATCAGAGCTGGTAGGCTAGAAACTGCCTTTAGATGGCAGAGTTCTCGCATGAAAAAGAACTGCTTTTTAGGGTGTGATGCTGGGTATCACAGAGGTGAGAGAACATAATGCTATAGATTTATGGAAAAGGGGAGGCAATTTACTAGGTACCTTGAGGATGACAGGGCTGAAGTCAGGGGTGGCTTGGCCCTTCAGGTTCAGATTGCATAGTTTGGATTTTTTTTTTTTTTTTTCTCCCAGTGGAGAAGAAAGTATGGGTCATCATCTTTCACGAACAGAAGAGGCTGCTGTTCCCGGTATCTGTTTATGAAATAAAACTAYTCCTTCTATCTTAGGTACAAACACTTCCTCAGAGACCTGCTGGAGAACACCAGCCCAGACAACACAGAGTACCAGAAACTTGCAAGTATGTTTCCCCCTTATAAATGCTGCTACTTTGATCAGTGTTAACCTCCCTGCTAATCCTCATCTTCCATCTGCTTCCCACAGGAAAAAATATATCCTCTTCTGTCTGAGGTTTTAGGGCCTTACTGTTTCCCATCACCATCTTGATCAAGAGATATATCCCAGGAGGCAGGTACAGGGAATAGTAATGGAGAGTGACAGACTGGGGGAAGGGCCTAGAGGTTGCATCAGAGAAACAAGAGCTCTGTCGCTCAAGTGCTTCAGTTTTTCCTAGGTCCTTTATCATCTACCAGCAGTCAACATCACTTGTAGTGGGGCATTTTTCTTTATTTTTGCCTTCAAATTCAGAAAATTATTCTTTTGCCTAATATTTCATTGGCAAACATATGTCTTTTAGAACCATAGAAGTGTTGGTTGAAAGGGGCCTCTGGAGGTCCAATCTCCTGCTGAAATTAATGAGCAACTTCATCACTGATACTCAGCTTAAAATGTTCATTTCTTAATTTCACCTTTCTTTTCACATCAAGATAGATGAGGAGTAGCATGTAGTCACTTGTGCAACCTCAGAATATGCTGCTATAATTTCAGAGGCTGTGAAATGTGTTTCTGAGGTATCTCGATGGGTCCAAGACATCATTCGTAATAGAGAGAACTCACTGCAGCTACTTCGGGTTCAAAAACTGCTCAAAGGACAGAAGACCAAGGTGTTGGCACCAGGTGGGTCTTACTGACAGCGCTGCTTTTCCTCTGCCAAACTGAGATAACTGGAAGTAGGCTTGCCTTCATCTCTGACCCAGCTCATGTTAACCAATGTTCCTCTCTCAGCCCAAATTCCACAGATAGGTGGTGAAGGAATGTAACTAGTAAGTAATTTGGTCACTTTTATTAGTAGTTTTTCATTTAAAAAAAAGTCTTTTGGTAAGGATAAGCAGCAACTTAATTGCCTGACATTCAGGTAGAAGGAGCTGATGATATGTCGTCAGCAAGTTAGTCACAGGGAGTCCAAGGAGGTCAGGAGAGTAAGCATTAGGTGAGAATGAGAGAAAGACTTGAATTTTGGAAGAATATAAGTAGCAGTGTTCTGCCTTCTCCATGCAGGAACCATACCCTTTTTGAGTGTCAAGGGCTCAGTGACTGTTGTTTTATTTTAAGCTACAAGCTGCATAGACTTCTGGTCACACCCTATACACGGTAATAATCTTTTATCTGTGTGGTTAAACAGTGCCAGAAATCAGAGTATTTGTGTTGACAGCTGAGATGTAGAAGGTCACAGTCACTGGCATGTAAGATCATCTACCTGGATAACAGGTTTCTTTTGTGTGACTGTGTGTTCTCCATGCCAAGAGCATGCTCCAAGCTACACATGTGACATTGTGAGAAATGTCTCCAGTCTGGACACTTGTGAAATGGTCACTTGGGGTTTCACCCATGCCTTCACAAAACACTGCTATTGCAGAGGTTGTCTAGAAACAGTACTGCATTTGGAGAAGAGCATTGAAGTCACTGTGTTTAAAGGTCTCCAGGACATATCTCCACATATCTGTGAACGTGATTGTGGTTGTTGCTTCATACATGTGGAATATTGGGTGAAGGTAGAAAAAAAGGTTTCTGTGGCATTGTTATGCCCTTTTTTGGCCAGTGATTATCTGACAACTGTCTTTATTTCTCTTGCACGCTCAGGGCGCTGGTATATCCGGGAAGGCTGGCTTTTGGTGGTGCCTTCAAAGGGAGAAGAACTGAAGCGCAGGATGTTCTTCCTTTTTTCTGATATCTTTATTGCAACAAAGCCATGCCATCCGCTGCACCTGTTGAACTCAAACAAATTCACATGCCAGGCTGTCTACTCGCTTCAGGAGTGCACTGTGGATAAAGTGTTTGGCCACACACAGAGCCAGGGAGGGCTCCTCAGTGTAAGTCTTCCTTCTTCTGCCTTGCAGAAGCATCAGTGGGGGTCAGACTTGCAAACCAAGTCTCCAGCTGTCTCAGCAGTGGTAGGACTGAGATGACAAAAGGGTGACAAAGCTAAATACAAGAACTAGTCTGAGTTAGGGCAACTATTTTCTTGGGTGAGGTAGGTTGTCCTTTTTCACTTAACAGTATAGGCCCTCCTGAGCACTGTGGAATACAGGCTGCTGCTTGCTTCACTTAGCTCAGATGAGGAGGGACTGCAAAGACTCTGACAGTGTCCTCATCAGAGCATGTTTTGGGGACAGCCCCCACAGTCGCCTGACAAGTAATAAGCAGCATTACAGTGACAGTGGATTGAGTTTATAGGATATCCTGGAAAACAGAGAATGCAGAAACATGGTGGTGGTATCACAATGGATATTGCTCAAGCATCTAACTCCTTATGTATCGCAGAATCTTTAACTGGGGCTAATGCCATAGGTACAGGATTCAAGTTGAGTTCTTCTCAGTTTGCAGCACCTGGAGAGCCGTGTTTTGGCTCATGCTTTGTAAGGAAGACTCTCTGGACAAGCTGTGAATCTGTGGGTGGTGGTAGCAAAGAACTCTTAGGGGCAGCTTGGAACAAGGGAGAAAACTGCACAAACAGCACATAAGAACTAGCATTGCCCACTTCCAAGCATCCTATTAAGTATATAAATCTAAGGGAACTGTCATCTGTAGCTGGAAGGACTGGAGTGAGACAAGTTTGGCACTGGCTCTGTACAGTCCAGCCTCTGGCTTCCCCTAGTACCAACGCTCATTTTCTTTCTCGGGGGAAAGAAAATGGTGGAAATCTGCATGCAGGGCTGAGTCAGAAGTTCAGTGCTCATGTCTCTCGCTGTATCAGTTACCACCTTGGCAAGGGATGGTACAGAGGGGCACCAGATTCTGCTTCTCTTTCAGCTTTCCTTTCCACACAAGACACTTTTGTTGATGTCCAGTGACCAAGAAGATATTAATGACTGGTATCAGAGTCTCACAGCTGCAATCAGGTAAGCCTTCCTCCTTTTAAGAGGCTGAAGGAATGGGGCAGAACACAAAAGTGATCATATGGACCTGTACAACTGCATCTGTCATATGGCTATAAGGCTGATAGGGAAGACCTGACAGCCAGGATGCAAGGGAATAGGCTTCATGTATTAACTGTGAACTTTCCTTTTGTTTTTCTGTACAGGCAGCTGAAAGTCTGACCCATCTGAGAACAAGAAAATCTGGCAGGACAGCCTCCCCTCCTGGTAGAAGTGTTTGCAACCTTACAGAATGTTCAAGGACATGTAGCAGAACAGTTGCATTCAGAGGGACTACATACAGTGCTTGTGAGATTGAATGCTTTGTCAGGTAGTCTCATACAGGTACCACAAAAAAGCATATGCACATTAAGAATCTGTATATTAAGAATTTGTATCAGGACTTTTCCCATAGCTTAGAAGCTTCTAGCTTTTTTTAACTTCTTTTTTTCTCCTCAAGTTATTAAGGACAACTAGAAGAGGCCCTAGTTTACTTTCCTCCATTAAATGCTTTTATCCAATTGTCTTTCTAAATTGGTGTTTTCACACTTGTATGTCTACACACACTTGTATGTCTGCCCTCTCTTGCCCCTGGCTCTTCATCCCTAGATCAAAATGGATGTTGTGGGCAACARCAACACAGGCATAACACAGTATTTTCAGCTAGTGCTACAGAGCTCTTGCAGAGCTAGGGCCGCACTACTCTTACTCCCTTGACAGATTATATATATTTTTTTATGATTCATAGTCTTCAATTTTATATCAGAACAGTTTGTCAATTGTCCCTCCTCCTCTTAGCAAGTGACAGGTGGGCAGATGAAAGGAAACCAGTTCAGTGCTTAAGATCTTACCTGTCAGTTTCTCATTAATCCCATAAAAAAGTTGACTTGCTGAACTATTTTAAATAAACTGGCAGGGAACACACTCAGGTAACACGCATATCAAACAGGGTTCAGGTTTCTAATCTGAATTCTAAGAGATTATGCAGGTGAAAGAGCATTGTCCTCTGCCTTCAAGGTTTGCAGTAACTGTATCACATTGAAAGTCTACAATGAAAAGCCTGGGCAGCATCTCTGCTCCTGAAGCACAGCAGAAATCTCCAGAGGGCTGAGTTCAGCATACTGGCTCATCAGATTGCCAGTAATACACTGGATATCAGTTTACTAGGGTGAAAAACCTGTTTAAGGAAGAAATAAAGATAGGTTATTTTTCTTGAAAGCAATTGGGCATTAAAYCCCCCAAATGGGCTTTTAAAAATGTATAAGCTATGCAGCAGTAGCAGTTTAGTACATCTTTTCTGTTGAAGGGAAAAATGCCTGCTTGAACAAGATGTTAGGTCATCATCCCCAAGGAGTACAATTTCAAGGTCAGTAGAAGTATAAAGGTTTTCCTAAGCTCTCTCTCTCTGGGACATTAACTTTTTGATAGTAACCTGCCCTCCCCCTTCTTTCCTTAAACAGTACTGTGCATCTTTAACCTCTCACTGGAACAGAAAAGTGGTGCTGTGTGAAATAAGAATCCTGAATAGAGATCTACCAAATTCCAAGTTCTTTAATGTCATTAGATCTTGTCTTTCTATACAGCTCACACCTTGTTATGTACATCTACTCAGTCACCCCAGCTTGTGAACATGGGGAGGGAGCTTTAAAGTACAAGTCAAAGGTAAAACTAGCACTTGAAGTTTCACATCTCCTAGCAGTTACAGCATTGTCTGAGCAAGTACAGCCACCATGCCTTTTTATTCTTAAAGCCTACCACTCTAATTTGCATTCACCATTCTTTTGGAACAGCAAAACTAGCCTAATGTTTCACTGAATGTCCAGCCCTGAAAGCCTGCACACTGGCTTCTAGTAAAGACTTAGCAGCTCAGTCACATAGGCATGGAGATACAGGGCTGTAGGACCAGAAACTGAAACACATCAAGGTTTTTGGTATAATAAACTACTAAATCATGTATACAGGAATATAATCAAAACAGTATCAAACTCACTTTCTGAATAGTGTTTATTTACACAAAGAACATCAACAACAAAGCTCCCAGCTTGATTTCCTTCTCTTGCTGAGTTGTTATTTAAATCACAGGAAGAAGGAAGTAAACCTCGAGCTTGTGCCCCCTGTTATGATAATTCAAGGCTAGGAATCAACCTTGAGACCTCCTAGGGCACCTTCCATTCCTGTGCTCTGGGACAGCAGCGAGCTGCCCCTCCAGGCAAGCCTGCCAGCTTCGTGCATGAGTGGCTCACGCCAAGCCCCATCCCGCTTGCACGAGGCCTCCCTTGAGGAAGAGAGGAGTGCCTACACAGCAGTGCCCTCGGGCGCCCGTGGGGCCGTGGCCCGCTGGATGTCCTCCCGGTAGCCCTTCAGGAGCTGGTTGAGCAGCGTCTTCTCAGAGTCACAGCGYGGGCGGATGAGCGGTGGGTAGGGGTTCCCCTTGAGCTCGATGACAGCCATCTTGGCACRGTCGAGGCTGTCCCGGTTGGGGATCTGCAGCAGGCGGGTGTACTTGCCGGGGTGGGGCTGGAACCGCGGCGCCAGCACCTTGAACAGCTTGTGGATGAGGTCCTTCTCCTGCGGGGCGGCAAGCGCAGCTCCGGCACCGCCACCGACGCCACCAACGGGGCCGGGGCCGGGGCCGGCGCCTGGCTGGTACTTACCGTCAGCCAGAAGTTCGCCATGCGCATGGCCTGCTCGTTGGTGTCCCCCAGCTTGGCGTAGTCGATGAGCTGCGGGGAGAGCGGAGCCGTGACGGGACGTCACGCGGCACAGCCCGGCCCGCCCCCCGCCGCCCCCGCCACTGCTCACCCGCTCCGCGTAGCCCCGCATCTCGTCGGCGCGCGCCCACGGCGCCTCGATGCGCTCGTGCCGCACCAGCGCCGTCACCAGGTTGCGCAGCAGGTCGAGGCGCGAGCGGGGGCCCAGGCCCAGCCGCCGGTGCACGCGCCCGTGCGAGATGGCGGCCGCCACCGACAGCCGCATCCCGCCGCCCTCCTCCCGCCGCCGCCGCCGGGCACCATGGGAGCCGCCTCCCGGCAGCCCCCGCGCGCCGCCGCCGCGGTGCACCAGGGGAGCTGCCTCCCGGCAGCTCCCGCGCGCCGCACGGCACGCCGGGAGCTGGAGTCCGCCCCGCTCGCGCGGCACACAGGTGCGGCGGTACCGGGGGCTAGAGCGGCGGAAGGAGGGGCGAAGCAAGGCCTGTCGGCTCACGGGACTGGGGGGGTCTCCGGTCCGGCCCCTGCCCGAAGCAGGAGCAGCGACAAGGCGGGAGCAAGTTGCTTGCTGGGGGGCACCGCGCCGAGCGTAGTGCTCCTGTGCCGCCTGACGCTGGCAGGAGACGGCGAGCCCGGGCACCACCTCGGTTCACTGGGGAAGAAGGGAGGCCGCACCGGCCAGCGGGGCCCGGACCCGCGAACCGGGAGGTCCGAGTAGGGCGGGGCAGACGTGCCCGGCCGAGGTGGCCCAGGACCCCGGGGGGGTCAGGTGCGGCGCAGACTTATGACGCCCGCAATTCGCAGCACGCAGGCACCAAAGGAGCGGGCGCCTCTCTTAGGCTTGCTGGGTGAGAAAGTGCCGCGCGGCATTCTGGGAGTTGTAGTTTCGCGGTGGGGGCGTGCCGCAGGGCATGCCGGGAGCTGTAGTTCCGTGCCTGGCGAGGCGCCATTTCCCGCCGCAGCCGGTCCGGCGAAGCTTGCGGCGCCCTCGGGGCTAGGCCGTGGCGCGCGCGGGGAAGCCGGGAGGGTGGCGGGCCTCTCTGCCGCCCCTCACCGCAGCTGGGGCCGGCGGCGGAACGCCGCCCTCGCAGGCCGTTTCTCTGAGCTAGGGGTGAGGCGAGGGCCTCGAGGCAAGTGTGAGGGCCGGGCAATGGCTGCTGGAGCCTTCCTCTCGTCCGCTCTTTCCCCCCAGTACCGGTGGTGGGATGCCAGGGTAGCCTAACGCTCGGTATCTTATCCCAAGGCTGTGTGGGGAAGGCACCAGGACCAGAGTCCTGTCGCACTCAGCAGGTGTTGGAGCCACCATCGAACCAGCGGAGGTGGGTAAATGCCTTATTTCCGCAAACACAGAGACACAACGTATTCTGCAATAGCTTATGTCCTCGTAGTCCTGCCCTTGGCAGTGTGCAGTTCAGCTCCAAGAGCAATGCTAGAAGACAGTGGGAGGAGGTTTCCTGTTGCTCCCAACCCGCATTTCCATTTTTTGGGAAACAGGTTATGTAACAAAAGCAACTACAAACAGTATAAGAAAAATATCTTTGTTATTATGAATACATCATAAAATAACAATTACTTTATACACATTTTAGTATTTCATATACTTATATAAATAAAGTGAACAGTATAACTATTGGAATGTGTAATAGCAACAAACATACAGGTTTTTATGTGAAATTAAGAACAAATTCTTGGACCCCATCCCCATCTTTTGTTGCTTCACCGGGGTTTAACATACTAACTCTGCAATACTTTTAGAAAAAAAGGTTATTCAAGCTGTGATACCAGCAATAACTCCAGGGATTACCTTACTTCCATTTTTAATCAATTTTCCTTTCCTTTTCCTGTTTTAGCCTGACCATAAAGGAATTCTTTTGTGTCAGTATTTCAGTTTTGCACGAAAGACTAATCCTGTATGTATTTGGCACAGTGTTGAAAGAACTTTTTCCTGGCTTTATGATTTTGTTAAACCCATTAACAATCAGCATTTTCCCATCCTACACACTCTTGCAAATGTTTCCATTAAATATATTTCCAATATTAATAAAATAACAAACTCTTTATTATCCTTCTGCTTATAACTTGATGTCTTAACATCAAAATAATCTTTTTTTCTAATAAAATTATACATAGTATTTAACTATATGAAACAAAGTTGACATGTGCATGAGCCTAGTAACAAAACTAGACATGAGTGTAGATGTTTCTACATTCTTATTTTGCCTTAGTATTTTTTTTGATATTTTTGGAGCCATAGAGTAATAAATAATTTACAAGCTAATGACTTCCCTCTCTCCCCGGTAACCAAGCTTAAAATTGGAAATGTTTCATCTGATCTGGATTTATAAAACTTTAGGTATGAAGAAAATTTTACCTTTCTTTCTGAGTGTTTGTGTGTGCTTCTCTAGAAGATATCTTAATAAAACAGTTTCTGATACAGTCTCTGTATTATGAAAGTTATTATATGGTTAGTCAGAACTAAAATGAGAAAGGTCTGTACAAAGATCTTGACGCAGACAGAAGGCTGAACCTTCCCAGCCACCTGTGTTCAAAGGGGCTCTCCCTGCTGGAGGAATTCCTGTGTCCCCTGGAGTGGACTTGTCCTTGCCGTAGCATCTCCACTGCTGGGACTCAGCCAGCTGCTGGGAGTCTATGGACAGAGGAAGGCAAAGCACAGGGACAAAACCACAGAGCACTTCCATTCTCCTCTTTTATGGAGGAAGAATGCCTGTTGGAAACCCAGCTCCAGGCTGTAAAAAATCATGATGCAGACTCTAGAAAGGGAAGTTACTGAGGTCCACATTTAGAAGGCACTTAAATATGTGCCCAGGTTGATGTTTGTGAGTCTGCAGGACAACTTTCTGCACTTAGAGGCACATATTTTTTCTACCCTTCTGGTTCAGTGTCAGAATTTCCTTTCTGTGGATATTTCTGCACAGCAGGGCGTTCTCCCCCCCCACCTTCCTGAGTTTGGTGATCAAACTGTAGAAACTTCTAATTTGGTGTTTATATTTGGAAAAGCAGAGCTTAGAACTAAAGCAAGTGCCTGTTTTAGGATACTTATTCCTTGTGGGTAGGGGGGGATAAAATTTAGTTGCTATGTAGGAAGTGACTCTTTTAACCTATTGGATAGTATCTGATGGTCCAAGAAACTGCAGTTATTAATTTTGTAGTAGAAATCAACCTGATCCAGCAGGTGATGGGGAGGGCARCGTGAAAGAGAGTAAACATATACATAATTTGACATTTGACAAATGTACTCAAAATTGCATATTGATGAACTGTGTCATTTATACATAATTGCCTGCTTGAAATTAAGAAAATAAGACATGCTGTCCTAGAGCTTCTTTCAGTTTGCTACTATGAGACCATCCCTTTTTTGGTCACAACTTTCTCCCTAAATCTCACTGATCTCCCCATTGCCTGGTTCACAAGATTACTTGGATCTGTAGCTGCTGGGAGAGCTCCTCCCAGAAGAGAAGCCCAAAGACCACAGGGTGAGAACACTCATTTTTTTCTAAGCTGCCAACTACCAGTGATTTAGTCATTGCTTTTTTAGCATTGATGTACATATAAGATGAAGAGAAGAAGAAAAAAACATTAATATTCTTACAGCTAATGCCCTTGCTTGTGGCATACTGATAGTGTGGAGTTGGGAAACAGTTACAGGAATGAACACATACTCTTAAGATACTATACAAAAGATACTAAGGGTCTAGATAGTCAACTGTGTGTACAACATGACCTGTACTAGTGGTGCAGGGATTATACCAACTGTCTTCTGGCCCAGAGAACATGGAAGGAAATCCAAACCTGTACAAGAGATCTGGAAAGAGCCGGCTTATATTTTTCCCTATATGTATCTTGTTAGAACATGCAAGTCCTGAAAAACATGGCAAAGTGAGAAATTTTTCTTTGCATTTGTAACACGGACAAGTCCCAGCACTAAACATACTGTAGAAGTAGCAGCTACACAGATACAACATGAAATTTAAACATTTTGTGCTTAATATACTCCTTACATCTTTATCTTCTGTGTGTGGCAAAGTCCTCAGCAGCTGTGGTAATCCAAAAGAAATGGTAACATACATCATCCTTGAGGTATGGTCTAACTCGTAAATCCAGTTTTCCAGTGTAAAAAAAAAAAAAAAAAAAAAAGGCATTCCCTTTCATCCCTCTTTACAAATATAGGATCCCCTGTGTGCAGTACCTCACCTTAGCCATCCAAATACCAGTTGAAGTGTTTTGCCCTGTGCAGACCTGCACCTACTCATACTCCTTGAATATCAAGCCAAATACACTGCAACTCGTGTTCTAGTTCTGTGAATGCCATTTAGATTGCTCTCACACGACAGAGGAACAAAACAGATGGCAGCTCTTTGCAAACCTGAGGCCTCTCTCTGGTCTCAGTTTCACTCAGACTTTCACCAAAGAAGACAAACACCCACAGGAGGTCAGAATCTGGCTCATTCTGCAAGGCTGGGATTGGTTTGGTGCTTGCCTGAAAGACTATTTGATTCACTTACTTACACTGCTTTTCCTGCTTCATAAGTTTTCTGTTCTCTTGCTCATCCCTGTTGTGATGTATCCAGTAGGAATCTGTTGAGGAAGAGACCTGGCTACCACACTGAGCAGCAGGAGAAGGGTAAGGGAGAAGTAGGGGTAGTTTAGGACAGACACATCTTCTTGACTCTCTTTGCATGATACTCTGTAGCAACACAAAACCAAATCATTTCCAAGTCAAAAAAGCAGTGCCCTTATATCACTGCTTCTCCATATTTTTTGGCCTTTTTCTGCCGTAATAGGGCATATTAGAAGGAGACATTTCAGTTACAGCTGGCCTCTGCTGTAAAACAGGGACCCACCCTTCACACTTTTCTAAGCTTGGGGACACTAGGTGAGAACTTGAGGTCAGTGATATAATTCATTTACATGTATAAAGTAACTCTGGACCTAGGTTTTCGTTACTGCTGTCTTTCAGGGATGATATTTAACTATCCCTCCATCCCTGGCAAGAATCTGGGTAGTGGATCATTTGGACACAGAATCAAATGTAAGCAGATGAGATGCTGTTGTCTGCACCGTTAGGTAGAGCATGCCTTAATCATGCTAGCCCTATACACCAAAAAGGTTTTCCTGATAGTCTAGATACAACGCAGAGTGCAGGCTTGATGATATGGAATTACTGCAAGGAGGCCACCATGAACTGAGAAAGCTACAGTACAGGCAGCGTGATTGGGGAAAAGCAAAGAGAAAACTGGGAAATAATATATATATATTTTTACATTGTCAGTGCATTTTTATATTGAACAACTCTAAGGGGCTCTTTTTCAGTAGGCCTAGCTAAGGATGGGCTGCCTTCTGTATCCTGGTGTCTCTGGGTGCTGCCCGTGGTTTGTAGTCTTCTCCAGATCCAAAATCTACTGTGTCGTGATAGTTTGTAAATTCCTGAGGTAATGGAAACTCCTCTGTTGATGAGTGAGTCCTGTGTCCAAACACTCTCTCTTGCAGCTCAGCAATGTCGTTTCTGATGTCTGCCATCATCAGCAACAGGAAGTCAAATGAACCTGGTGGGCCCTGCAGTCACAAAGCAGAGTCATTAATAATATTGTACTTAACTCATAGTTTTCAAAAATGTTGATATAAATACCCTTGCAGGGGTAATTCAGTAAAACACTGCTTCATATTGGTTGCCTGAAATAAAAGGTCTCTCCTTGAATCAACCTGCTCAGGAAACAATCTTCAAAAGGCAAATGTTTTAGCAGACAGAGCCTACATCTACAAGACACTTAGCTCTTTTGTTACTAAACAATTCCTTCACTGTATCTTTTCTCTAGGAGCATTTTAACACCCCACAGGAACAGAGGAGATAAATCTTATAAATTATTTCTTTTTAGCTGACTTCACAGTGAAGTACACTGTTTAATACTGGGAACACCCTATTGCACACCCTGCTAAAAATCCATTCCATCAATGAGAAAAGACTGTAAGAAGGAAAATTTAAAACAATTTCACTTGAAAATAGATTGTAAATTTCCATCCTTCTCCATCTGACTTGCTCAAAGCCAATACCTTGCCAAAGTCCCAGAGAGAGACTTTGAGATTTTTGAAAGGTTTTTCAGGGATCAGGCTACCAGCAGCGGCATTGGGTGAATGCTACGAACTAGCACTCTGCATAGGATCTCATGCCACTGCCTTCTGATTGTGTCCCACCCACTTTTGTAGGACAGAGACACACTTACTCCCTTCAATGTGACACTCCGCAAAGAAGGAGATGTGTAGGCAAAAAGATTTGATGAAAACAGGAAATTATTTTCTTTGAAATAACCTCTTCTGTTCATATAAAATGTCATTCACTGTGCTCACAAAACAGGAGAGGGTTTTTTTTCCTCTTGGCTGGCCTGTTGTTAGCAGCCAACATCACTTTGCTGTGAAAATGTTTGCTAAGAGCAATACTTACAGGTATGCCTTTTGGTCCTGGTGCTCCTCGCTCCCCCTGTAATCAATACCACCTCAGTTAGTTTGCTGTGACTAAAGGAAACAGAAAAAGCACAGTTTGCTTCAGCAGACACTCTTACTGTCCCCAGGCCAAGAGTCATTGGCTTACACTAACTTTGCTTGCTAAGAAAAAGAAGACCTTAAAAGTAGGCCCTAAGCTCTCAGAGGTTTACAGACATCACATTGAGAGCCACTGACCTGAAGTGCATTTTAGGGGAATGAGCAGGTGGTTATGAGAGTCAGGATTTGCATGGGCACTTCTCTTTGTAGGTGGATATCTTGACTCCCTTTTCTTTTTTTCCCAGCTGCAGTTCTGAGGGCTTTTCAAGTACCCTTCATACCTGAAACCCCTGTCCTGCCAATTTGCAGTGCCCAGTTTTATGGGCACTGCAAAGCTTATGCCCTGACCAAGCACTGACTGCCCTCCTCCACCAATTCATGTGAGACTTGCCCATGTTCATGTGCCCTCAATAGATAATAGATGCTTCTTCAAACAGAAACAGAGACAAAATCCAGAGTACCAGCAATTCTGCTCCCTGTGCTTCACAGCCCTGGGGAGATAAAGAAGTATCTTCATGGACAAAATAAGTTTGTTTGGGTCTGTTTTTTCAGTAACATACATCTGGCTTCCTGCATGTATTTTCTTTGCTAGCAGGATTTAAGACCTGGCCCAACATCATCATTAGTGTCTGCAGCAATAAAGTTATTATAAAAAATAACCCTGCTACAATTACATGATGCATTACACATGCTGGGAAAATGTCAAGTAAATATGCAATGTTGAGATTTTGCAGGCCTGCTCTGGTGGGCCATTGTGAGGACAATGGGTGAAAACATGAAGAAAAAGTGAAGTGGGAATAAATATACTGGGAGGAGCACAGGAAATTGCCACTGACTCTAGTGGGAGCAGAGTTGGGCACTTTTGATTTTCACCTAGACAGTAACAAGCCGCAGGTAATAGAAATTTGCAAGAGAGCAGTCTAATGAAATAGGTTAAGGCATCAAATTCTTCATGGAAAAGCCAAAAGAGCTGTGGAGAAAGGAAAGGAGGCTGCTTGATAGATATCCTGACAGGACTATTTGCAAGACTTGAGGAATGGGAAGCACAAAATAGCAGAAGGAAGACATGAAGGGTTGGGGCAACAGGACATTTTCAGCACAGCAAAGRAAGTTAAAGAGGATAAAAGGGAATGATGGCAAATATGTAGAGGGTCTCTCTAGTGAGCCTGCACTTCACGTCCACATGTGCCCAGATTGTGGAAAACAATACCTCTCCTCACCTTGCTACCATCTCTCCCTGGGGCTCCTGGTGGGCCCTGCAAGAGAAAGAAAAGTGTTCACAAGAACGTAACAGATTGTGGAGCTAAGCCCAAATGTGCAATTCATAACAGGAAGGGAGAATACTGACCACGGGGCCCCGTCTGCCCTGCTTAATATGTGATATGTCTGGAGATGGTCCCATAGGTCCCATAGATCCCCGAGGGCCTGGCTGTCCAGGAGGTCCAGGAGGCCCAGGAACTCCTTGACTCCCTTTTGGTCCTGGAGCCCCTGCAATCAACAGCAAAGGTTACCTGCCAGATAAAGCATTCAGGATACATCATCAGTGAAGGCAGGAGAGGGCTGACAGCTTTTTTGAACCACCTAATGGACTGGTCACCTTAACACCCCCAGACCACAAATCCATAACAACACAACCAACACCGCAGTCATTTGAGACAACATTACTCCCTGCCACAATGGCTACATGACATCTTCACAAAACAATTAAACCTGGTGTAATGAAGAAGCCAAAACTGCCACTGCCAGGTGGTTAGGCATATTAGGCGTACAGACTGGGATTGAAAAGAAAAGCAGAAATGACTCATTTTCACACAAAGAAGAAGGGAGCAAAAGCACACGTCTCATGTGAGAAACATCTCTTGTAAAGAGAAAGCTTCAGACAGCTTGTGGAAAAGTTGGGTCAAAGACATTTACACATGACTGGCACAGAAGCAATGCTTTTTGGTCATGGGCTGCACCTCTCTTTTGCCCAGTATGGGAGCCAATGTATTAGACGAGAAGGGCTCTGTTCTTCCGTTTTGCTTCATACCATTTTCAGCTTCTATTGGTTCATCAGAGAATGCTATTTTTAGGAAGCATTCAGCCAACAAAGTATACATTAGATCAAGAGAAACGCTATGAAAAGCAAAACAGAAAATCAGGAACCTGAAATAACATTTGCACAGAACAAAACCCTTTAAGATGTCACTAGCTGAGTTGCTTTGTAGTTAGAGGGGAAAGCATTTTTCTTCATATGGAAGACATGTGAAGGACACAAGAAATGAAAGGCAGAGAGTAAAGACAGTTCAGCAGGACAGAATATTTATGATAAGGATTTTCAGAAGGAGTATAAGCAAGTTCAGGGATGAACCTCTCTGACTCCTCTTGAAGACCCGGCAATACTCTTGTTAATCGCACGGAAGAGGAAGAGAKCAGCACAGATGATTTTCAAGCAGAAAAGATAATTCTACAGTACCTTGGACAGCTCAGGTCATGGGGAAACCAGATGGGAGACATGCAGAAGCAGGCCTACGTTAGACAGATTGCAAGGTGACGCACTGCACACTTCAGAGCCTGACGCAGAATCTCTAACCACATTGTCCTTGCACTTACGATCTACTGTAGACTGAAGATACTCATCCTCCAAGAAAATGAGATAAAGACTCAAAAAACAAAGCAAGACTGCAAAAGTGGGGATAAATGGGGATCGGTTCAGTAGATAGTAAATCAAACCAGGTAAGGAATATCAGCTAGTCCTCCCTAAGAATATTCCTGAAACCCAGAGCATTTTCCTTGGATTCATTGCTAACCTGAAATTAGATCTGCCTGCAACAGAGTTAGCAAATCTTTTAACATCTCTCGCCTCAGGTTGAAGAGTGTCTGGCTTAAGTTAAAGCTTTAGGAACTCTGTGCTTTTCTCATTGCTTCAGCCTACAGCTAAGCAAAGTGCAGAAGGTGTGAGTGGAGTTTTACTTTTCTTTTCAGATTCCTTTGAATCTGGAACACAATATAAAATCAAAAAATGAATACTTGCAAAAACAGATGAGCAAAAATAAGATGATTGGCACAAACCCCTGAAAAACAACAACACCTTTTCTGCTTTACTAATGACAGTGAGCTAAAGTCATAGGAATTCCTGAAATGAAATGGAGAATGTTTAGGACAGAGCTAAAAAAATGGGAAATGATAGCTGAAGCAGGTGAGATATCACAGAGAGAGGGGAAATATAATACATACAGTACAAACACAATTTGCATACAAAGAAATACATGGAGACTAAGAAACAATAGATGGTTGGCAGAGGCTGACCATAATGACCAGACAATTTTTCTTTTTTAAATTAAGTACAGATACAAATTTAATAATAATAATCAAAGTATGAAACACATGAAATCCTATCACRCTGGAAGATTGAAACTTATTTTTATTCATGGCACTATTTTACACTCAGATCTCTCTGGTCTGTATCTTACCTGGAGGGCCTYGTTGGCCGGGCTGCCCTGGAGGGCCAGGGATATATGCATTTGATGCAAGCACTTTTTCACCAGTGATTTGCTTGCTAAGATCAGCAGCATTGTTTGGTAGCAAAGCAACCTGCAGAAAACAAAAAGCACTGTAAGCCCTCCATCATTCAGTTGGATAAACTACATTTTTGGTTAAGCTTTCGTATGGACAAATATTTAAATACTTTAGAAATATATAAAATCCTCATTGGTATCCATGGTTATACCAACACAGCTCTCAGAGGCCCAGTCAGGACTGCAGTTCATATTACATCAAGCTATGTAACACAGGGAGAAAAAAACCAGCCATTTTCCCTGATCCCAGCAAAAGACCAAAGTTCTGCAGCTGGTACCCATGGGCACAYCACTGCAGAACAGCTTTTTGCATCTGAATTGCCCCACAAAGGTTCAGAGCTTTGTAGAAAAGAGCAACCAGAAAATGAGCAGCTGAAGGAGGATGGAGAAAGATTTGCTGCACCAAGAGCTTCCTGCCACTTACCTTTTCCTGGGCACTGCTAATGATTGATAAACACTGGTACAAAATGAATAAAGAACTGGTGCACACTAGTGCTATTGGTCAAGGTATGTTTTCTGTAGGGTACCAAAGCCTTTCCAGGGGGATGTGCCCTTCTCTTCTGGGTACTCCATGGTGCTACAGGGATAATTAGAGACCTGTCAAATGCCACAGTGCCTCCATGGGGGAGGGAGGAGAGGGGAATGAGAGTGGGAGGTGGGAGAGGGGAACTCAGCTGGGCATCTYCACCAGCTCCCCAGTCCTTTCTGTGTCAGCTGAACAGTGCCTGGTCACCAGCTGTCATCGGGACTAGCTAGAGTGTGAACTCAAGCAAAGGCTTCAGTTCTTGCTCAACCCTGGCTTTCAGGCCAAATTTTCATCACTACTGTCCTGACAGCCTGGCTCTGTGGGTGCACCTAGAACAGCTGCTAGAGAAGCTTAGTGCCAAACCTTGTTCAGCTATGCTGGAGACCAGCTGAAGTCTGAGACAAGTACCTGTCATGTATTAATTGGTATTGCGTGCATACAGCTTAGCACCTCATGGGTGCTAAGTGCTTTCCCGATAGCAAAGAAGGCATGTCCCTGTCCCGAGGAGCTTGCAGCCTAAGGAAGGATGAATACACAAAGACTGGCTTTCTGAAGCAGCTCTATCAGTGTTACTCTTCTAAAAGACAGTGAGGGCAGAGGAAAGGAAATACAGCATTTTTGAAAATCATGTTGCAGTAGCTGAACAGCCCCAGAGACTTGTAGGTGTACTCCTGTGGTGTCAATGCTCCAGGGTTCTCTGGCTGCCCTGAGGTCACCTTCACTATCCACCCCATCCACTGTGGTTTAACTCTGATTGATTCTAGTTCCTTGTCTGTCATTCCCCTGCAAGTTATCTCATGCTGTGTCAAAAGCACTGGTTATAGCCACTCTGGTTTGGCTCCACTTGATTCTCTAGTGGCCAGTCTCAGCTAAGCTAATTAGTCACAGGAGGGATTCTCATCCCTTTGGTTGATGAGGACTTCAAGGATCAGAGCAAAACTCTTTAATGCCCCCCTTTCACTAAGGCTATGTCATCTCAGGCACATTAATCTCATTTAGAAACACCTGCTTGATTGAAATAGATTTTAGAAGACAACAAGGACACAGAACTGGATTTAATCAGCACCTATTTCAAATGATTGATTTCTTAAAAATCTCTCTCTTTTGAACCATGTTTTCCTTTTAAATTGCAAAGTCTTTGGGGAAGAGATTGGACCCTCATTTCCAGTGAGGTTAGCTGGAAGATGGCATAGACATTCAATACAATAGGTTTCTGCTTGCGTTAGCATTTCATAGCTTTGTTAGCTCACTTGACAGCTTTGAGATCAGTGGACAGTGGAGGCCATTTACCTATGTAAACCAGGACTACATATTGGTATCTATTTCTATATTGTAGAAATTTTCTGGCTCAATGTTCCATCTAACTCTCACAGGATGAATGTTGTGGCATGTACAAAAATAAAAAATAGCACTTCCTGCTCTTAATTCCATTAGTTAATTTTGATTCAGTGAACTCTGATCAACCATAATCCCTCACTGAAGTTTATCAGAAAGCATGTGACTGTGTTGATGACTGTGTTGAAGCCTGTGGCAGCAGTAACTCCTAAGCTAGGAGACTCAATTTTCAAGTATGTACAAGATTTCTTTAAGCTCTTGCCTTATTGTATTGTCCCAAAGAAAACTCTCTCCCTCACCACACATCTCTTGCCAGTGTTGATGGGACCTCCTCACAGGTAATCAGTACCACCTGGGAAGATGCTTGGGAACATTACTTTCACCTGTACATCTCTCTGATTGACCTCTATGCAGAAATCTGATGAGAAAACATTGTCATAGAGAGTGACAGTCTACAGCTCTTTTCCACAGGGTGTTTTAAGTGACCCACAGAGACAAGTCTAGTTTTGCAGACCATACTGTTTAACCAAATAGATGTCTGGATCTGCTTTGCATAAAGATGCAAGGCAAAAGCAAGCGAGAATATAAACTGCATAATATGATTTGAAATGCTGTAATCCATTAAACATCAGGTCTGCTTACCCAGATTGAATACATTTAATAATAAATGTATTTAGAGACATTCTGCAAATCTTTAGTCTCCCCAGAGTCAGCGGAGGGGAGATGACAAGCCAGGAGGCTGTTCTACAGCCAGGAAAGATTATTAGTGGTGATTGGCCACATGCAGAGTTGGGAAGTTTGCCCTGCCAGATAGAGTTGAAGAGATATTTCAGCAATACCGGGGCAAATCTTCCTGGGGCAGCTTTGTTGCTGCCCTGAATGAATTTGTTCACTGGATAATTTGATGATAGACTCTGCAACGTTTTCATGGGAGAGTTGCATTAAAATACATGCTGACTCCTGCTATCTGATAGTGCTTTTAATCACCTATTTGGAATTCCCTGCACTGGACTGTTCTCAAAACTCCTGTTGGTTTCTGTGATTATTTGGTATACACCCACAGAATGGTTGAGGTTAGAAGGGATCTTTGGAGGTCATCTAGTCCAACCTCCTGGCCTCTAGTGCAAATCAAATGTTTGTAAAGCAGAGTCAAAATAATAATGTTATGTACTTGCAATACATAGAGCAAACTTCTCTCAGCAAACAAGCTATCAGTTAAGAAATGGACTTTCTAGGGCAGCCAGTGCTGTTTGCAGTTTTGAGCTGGATGCACAGAAGAGTTTTGAAGGAAGCAAAAGCGAGAAAAAATGATGGAAATGCTGAAACAGTTCCTGATGGCATTTCTGAAATGCATGGTTTGATTTTTCAGACTAGAATTCAAAACGCGATGACAGAAATATAAAGATTTATCAGCCATTTGTGACTCAGGCTTTGGAGATCATTGATGTTCCAAAGACAAGATTACTGAGCTATAGACAAGTTAAATGACATGTTGTAAGTCTTACAGGAATTTGGTAGATTCACTGCAACCCTGCTGGAAATCAGTAGTTGGATGAGGTCAGTACTTCACAGAAACCCCACAGGGTGTTTCTTAGGTCATGTGGTTACTCCTATGAGCTTGCCCACACAGAAAATGGAGATCCAGCACACTCGCTGCTCTGGGTTGTGTCTTTTGCATTGTCATCTTTGGTTTTCCAAAGAAAAACAATTGCTTAATTTACCAATGACTCTGCAGCTTTCAGAGACAACATCCCAGCCACTGCACCACAGATCAAAGCGTGGGACTGCTGAAGCTAAAGGGCTACCCCATGGCTCACAACACCTTATGCCCGAGGCTGAAGAGAAAAATTCAGTAACTGGGGGCTCTCACAGCCACATTGGCCGAGGCCCGGCACAAGGAGGTCAGCCAGCCAGCTCCAGTCAGTGCACTACAAAGGCGCATTTCCCTGGGCTGCGTTCAGATTGTCTGGAGTGGGGTCCTGATTTGGGAATTTATTAGTATCCCCGCTGATAAATAAATGTCACTTACTGTATAGTCCCTGCCATGAATAATTCTTCAGATTATGTTGCAAATGGCCAGGCTGCAGTAGAAAGATGCATTTAGTGGCAAAGACTCAGCATGAAGAGGATTTAAAAGTGTATTCCGTTCTGCTGCTTAACTAAGATATTGACTTGTTCCTGCCAGCAAGGCTGTTTTAACAAATAGCTTAGCAAGTTAAAAAAAAATCAAATAGCTGCTGTGAAAGCATCTACACATGCTTCCCCACTGAGTCAGCTGGACTTCAGACATACACTAGAAGTGCCAAAATACCCAGGCTCTGATCTAGCTCACTGCTTTTTTATATCTCCTGGCCAGCAAATAGCTGCTACATACACTGGGGCCAAACCATGTGTTTTTGATGTTGACTCAAATCCTCTCAGGGATTGGCTATATTTATTGGCTTAATTTCTATTTCACCTTTTAGCTGAACCAGGATCTTGGTCAAGAGTGACCTTGGCTTTCTCCATCCAGAGCTTCAAATCTTAATAGTGCTTGGAAAATGCTTTTTTTTTTTTTGTCCATGTGCGTGCAAATATTTGTGAGTGTAAGTTTTAAAGGAAGACAGTGCTAGAAACATGACCCCCACCATGTTCAATGTTGCATGCTCTATCTGGAGTTTTGGGCAGTTCCTACGAAATTTGTGGTCTAGGTGATTCTGACAGTGTTTGATAGGAGTGATGCCAGACATGGATTTCTAATTAAGATGTTTAAACACATCTGTGCAATATGCTCCAAAAATGCCCCAATTCCAAGTGCTGAACTGATTACTTGATTTTTTTTTAAATTGTTGGCTGTGTGTCAGCATGTCAGTTATCCTTCCCCTAGTTTTCCAGCCTTTCACTCCTTTTCCTGTAAGATCTGAGATCAACCTATCACTGCCCAAAGTTCTTCTAGTATATCACGAGGACAATCTAACCCACTGGATAACCCCTTCAAGGAGACTTTCTGCTCTGATCCTAGAACTAGTGTTTCCTGGATCTGGAATCTATGGTACAATCCTCTAAAAAGTATTGGTGCCATCACCTCCATCCTTTAATCCAGTAGATAGTGCACACTCCAGAAGCAGTATGGATTTGAGTTCAAACCCCTGCTTGCCTGAGGAGACCCGAAATCACACCTCCCACTTCCAGAAGTATACCCCAAGTCCCAGTCACAGGATTTTCTAGATTGGATCCCTCTCAGACTCTTCTGCTAAACTTAATTTTGTATAAAATTCATAAAATCTGAAAGCCTTCACCACAAGACTAAAGACTCATTCCCATAAACTGTCTGGCAGACAGGAATGAATTATTCTGTGCAAAACAGAGCATCTTCAATCATGGATTTTCAGAGATGTCCTTCTCAGAAGGACTTGGCCACAGGGAGAGGCTGGTGAAACGTGAGGGCTCACTTCTCCTTGGTCAGAGGAGCAGTATGAGCCTGGATTTCTTCTCAGCATGGGCAAAAGCTCTCCCCACTGTGGGGTAAAAAATGCTGGGGGTGTTGTGGGACCACCTCTTGCAGTTCTGTCTGTGTGAGGCACAATCTAGTGGGCACCTTCTGAGAATGCCAAATAGATCAAGTCCCACAAGGAAGATACCTGCTGAAAACTTAGAGTATAGATCCCAGCAAGACTTAGCTATGAGACCAGAGCGAGCTGCTTAGCGTGGTCACAGTTATTGTACAACACAAGGCACCCACAGTAAGAGGTTTGGAGGGTATCAGCTTGTAACCAAGCAGAAGTTTTTAGATGCTGCATTTTGAACATAGGCTCCTAAAGTTAGACACAATAAATGTTCCATTAATTCAGTCCATAAGTTTCCATGACTTCTTGCACAAACTGTTTGGCCAACAGTGTGATTCCAGGTTGCTCCCTGGAGGTCAGTCCAAGCTATTCAGCCTCACTTACTGTGGCTGGACGAACAGACACTCAAAACCATGACTTCTTTTTTAAGCCATTTGGTATCCACTAGCAGGATAAATTTGAAAAACAGAATTTTCATCACACATGAAATTCTGTCCTTTCACGTTTGTCTTCATACTGATTCAGAAAGAAAACATGCTATTTTGAGATTTTTGAGATAAAAAGTATTCCAAAACTTCAATGTATCACATTTTAGTGATGTAGATTTCTTTCTTCCTAATAAAAATGCATTGAATGAATAGCATGAAATGCAGCAAGTGACTATACAAAATTGTGTTTTGACACAGTGAAATTAAATGAACAGCCTGGGTGAAATGATTACAGCCTATCAACATGAATTGCTTAGAAGCATCCTGCAGAACATTTCCAMTCCAGTGACCCTGAATGTTCTGAAGAAGATATCACCATAAAAAGGCATTTCATCTGGATCTTTGCACTTGGCTTTCSAAATCCTGGGGTGGGTCCCTGGGTTATTTCAATCCTACCTAGGTGCAAAAGAATCACACATAGGAGCAAATAAACTTAAAGGCCACGGGAAGTTTTTAAGTACATTATACTGTACTTCTAAAGACACGAAGATGAATACAAAAATTTGGGTCTGAGTTTTTTTTTTTTTTTTTTAAACGAAGTTAATGTATCTACTAGTGATGTATTCATCTAGCCACACACCTCCTATTTGGCAACTATCCTGTATCAGCACCCTGTTAATGCAAAATCATGCTCTCCTACGTTCCCTCATCTGCAGAATATCTTGCACTTACATAAACTAAAGGTAGATAAAGTCCAAAATGCTGTGCATTCAGAATGAATGGAAAGCAGAGGACAGTGCAGATTGCAAAGAAACCTGGGCTCAGATTGTGACGGGTGTTTGCCAGATTCTGTTACCATGAGCTTGGTATAACTAGCAATCTGCTTACAGATAATACAAAAGCATAAAGGAAGAAATGCCATTCCTACATGATTTTAAAATATGTTGCCATCATCTTTATGGGCACAAGAGCCACATGGCAGTGACAGCTTCAAACACTTAAATTTAAATTTGGTTGTCATAAAACAACGGTCTGGTAAAGACATGACTTATCAGTGTTCATACCTTTTGCTTCAGTTGTAAAACCGTCTGCTTTATTTGATGAAATTCCTTACAAGAGGCACAGCATGTCCCTGGTTTTGCCATGTTTTCAGATTTCTCAGGAAGCCCAGCTGAAAGAAAGCAGTTTCCAATAGGAATATAAAGATTCAAAAGAGAGCAATTCATAAAGTAATTGCAAAAACATCCAGAGTCTTGAAGGTTATTACATTTCCCCAGAATGTGAAAAGAAGAAGGAGTCTTGCCATTGATGACGCTTTGACTGTGATCTGCTGTGTAAGACTTAAGAAATTTTGCAAGGACGGCTCTAAGCTCTTTTCTAAAGCAGCTGTTTCCAGTTAACAGTCCCTAAAGAATTTATTTTTTTAATACCTGAAAATGTTTACACCYGTTCTTTTATCTTTGCATTTATGGTAGACTAGCCCTGTAGATCAGAACTGATTTACAGTCCCCTGAAGGGCAAATTTTCATATGCTATAAATTACGGTAAATTCCCTTACAACGTGGCCATTTCATTCACTTTGCACAAACTGCTCTTTATCATCACTGGTTATTCCTCCRTGCAATGGAATCAAACTGATCAGAGACAGGAATTGAGATTAATGATAGGGATTTAAATCTACACTAGAGAAAAGGTCACACCAGTTGATACTATGCAAAAATGAARTCTTTCAAGCATCTATGACATGATTCAAACTATAACAGATATTGCAAATGTTATTTTTGTCTTTTTTCCAGTCTCATAACAATGAATCAATTCTGCATCACAAACAAACAAGTACTGTTTTAACAGATGTCCTGTTAAAGAGAAATGTAGTTTCCAAAACACAATGCAAAACTTACTGGCAAACTCTAGGTAAGCTTTTTTTCTTCCATTTATAGTTTTTGAGAAGCATARAGTGTACTGAGGACCTGGATATGGTGTCTGGTTCACCTGTAAGGGTTATTGGAAAAGTTTGAACACTGGCCATTCAGAGCATACCATGTAATGCAAGAACTCTGCAGGTGCTGCTGGTAAAAGCCAGCAAATCTTCAAAATCTTCAAGAAAGGATCAGCTAAAATGCACTTAGCTATTGTGTTATACTTCTCACTTGGACACACACTTGAATGTCCTTATTTGGGTCATCTTTTCATAAGTGTGTATTGATTTTGAAAACATCTCCATCATTCTTAAGAAAAACAGATCTTTTTTCTAGCACTAAAGATATTAGGTGGTGCTTGACTTCAAATGTATGTATTTACTGGGTCCAATAAGGACMGTTGCACCTACTCCTATAATGGTCATCTAGGGACCATCAGTGCCAYCAGTAATTTAGGACAAATTGATTTTCTGTAGGATTAGTCCATCGGCCACTAAATCACATATTCCTGCTTTCGAAAGACACAAGCTTATTTCTCTTTTCTTGAAATGCCCTATTTCAAATGTGCTTCCTTCTTTCRTTGTCCTAAAGCAGGTAGGAGAGGGCTGTAAGGACAATGGGGTGGAACGGTCCACAGCAGTGAGGACATCGGTATCACTGATGAGCTCATCAGAAGATGAGGACCAGAGATGAGGCAAAAGTCTGGGGGCTTTCCACACCTATCACCTGCCCGCTCCTGCAACTGTAGTCCAATGTCATTTTCCAGCAGGACTTCAGCCTTCATGTGAAGATAACTGAATATGTGTCATCTGCTGGTTTCCTCACAGCTGTATTTCTAATGCAAATCAATTTGACTTTCACTTCTTCCAAAGCCTCTTTGCCCATATGCATTTCTCAGTTAGATTAAATCATCTGCAGTATGCAATGGGGGCTTTCTTAAAGAGAAATTCATATGCCACAATTAGGGTACCTTGATATTTCTATAAACTAAGTTTTCTTTTGACCACGAGTGTTTTGACATCTCCATTTTTGGACCTGTATAGGATTTACAGAGGCACATATATAGAGAGAGATTAAAAAAAAATGCTTTTTTTGGACTCCAATAAAATTTGTGTTTGGTACTAGTCTTAAACCAAAATTTCTTTTARTAGATATCTTACCAAATGAGTTCCCTCACAAAATGCACACATTGTGTTAAGAAGTGTTGCTGAAAGCAACACACAGTCATAGGGAGAAACTGCCAGATCCTCTGCTGTTGGAAACCTCACGCAATCCCACTAGAATCAGTGGAATTATGTGCAGATTAGGAASCACTGAATTTGGCCTCTACTTTCATTATAAAATCCAGTTTATCTTCCAGGAGGACGTGGTACACAGGCTGACGACTATAGATAAAACAGGGCTGTAATAACCCATGGAGACAATCATGGCAGAGGGGGAGGGGAGTGTCAGCTAATGTTTGGGAAATATCATACCATTGAGATTTCTGCAAATCCAGTTGGATTGACTTGTCTCAGGAAGAAGTCCAAGAGCGTCACACAAGTGAGAGTGAGCTGCACCCCAGGAGAGAGGTGGAATTCCCCCTAACTCATACCAGACAGAGGTGATGATTTGCCCAGGAAAGGAGTTATCCATCAGACATTCCCTCTACCCCCATCTGATCCCACATCAGGACYAAAATATGAATAAAGCCAGGATAGAGCACAGATAAAGCCAGAAGCCACCTAGGACAGGCCAGAGGGGCCCGGAAGCAATTAGACTCTGAGCCACCCACGCTCAGTGCAGGTATTGAGGTCATCTAAAAGGATAAGTTTGGCAAGCACTGAGCAAGACACTTATATAACCTGTTTTCATTGTACAAACCTCAGTGGGGAAACCAAAACTATTTCAGAGAAGGTTAAAACCAGCCCCATTTTATGAAGGCTTTACAAACCACTAAGCCTAGCTTGTGAGTTATGTTGCTGTCCTTACACGGCTCCTTTCATCCAAGCGAGACGCCAGTGAGCCCTGCAGCACCTGTTGCTAAGAGAAGTGCTTGGAGAAGCAACGTGTTTGCTTCGCGTGTGCTTGACGACTTTTGGCTGTTGGTGCCTGGCGGGGGAGAGCTCTGCGGGGAGCTGTGCCGCAGGCGCTCTTTTCATGGGGAATGTTTAGTTTCTCATCTGTGTTGTATTATCTGGGCTCAGCCTGCTGAGATGGTTTAATTTGCCTACTTATGAGTGGGTAGCTATTGTCTCCATCAAATGCAGCATGATTGCGCATACGGCAAAAATGCTCCCTATTCTTGTGCCCCACTAACAAACCCAAAGCACTCCACCAAGCCACTTATCACAGTTCAGAGCCAAAAAACGTCCAGACTGTCATCTCCAGGCACGGCACATTAAACACGTAACTAATAATTATCCATGAAACATGCAGCATGGCTAAAGCTGGAGAAAGAGGCCATACATGCATTTTATGGTCTCTCATATTAAACTTCAGAATAAAATTTAAGTGGTCCAGCTACCATTAAAAGGGAATTGTCTACTGTTTATTAGGAGGTTATTCCAGCTTAGAAGTAGTGCTCTCCGTAACGGTGCAGGAGCTTGGGCTGACCACCAGGTGGGGCGTTGTTATAGCCTGTTCATTTCGGCTCTTGGAAATGCTGATTTTCTTCGTGCTGACTGGTAATTGCAGACACGAGCCGTGCAATAGCCGACTTCTCTTTCATTTACACCAGAGGTCTGGCGAAGTTAGTAATATTATCTTGGAGTGCAATCGGGTAAAAGAATAGAAAGTATCTTTACCTGCTTTACACAGCTTATTTGGGAAATTTTTGAGAAATTGTGGATATTTAATTCCATATTAATTACTGGAACTAACATTTTCATGTGCCATGTACATTCAGTATAAAAATTGCTGTTTTGCAAATATTAGAAACTTATTTCCAAAGCCTTAAATATCTTGTATGATCAGTTATCCTGAGTGATTTGGACATTACTCTATCAGGAAATTCGAACTAGCAAGAGAAAATATTAACTAAAAAAACTACTTGCAAAGGGATTATTTACATTATACCTTTTTCCTTAATGACTCTCAAACACTTATAAGGAAAAAAATTTTTTTGAAAACTACAAGGAACAATTAAGGTTAATGGAGTGTCTCCAGCACATATTTTCAGAGGAAAAGCAAAATTATAAATTGCTCTTGCCATCCAGTGGGATTTGGAGCACCCAGTGATGCATGTGTTCAGTCATTAATAGATGAACCAATGGTAAGATACCATTCATCAAAAAAGTCCCCCCCCCCGAGCATGGGTTTTTTCCTTCTTCCTTTCTTCTTTAAAGTGCTGTATCAGTTTTTAATCTGAAGTATTCTAAATGCTGCAATTTAATAACTGGGATGAGGTCAAAAACTTTAAAATCTTTTCTACACAACACACACACTTTGAGACCAGTGGTGAAAAGCAGGAACAATCCCTTACTCTCTCCCTTTTCATCACGTATTGCTTTCATAACAACAACAAAAAATCTGACCACAGTCACGAGACATTCAACTTACTGCAGGTCAGCAGAATTCAAGTGTTACTCAGCTTAAGTTAGCTATTGGTTTAAATAATGCTTGAAAAGACACTGGGATTCCCAGGTACACCTCTTCTGCATGCCTGAATGTTCAGAGGTACTAACCAACCAACCTGGGCCATTTGCTAGTCTCACTTGTAGGAGGAAAAATACAAATGATACCCACCAAAATTAAATTAATTAACTAGTGAAATTAATGAAGTCTTATAAGGGTCAGAATTTGGCAAATTTTCTTCTGAAGTCTGAGGCTGAGTTTTATGCTCTGAACTAGCTATAGTCCAGGTTGGTACAAGAGCGAAATATGGCCAACAGCAGTTGTATGATCCCGGAAAAATGGTCTAACTTAAATTGCAAGGAAAGTGTCACTTTTCAGTCACCTCTCCCTCTCCGGGGGGAAGAAGCCTTCCACATCTTTCAACATATTAGTGCCCTCTCTTTATAGCTGTGACTAGTGATTTACTGCCCTGTGTGTGTAGCTGATGAATGGAGGACAAGGAGAACAAGCCATMGGATTGCTCCACGGGCACTCGGATGATCAGAGACCTGGAGGCAATTTGACCTCTGAGCAATCTGGGCTTCCCGAAGCAATGGCTACATCCCCGTTTCAGGATCTCCCAGCTTCAGCTGTGGAGTGGGAAGCAGGCTGATGTTGGGCTTTCCACAACACTGTAACATCTCAGAGGCCGCTGCACGCTGGGGCACGGTGGCCCTTCTCCTGGCACGGCAGGATGGCACCGTCAGCAGCTGGTCTCCCCAGCGCTTTCAGTGCTCAGAGCACCACATCTCTCACCTCTTTGCAGGACAAACACCCCAGGCCCTCGGAGGCCCCTGAGAAAGCCAGTGAGAAGCTAATACCACGTTTCCTACCAGCTTAGGCTGCTTCTGGGAATGCTGCTGATATGGGACTACGGAAGTGTATCACAGCATTTGGAGAGTGCATTTCCTTTTAAATAACTTGAGTCCACAAAGCTCCTATCAAATTTGGCATTGGCTGCATCACATTTCCCTGGGTTTCCTCTCTACAAGAGATTAAATTCTTAGAAGACCCTTTGGCCCAGGATCTTTAACACCCGTTAGCATATACCTTTATCTCCTTTGGTGCATGTCTTCCCGTCATCCTCCCGGGTATAGCCTTCATGACACTCACATCTGTAGCTGCCCACAGTGTTGACACAGATCTGAGAGCAGAGTGTCCCATTGCTTGTGGCACACTCGTCGATATCTGGAGGAAAAAGCGTTCAAAATGTCCTAAAGCCAGGGGGTTCAGACCTCAAATATAACAAAAGACCTCCTTTAAAGGATAAGGAGATTTTGACTTTGAATAAATGAATAACTGCTGCCACCTCAGRCCAGAGCTCTGTGCAGACTGCATTATTATTAACACGCTTGGCTTTTTATAGATGAACACCACTTAGCAGTTTCTTTGCATCAGAGAGCACACAAGCAAAGCTTGACTCTGCAAACCTTGGCTCACTGGAGCAGCAAGCCCCGCAGGGCAGGACTACTGAGCTGGGCGGCACTAGCCGCAGAAAGTCTGCTTGTAAAAGATCAATCCTGAGTTAGATGCTTGCTATCTGAATCAAAACCCAAGGGCTGGTTTTCAGAATTAGGCATGGCTATACTGCTTTGAGGGCTRCTGTTAGAATTGTGCCCCTCTTCTTGGGCCAAAAACCAGAATACTGCTCAAAATCTGCAAGGGGAATTAATAAAGGAAAAAATTACATCAGCCCAAACACTTCCAAGTGTTTCAGTGCATATGGCCTGTTTTAGATATTACATTTATTCTGTAGCAGTAAAGAAAACAAGAAAGGCTTCAAATCTAAACTGACTGCTAAAAGACCTGAAGAAGCAGGATACACCATTAACCAGAGATAAACTTAACATGCAATTCTACCCACCCAAGCAATAAGGCTTCTCTCTATTTCTGTGCCTCTCACGATCATAGCGGTACCCAGGATAGCAGGTGCATAAGACACGTCCAAAGTTATCTGTGCACTGCTGTTCACAAGGAGCTTCCGCACAGACATCATAGTCTAGAGAGAGAAAGATACGGTTAGGAAAACACCAATAGCAGTAGCAGCACTTTGATAGCAAACATTTCCCCTCTGTCTTTTCTAATTAATAAAGTCTTGTTACATTATTTCTGAGGATTGAAGAAACCTAGAAAACATTCATGAAACATAAGCAATGTATTTTGGCAAAACTGCAATTGCTAATTACAGCCTTACAATAGTTGAACTGTTTCTTAAAGTTGGACTTTAAGAAAGGGGCACTTTCCCAGTTTGCAGAATTTAGGAATTTTTCTCACAGAAATATTAAGTTACATAAAAGTTATTTGCTGCTTTCCTCCACAAATGTTTAAGTGCTGATAGCAACATTTCCTATGCAAAATACTGGGAAACGCTATGAGGATAACTGCCAAATTCAGGCAGAAAGTATCTCATAAGGGAAAGTTAAATAAAATCACACAGTAATTGTTCAAAACCAGCTATAACCCTTCTAGCAAAGAACATACTGTTACAAAACCCCTGTCACTCTTAATATCAGCAATGTGAAGATTCGGATATAAGTCACTGGCCAAGCTTGTCACTGGAATCACAAACGATGCTCTGAAGTCTCAGCTCAAAACCAGGAGGGCGAATCTGTTTCTGATTTCACTGTTATATAGCAACAGAGCTGACGTTCAGGGAATTGATGCCAACGTGAAACAGAGCCTGGGACTGCGGGGTCAAGCTGGCATGAAGGACTTGTGCAGTTTATCTTGACCTTGCCATCAGCAAAGCAGAGCCTTGCCCGGAGATTAGACATGCTTTCACAGGAGGCACGTTCCCATGCAGTGGATACATCCGAATGTGCATAAAGCTTTTGCATGACTAGAAAGCCTCCCCTTCGGCTCCTGGGGGTCAACTGGGTGCTGGTCCTGGTGGTCCTGCAGCACTGCTATCCCATCGCTTAGAAACCCAACTCTGGCCACACACCGTGGGCAAGAAGCACAGAACGACTGACTCGAGCAAGCTCTGCAGGAAGCACCAGCRATGCATGGAAAGGAAGCACAGGACCACGGTGCCTTGCTCAGGGCCTAGCAGCGCCGCGGGGAACACTTGCAGGGAGGAGAAAGGAAATACAGTAGTGTCCAGTCCCAAAACCACCTCAAGCAAATCCTCCTGAAGTTCAGATTTTATGCCAGAAGAAGTAGCAGTTTCTGTGGCCGTGTCACAGGAATGTCATCATTTACACAGTAATTCACTCCGTTTGCCACTGCTGCACGTGACCCTCCCATACAGGATACTGGAGGGCCACTGCAAAAATAACCTATTCCTGTTCCAAATCAGACAGGTCTAAAAGAAATGTAAGTGTTTTGACTAAGTTCCCAACAATGCGACATATTTGCATATGCACAGTAAAAAATAAATAAACCCAGACTCGTTATTGACTCACACTAATGGGTAGCAGACATCTCTGGGAATGATGAATTTTCCAAACAATTAAAATGAACTAATAGATGGTAAAGCAAGTGAAACCACATTTGCTGCGTTAGTTATATAGAGCACATCTGTAGTTCTGGAGGTAAAAGTGACAGTGTGCCAGGGTACAGAAAACTGCCAAATACGAATTAACAAGCTGCTGTGGTGCCAGTATGTCACATCAAAGTCCTTTAGACCAAAAAATAGCATTGTAATGGTGCCAAGCATTTCCTCCCTTGTGTTTGTTACCTTTTGAATAACATGCATCTTTTATTTCCTTTTTATTTTGCRGCTGCATTGATTTTAACTCTTGAAATCCGTCCCCAATACCGTGACTGCAGTGCCAGACCCTCTCACAGGAATCAGGGTACAAAGCATTGTACAAGCATGGAACAAAAACAGGGCCAATGCCTTCAAACATAGACCACCTGGGGGCTAGTTTGGACTTTTTAGGTGACACTTTGGCTTTAAGCTCCTGCTACATTTAGCACTACTAAATATTCACAGATATAAAGGATTTGTGGTATTTTTCCTGGGCACGAATACAATTTTTATTTCTCACTGAAATAAAATCAGTCTATTTAAAATAATGGCCCTTACGCAGTAGAATTTGAGCATTTGGCACTGTACAGAGCAGGGCACAAATCCTCAGTGCACTGCTGGCAGTGCGTCTTYGCCCACAAGTGGCTGAGACCTGGAAAGACTACATGGAGGGGGCACAGACATCTGGAAGGCATGCTAATATGCCCACCTCTGAGCCAAAGATGCCTGGATTTGGCCTGTGCCATGTTCAACCTATTCAGAATAGAGGCCAAGGGAGCTGCAGCCTCCCTGTGCTTCCATGAGTACATGTATTCTAATATAGTCATAAAAACAGTGCTGGAAGGGACCATCTCCCACCACAAGCAGGATTARCTATACGTGAACTGTTCCTATTTGATGTTCATCTAGCTTGTACTTAGAAAAGCCTCAGGGTTGGAAACACCCCACCACCATTCAGGCTGTTTCGGAGATTAAATATCCTTGCAGATAGAAAGTTTTTTACTAACGTCTAATCTAAATTCCCCTTAGAGCTATTTAAGCTCATTATTTTTGTCCTCTTACTCTTGGCCATGAAGAACAGTTTACTTCCCCTCTTGCAGCAAGTTTTTACATACTTGAAAACTGTTATCATGTCTCCCTCAGCCTTCTTCTCTCTAGACTAAACAACTCAGTTGTTTTTAATCKTTTCTCTTTTGCCATATTTCATGTAACTACTCTTCAAACACGACCTGTGCATCTACCTTAGGAAGAGCTCCATCAAGACCGCTGCTTGTCAGAATGCCACTTGAAATGATCTCAAAAGCCTTACCAAAGTGAAACCATATGACATTTCTTTCCTCCTCACAACACATATTTGTCTTTTCTGCCATAAAGCCCTRCCATTCCCTTACAAAAACACATAACCTGTATTTGTAGGTGCTCTGAATTCTGGTTAGCTTGCCTAATACAGAATATATTTTCAAACCTAGCCTCTGCTTTACCAAAGGCTTTGACCTGCACACTCAAAACCTAACCTTTGGTATATAATTAGTGCTAACTCTCCAAGTGTTTCCACAGTTCCCTGTTCCATCTCTTTTTGCCCTTCTACCTATTCCTTTCTTCCACATTTATCAGTATATACRTATTTGACTCTGAAACTACACTAGAGGCATGGGATTCCTTGCATTCAGTTCTCCTAAATTCCATACTAACCTCTGGACCATGCTTCTTCTCAGCCCATCGAGTTGTACAAAAACAAACCAATATTTTCACATTAAAAGAGAAACCAGGATTCCATGTCTCACACTGATGGAGGAGATGGTGGACAGATTTCAGATCATTTGATGTAAATTTTTATTTTCACACAGAAACAGGGAAAGGTCCAGGAGGTGGAAATCTTCCCAAGTACTTCCAGGTGGTGGTTCCCACACAGTCATGGAATCAACCCAGATCACATGGTAGCTGTGGGCAGGTCCCATGTCCTGTAGCTGTGTGTCTCCAGAGTTTTGGTCCCAGGCAGCGTGACTGTCTCAGGAGGTGTCTTCACAGCTAGGACAAAGTTGGGCAAAAGGTGCAGCAAATCCTGGCTGCAGTGCATCACCACTGTGTGCACTGTTGATCTGAGGATGCACATCTCTTCCACGTGCAAGCCCCTTGTCTGCCAGCCCAACCTATGAAATGTGGTTTGAGGATGAATCAAAGTCATATGGTGAGGATCAGTTTGTTCCAGACTTTAGGAAAATATGAAAACCAGAAGCAAAATAACAAATGCCTTCACGTTTAGCTTTCAACGAATTCAGGAATGACAATGCAACACTGCAAGTTGCACCAAGAAAGAGTTTCTGAAACAGCATTAGTGAGGAAAGACCAGAYATAATTAGCATTTGCCTGCCATAGAGTACTTTGGTGTGAATTAATCAACAACCAGGACACTCAGGTAATGAACCAGTGATAGGGAGGGTGCTCTCCAAAACAATTGTTTCAGACTGCAATGGTCTGTGCTATACTCTTGGTGAAGCTGTGAGACAGGGCCTGGTYGGAGCTGTCAGTCTCCAATGCAAAGAAGAGGGTGACCATTTTGAAAAAAGGATGAAAAGCTCTCTTTTGACCTGTTTATCYGGTCAAGTGGAGCAGGAAGAGACGYTACAGAGGAAAATCACTGACACAAAGTAAACTCCACTCTCTGTTTTCCTGAGGAGCATCACCCCCTGCTCTTGGAGCTGAACGCCAGGGAGAGAAAGTGTGTGCAAAGCAAAGAGAAATGTAGAACCTGGGTGCCTGGACTCAGGTTCACTGGGCTGCGCTGCCTTCTGTTGCTCTTCAAGGACAGATGAGAAACAATGGGACAGAAACCGAAGATGCTCATGGACAAAGGCACAGCCCTTGAGGGAAAGRGTCTGCTTAAACAACAGCTGCCGGCAAAGGAGATCGGCATCTTCCTGAGGCAGCTGTGACAGAGAGGACAAAGGAGGGTCTATCCCTCTCCCAACCTTCTTCCTTGCACCCCCTGCTAAATCACAGAGAAGACAGGGCTGAAACTACTCCTCTGCATTTTGACTTGCCAGTACTGTATTAAATGGTGCAGATGTGCTCTAATAAACTCACATCTGTAATRTATTTATGTGCTTGTGATGAGATATGCATTTCATACAGCCACTCTTGTCAAGATTATACCAAAACAATGTGTGAAGAGCCAAGTGATATATTGTAACGGAGTAAGGGAAATGAGCCCTTCACTGAATCATGTTTCTAGTCCCTACACCAAAGGCCCAGATAGTCTCAGATGTTATAGCAACTGCTGTGCCCTGTGAAGTTCAAGGCAAAATATAGGTCGAGCTGAAAAAAGGGGAGTGGAGATAAAAAGGGAAAGAAGCCACAGACAACAGAGAAATTCAATTAATGGTAGAAACTCTCAGGTTACTGAGATCCAGTTAATAGACATGATTAACTGAAGTCAGCGGGTACATAATAAAAGCTGCTCTCATAATTGCCTAAAATGTCAAGAGATAAAAATTAGAAGCCTGCAATAATTTATTGTCATGGCCCTCATTTTGTTTTTGTTCCTATTACTTCTTCTGCTGTATCCATTATATTTAGTGAATAATCAGCATATAAAAATGTTACACACAATAAGAAAGCTGGAGGCCAGACTACAGAGATTCTGGCTTCTCTCCACTTTGAAAGGATTCAGGGTTTCTGCCTTCAACACAAACAATGACCTTGCACAGCACAGCATAATATTCTGCTCCAAGTGTCCGTCTCACACTGAAGCTGTGATCTCACTCCCCAGGCACCGAGACAAAACTCACTGCAAAACCACAGGCAGAGGAAGTCCTTGTAAGCACCAGCTTCACCCAAACAGTACCCAGCTCCTCTGGGGCTTGGGCTGGCATAGTGAGCAGTTCCACCTCAAGGAAGCAGCAAAAATACAATTCCCGTTTTGAGAAGATGGCTTATGGTTCTGTAACCAGTCTGCTCGTGTTTCCAGGCAACAGCAAAAATACTCACAAAAAAGAAAACAGCAGCAGGATCAGAGCTGGGGAGAGTCTGCTGGCCAGAGATTACAACCCCCAAAACAGCTGACTCTCTCAAGTTTCTTGTCACTTTTCTTTTCAAGACATTGCCATCTTGAACTAAGAAAACTCTCAGATCAACTTGAGGCTTTCCATATATCATCAGAGAAGGATGTGTTGCCATAAACCATTTTTTAAATCTGCTTCCCTAAGGAAACATGGCTTATTTGCTTGTACTATCTGGTCATTTGCTTCTGCCTGACAGTTCCTCTTCTCTAATAACTTCAGAGCCTATCAATCAGCCAATTTCATACAAATCGGACAAAGCAGTAGGAATGACTGAAGAAGTTACATAGCTACAGCTCATATAAAATCATTGGCTGGGTAGAGAAGAGGGACCCAACAGATGCCTGCACCAAGGGAAAGGCAGGCAGAGCTCAGCCTGTCTCAGTGGTGGGTGCCAGCTGGCCAAGTGGCACAGGACGCCTTTGCAACTCTGCAGGCAGTTTGGCATCTGTGAAAGAGGCTGAAGCTGTAGGAGAAGGATTTCGGTATGAGGCATTGATGTGAGTAATTCCTGGGAGTCTGATCCAAACCTACCGACATCATTGGAAGCTTCCTGGTCTTTGCCTGGATCAGGCCCTTGAAACACATCTTAGTCATCCGGTCGCGCAGCATGCTTCCCCTGGGAGTCTCAGCTTCACCTGCAAACCCTCCCACTCTTCTCTAAAAGAGATCTTGTTACAGGAACTGCTGGGCATTGGGACCCAAATACTGTCTTTATAAATGGTAGGGGCAATTCTCCAGGACATTTCCTTTTCTCTGCAATATGAACTACCCCAAGTAATTCCCAGTATCTCCCTGCCAGCTGGTGAATAGGAGGCTATGCCCATGACAAGGCCATGCCCACCAACAGGAGAGGTGGTGGAAGACAGGGACACCATTCAGCAATGCTCGCCCCCTTGCTGATGTCTTCAGGAAATAGGTAATTAAAAGCTGGACTAACTCACCTAGTCACTGACCSCCCCATTACTTATAAGCCAAATCACCTGTGATGGATCCAAGAGGTAYGCAGCTCTTCCCGCCTCTCATTCCGTAACCGTTGGCATACATCCCAATGAAAGTCTAACACCCCTGCTGTAATTTATCTTGGGTTCTGCCCAGAGCCTGAGTACTGGTATTCATACAACATTGTGAAAGGCATCAGTCAGGAAACACGTGTTTCTGGATGCACAGATGGCTCCCGCACACACATCCAAGAGCAGAATGTGGCCCAGCATTTGCACCAGCTCATGTTACAAGATCTGTGCAGCCAGATGTACTTAGGGAGGATCGAGCCTGGCATGCTAAGTGAAACTTTTGAAAGACACTGCTTTTTTATTTGCCTGACAATTTCTTGGAAACAGTTCCCCCACTGATACATGAGGTACAGCTGAGTCTGCGGTTAAATCAGGATGCTCTTCCAAATTGGCAGTGCAGATAACATGGCAAACAGGAAAAGACAAATGCACTGGGACACGAAGGGTAAGAACAGTGAAATCACATACCTTCAGGGATGCACTGTCCAAGAACAAATTTATAACCCTTACAGCATTTTTTCCTGAAAAACAATAAATAAATAAATAAATAAATAAATAAGTTCTCTAAAGGCTGGTGCTGCCTTTAAAAATAGTCATGGATAGATCATGGTTATGGAGGTGATGAAACAAATAAGATGAGGACTCTTTGCTTACGGTGGGGAGGTATCTCAACATTAAAGAATGCAACACAGAAACCCACCTCTCAATCCACGAGTTGTCTAATGATGCTACAACACTGCCCAGTGAACTGGACAGAGGATTATCAACATAAGCCCTCCACATGGAAGGCTTCCCTCAGCCCTGCTGCACAAACTGCTGTTTAAGTGTAAAACCAAGGCTCACTCTTACCCCAACATCTGCAGCTGCCTGTTCTTCCAGCCGGGACATTTGGGATGTTCTGTGACTCTCAGATGCCCTGATCTTGTGGGATGAATGCATGTTTACTTACAGGCAAGATGCCAGAAGGAAATGGGCAACTTTTTTAAAAGAAAATTTTCTTCCAATAATTCAGAGAGAGTATGAAAATCCACAGAACAAAATCACAGGTGAAATTAAAAACAATGCGTTGTTGTTCCTCAAACAAGATTATTTTGGATCTCTGGAGAGCAGCTAACGACACAAGAAGCTAAGGAAGGGCCCCTAGCTATAATTTTCAGTGATCAGTCATTTTTGGCAAGTTGACTGTTGAGTGTCTGACTGGAGACATTTATAATAGCATGGCCGGCCACCTGAGGCAATACAGAACTCTTGAGGAGCATAGGGCTGGGTACCCCAACACTGAGCCACTCAAAATTACAAGTGGTTTTTGAAAATCCTGCTTCTCCATGTTGAAAGGACACAGCACACCTCAGTGCTGTCCATGCACTCAACCCAGGTCATAATTTTTATGATAAACTGAAGGGTGTTTTCAAACATCTGTCATAACAGTGTAAACTTACAGAAAGGGGTAGATCTCAGCTAGGAGTACACACAAGATAAATGTTATCATTCATTTCTCATATTTTAATAAACCTGGAAAGTGATAAGTGCAATGTATTGAGTATTTCAACTGGAGAGAGAGACAGAGTATTTTACATAGACAAAGGGACAAAACTATAATGGAGATTCTGTAAAACCAGACCTTTTTTATGCTTTCTACTATATGAAAATAAGTCTGAGTGCTGAGAAATATATTTTGTTATTGCTAGGCTGTAATGACATTTAAGCGCTCGGTTGTATCTGCCTGTTTGCTTTCTAGTCAGGAAACTACAATAAGCCACCAGGATTCCCAGTGGCGCTGAGGAGCATTCATGGACGGCTGCAGTCCTCATCGCCCTGTGCTCGTCAGCTACTCGCTGCAGGGGCCGGGTGACCTTTTGAAGGGTCCCAAGGTGGCAACTACCAGAACTGCTGCAAAAGAAGCAAACTTCCATTCAATGTGCTATTCAATCAGGTCTACATGGGTTTGGGGAGAAAAAGCTGTCTATTTTAGAGATTCAGAATTTTTCATGTCTTGTGTACATGCTGAAATATCTGCAAAACTAAGAAACCATCGATTTGATCTTACCCTTTAATTCAATAACTGACACAGAAGAGTGCTAAAGTCATGGAAGTCAATGACACAGCACTCCCCTTTACAATCCACAGCCCATCACAAATCATCATTATGTTGAATTCAAAGCAACTATCAGTTGCCACYGACCACTTAAAACAAACAATGCATTATTCCAAACTATGCAAAAACAAACTTTGGCTGCATATTTTTTCCACTTCCAGAGATTAGCTGGAATATAAATTATATTTAATGAAGGTTGAGCATTTGAAGAGGAAGCCTCACTTTGTTATGCAAACAGTGGTCCCTCATTAGACTTTTCTCCAAACACTGCTGTGGAGTTTTATCTGCAAGACAAACAAATGCAGGAGGAAGGAGTTCAAAGGTGCATCGGGGAGGCTGTTCCTATGCTGCAAGCTGTGCTGATGGCTTTCCAAGTGCACATTCATCTCCTCCTGTCTTCAGAATGGGGGGAAGGCACTGATAAAGGCTTGCTTGTAGCCTGGCTTAAAGGAAAGAGAGCTGAGAGAGAGAGCTGAGAGCAGAGGAGAGGAGGGCATCCACTGTGAGATGCTGGTCCATGCAGTTGTGCCAGCCAGAACTAACCAGGGTAGGCGAGCCACAGCCTTTATCATTTCTACCCTTTAMCCTTTAAATTCCCACCCGATTGTCAGCATTAGGCTCCTTCCAGTCAAAAGCTAAGCAGCTCGTGGCAGCTCCTTAAACTGCACCTAGCCCTGGACAAGGGCTCACGTGCTGGGCACCTTTCAGGAGCAACCCTTCTTTTCTGAACTCTGTTAGTCAGTGGTGGCTTCTGGCTGGATTTGTTCTTTTTTCATGGCTTAATTGTGAATTTTTCTGACTTCTTGGATTCTCCTGACAGCCAAATCACTTGCCCTGTGCAAAATCCTCTCCCACAGCTGGCCTGCCTAGGACACGTCTTATGCTGAAAGAGCGGACTGGTGGCTCCTTGTATCGCAGGGCATGAGGGAAGTCCTCGCTCAGGGATTGCCTCACTGGACTTGGCCAACACCCAGCTAGTCCTATACACTATTTCTGTTACTGAGGAACAGCATGTGATTTAGAGAAAAACACAAGTCTGAGAATCTGCTGCACGCTGAGTTACAACCATTGAATATTGCACTGACACCCTGGAGCACAGCTTAGCATATCCTTGCCGGAGGGTTTGTTTTAATTAAAACAACTGGATATTCTTGCTACCCTGGCAGATGTCCAAGCCCTTTCTGAAATTCTTAGCTTCGATGGCATCTTGAGGCAATGAGTTCCACAGGTGAATCAGATGTTTTTGAAAATTTTTTGAGTCTCCTTTTCAATTTTGTTGAATGTTCCCATGATTTACTGGTAAGGAGATTCAGAAATATTGTAATACCTCTCCTCAACATTTTTCCACATCATGGGAGCTTTAAATCATATCTAATGAAGCAGCACAGAGGAGGGATATGCTGCTGTCAGGCTTACACTCCAGAAACCAATTCCCCCAGACAATAATTTCCCAATTCAAGATTACAGATCTCTGTTTTAGGGCACTCTGTACTCCACAGACTATCAGCATGATTTTGCCAGGGGAGCTGATACTTTGGAGTTAATGCACAGGAAAAGCAATACCCATTTCTCTGAASATTACATTTCAACCCTGTGATGCTTGCATTTTTTAGCCTTTTACATTCCTGGAGAGAAATCTGTCAAAATGATAGACACATCAGTTGAYCATTAGCAAAGGCATTTTAATAGTAATACTTATTTCAAACATCCAGCTCCAGGTTGACATGTCTAATCAACGTTGCACAGCAGCAATCTCATTACACATAATGAGAGGTAAGAGGGGGTCCCCACTGATAATTTTAATGACTGAATAACTTTCAGCAAGGCAGTTGCTAGGCAGCTGTACATATGAGCATGCATCAAACACTGTAAATAATGCACAGTCGTGTAGGAAGTTCAATGACTAAGATGTGGAAATTAACTTGATTCATTATCATTAAATCTGGTTTTCAAAAGGAGTAGCTTTTAGCAGATCTATCTGTTACAGCCTTTAATAGGGTGGTCCAGCCTTTAAAATATTAGAGTCACCTGGCAACTTCTGGTTCTCGTGCAGTCTTCACTCAGGAAAGTGCACAAGCCCAGATTCACAGAGGGTATTGGGCAACGTGATTTGATCACCGCAGTGTCTACCTTTTCAACCCTGTTACCTGTAACAAAATCCACAGACCTTAGCTCAGGACTGCTGAGCTCCAAAAGCATGGGACTCTCTCAAAGCAAAGTCACTCTTGTGTTTGAAAGGTGGCTGCAAGAGAAGTTGAAAGAGGATTAACTACTCCCCTCTGCTGCCAAAGTTGAGGCTGTCCTGGGTCGCCGAATGTTAGAAGCTGGGAATCGGGGACAAACATTTSATAGCTATAAACTTTTGACACATCCATGACTAGGCAACAGCTGAGCACCAGCTCTGAGGATCTGCCTTCATTACAGGCTTCTGTGGACCATCTCCTTGCAGACCATGAGGGGAGCTTTACACTAGCAGCCTCATGACCTATAGACCAAAGGTYCCCCCCAGTGCCCGACACACAGTGTATCAGGACAGTTGCCTCCCAGCAGTGTGTCACTGAGCTGTAGCTATTTGATAGCATCGCCCGAGACAGGCAGGATGAAAGGAATGTGTCTCAATTAAGCCACAACTTTATTAAGTTAGTTTATCTGGGAACTATCAGTAGTAACTCATCCAGTGCGGCTCATGATAATTTTTCCCATAATTGTTTCCACCTGGTGAAGGGCTGCTGTCCTCCCCCAGCCCACAGCTACCTCCTGGCCTGCTGTTGGGACACCACTGCCCATCCATTCAGCAGCTGGAGGAAGGGCACTGAGCTTACCCTTTTTTCCAGGGTCTTCAGGGTGTGCTTTCCCTCCCTTCAAGTCCAGAGTACCAAGGTGGTACTGGTACCAGTGGACAAAAACTGAACAGCTCTCCCCAGCCTCTAGTCTTTGACCTATCCTGGGCAAACCAGGCAAACCTTCTAGGCAGTCTGGGAGACGGACAGGAGGAGGCTGGTGCTGGTTGTCGTGCCATGCACAGGCTCCCATGCTACAGAGCAGGTCGGTCAGGCTGAAGAGAGTGGGGTACCCTGAACTGAGAAAATACTTCTGTGGAAGAAGGGAGTGATTCAGAGTCCTACCAGAGCTGCAACTCTATGGAAATGTGAATAATAATAGGATAAAATTTTAACTGAGATTTAATCTGTATCTGTAAGCAGTAACATGGCAGTGACATGGCATCTGATGACGGCTGGCTCAGAGCTACTTGATGCATTATACAGTTTTTTGTTATCTCAAGCAGAAGAGACTCCAAAGCTCTACCACGACATTTATGTTGAAAAYGATATGTAATGGTCATTTAATTATTGAAAAAAGAAAAGGGAAGGGAAAAGGAAGAGAAGTGGGAGGGGGAAATGCAGAGGAAGAGAAAAGGAAAGGGGGAAAGGGGAAGTGGGAAAGGAGAAGTGGTAAAGAGGAAGGGAAAAAGAAAAGTTTCATACTAGCTTCCAATGAACATTATACGTTAAGGACACTCTTAGAGCTTGCTGAAAATGTCAACAGTACAAACAGAAGAATCCACACCAGGAAATATTTGTCTTCTAGGAGCAAAGCAGGCACAGCGATCACTACATTGACTCAAAAAGTGAGTTTTTATAATAAACTATTATCCTTACTTTACCCTTACTATGCTGCAGGTACCCTTACTATGCTGCAGGTTCAGACAATCAGCCTTCAGGATAGCTTTACCCAAACAAAAGTAAGTCAAGCAGAAGCAATTTACTTCTCATCTGTCATGGGCTAGGAGCACACACATGGGCAGTTTCTAAAGCTTAGCTGATGCATGGGATAGCTTTACTAGAAGATGCAGCAGCTCAGTATGTGGTCAGGCAGGTCAAATCCACTGTCTGACATGCTATTTCTGACCTATGAATGTCAGAAGAGTCTCAATTTAGGGGACATAAGAGCCATTTGACATTTTATGTGGGTTTAGATATATCATCACTGTTATCCCAGGTAGTAGGCTGTTAGAAAATAATGATAATRCAGTAGAGCAGCTAATGAAAAAATCTTGCATGTTCAGCTCTTACATTGCAGAACAGCGTCAAGGAAGCACGTGACAGTCAACCACTGACATTTTGTTCAACAGCAAACCAAAAGCAAGAAAGCCTGCCCTGTGAGAAAGAAGTGCCAACAGAGAATGTTGGTATTTCACTAAAAAACTGAATCCAGAAAATATTTGACTTCCAAATGTTGAAACTCTAAGAACATCATTTATTCTCAAGTGATATTTCCATTTTTGYTTTTTTTCCAATGACAGGCTAACATTTTCATGGAAAGCCAACACTTCTCTTGACAAAGGTATTAAACCAAAAAAAACCAATTTCCTATTGAAAAAAAGTAGAATTTTTTTTTAACTAGACTTCTTCAGACAATATCATAACATCAACTCATGTGAGCCTGTGCCRTATCTTCAAGACCTGAGTTAGCAAAAGCCACAGCATTGCTGTGTTTAATTGCACAAAGGAGTCTTTGTTAGGATGGCTACTTATTGTGTCCGCTCTGTGCTTTTCTTTGATCATCCTGAATTTCAGAAATAAGCAGTGCAGCAAAAATGCAAATGTAAAATACAGTAATTAACTTACAAATATTAATTAGTCAGCTATGAAAGTGAACCAACAACGTACCTTAAAAAAAATCCTTGTTTTCTCATATTATATATAAAGTCCAAATGAGAGCCAGGTCTATCTGCCAAAATATGCACAGACAAGACCCAGCTGCAGTGCAAGTGTGTTAATGAAGTAGCGCAGTAGCTGTGCGAAGTTTAGCCATAATTCACATGGAGAGATTTATAGCAACATGGTTGAAAACTGAAGCAATGCACTTTTTTTGTTTGCTTTTCTGTGGGATACATACCAAAATCTTGAGTAAGAGAGGATAGCCTCCCTGTAGACAGTCGCTCAACATACACTTTGCCATGGTTTCCAGACTCAGTCTTTTTCCACAGTTGTGTAAGGAGATAATTTATGATCACATTGGGTGTAACTCATCAAAATCCAAGCCCTACCACTTCCCGTCACTGTCCCTAGCTGAGGGTGAATGACACAGAGCAGGGTGCATGTCTTTTACTGTCTAGGAAATGCAGCAGCACCTATGACCACAGTAGGTATATGTGCACTTATTTATTTCTGTTAACTGGCTGAATAAAGCAGAAAAAAAAGGAGGATCTACTGGAGCAACAACAGAGACCTACCCTTCACCAGCAAAGCTGGAACTCAGACCTCCGAAAGCAAATCATTGCAACCAATTACTTGATTTTTCTGAAAGTTGGATTTTCAGTGATGAATGGTTTGCCTGAGTCTAGGTCATGTTTCTCATCAGCTACTTCAGTCAAATAAATTTGCCACATTTTTTCTTTCTTTTTTAAAGAAGCCCTGCTATCTGCCCTTTTGCTCAACTCTGGTTATTAACATCAATACCAGAAATAAAATCCATTTCCCGTTATTGTTAATGGGAAGGTTTTGATAAGATTCACAATTCATAGACTCCTCTTCCGTGAACATAAGCCTGGGACCAGATCCCCCCCGGCAGAAGCAATGTACCTCTGTTGACTTTGGTGGACACACGCCAGTTCATACTAACTGAGGGCCAGCTGATGATTTTGAAAGCTCTCTGATATGCTGTTTGGCTGCTCTTTATTTTAGTGTATTGTTAACTGACTCCCTCTCTCCTAGCTACTCAAAGCACTGTTTTGTCTCATCTTTTTATGGTGCTGGAATAGAAATTGTGCTTTCTTCATCTCAGAGAGCACAAGGGACCTTCCAAACTGCTAAAGTTATTTGCAGCTAATGCATAACTTAGTATTTGCGACTGCATGAAAGAAACTGGGAACACATTCCTCTATAAAGGAGCAGCAAAATCTAAGCAGCTTCAAAGGGTGCAGGAAAGGATATGTAAACCACACAGGGGTATGTGAGCGGAGAGAAGGATAAAAGGGCTTTAAATCTCCTCCCCTCGCACACCAGCTTGTGCCTGGTYACAGCACCTTGCTGAGCACACAGTCGTGGAGCCGCGGCGGGAGGCTGTGGCCACCCTGMGCATTTCGCTAATACCCAAAGACCCTGCGGTTCGGCCGCGCTGCGCTGTGTGCATGGAAGAATCACCACGTTTCACACCGGAGGTGCGGACTCCATCCCAGGAAAGCAGCGATCCGGCCTCGCAACTGCACAGAACTGGGCAATGAGCAAAAGACAAAACTTTGCGAGGTCTGGGGAATTTAACCATCGGAAATGTCTGTCCGGCGTCCTTTCGCAGCCGGCTCCAGGGCACAATGCAGCGCGCCTCGCCACACTGGGGTTCGTGGGCTTGTTGCAATGAATTAAACACTACGAGGTGTGCAGACAAAATCTGGGCAGACCACCTCCTCGAACACATCCCCACCGCGTCAGCGGGTCAGCGTTCCCAGGAGAGCCACATGCTCGGACTGTTTTAGCTTTTGGGATGCAGGGAAAGGGATGGGTACGTAGCAAACGCTGCAGGCAGCCTCCCCAGGGGAAGAACAGAGCTCATGAGCTTTGCTCACTGCAGCAGCAAGCAGCATCTAGCGGGAAGCTTTTTGGGTCCATTCTGGACAAAATACAGACTATCAGAGGTGTTTCCTGTGATCGTTCCTTCTGATTCATAATGAAAGAAACCAGTTGTGTTGGGATTTCCATTTGAAACCATAGAGACTAGGGCTTTGGGCTTCGGGGGAAGCCGTCACGCTGTGCTGCAGGGCCAGGACCGACTTTGGCCCTTGCTGCTTCCCAGCCCCAGCAGCATCTTGGGCTGCAGCGCCGTCGGCTGACCACAGACTAATGATCGAGTGGTCGCTCCCGACTGGCACAGCTGGTCACCATCAGCACTTGTACCCGGCTTAGTATAATGATACCCCAAAATGACTAAGTCATTTGCCTGTGAGTTTTCTCTGAGCAAAGAAGGAAAATCGCATGAGGAAAGTATCACACAACTTCAAAAAGGTAATGAAATCACCCCTACTGCCCCTGGAAAAGCCATTTGTTGGATATTTTACGTGCATGTAAACATCTTCTGAATCACATATGTGATTCCTTCAGCACTGGACTGTAATTTCTTCCCTTCTGTCTTGGATTTTTTTTTTTTTTTTTTAATGCAAGGGAATGTTCATATGGTTTGTTGCTAGACAGCATGTCAAAAAAAGCAGAATGGTTAAATAAAAGACTTCTGACTGTTCTCATCTGCTTAGACTCAGCTTTATATACATGTTGTCAGCTTTGTCTTGCTCTTTTTTATTATAGCATTCTTTTATTTTTTGGAGTTGTACCAAGAAAATGATTTTGTTTAGTTTCACAGGTGAAGTTGCTTTGGATTTTACTAAATCAAATTAATGTTTGACAGATGTGAAATTTGGTGGGAAGAAAAAAATTAATTTTATACAAAGATGGCACTGTTTACATTTGCTACATAGTCTAACAAACTGGCAAAGTATGATACATTCTCATAAGTATATTTTCTTCTGTAAAAATGAGTAGCCTTCTAAACCTCATTTGAAATGATCCAATATTCAGCCCATGTTTTAAAATAACTCATCCCTTTGAGATTTAAAGTAAAAAAAGAGAATATAAGTCTTTTTTCCACCATCTCTGACTTCCAGTTAGAGAACTGGAAGCCAAATTTCCTTCCAAGACTGCAAATAGCATGTCTTACTGATGGCACACATTCAATTATTTATCTAAACAAAGGTGAGCCAGAGTACAGGACTAATCACAGCACATCTGTCCAGTCTCTTGGATTTTTAAACTTCCATGACTCTTCACTTCGAGGCTCCAATTTCCTACCAAATATTCATGATAGATAGAAAGTAATAAATTCCATTTCAGTAACGAAAGTAGTGCCAGAGCAACGCTGTAAGGAGCTCTGCTCGTTTGCTGGCTGCCGTTCTTTTGCTGGGTCACTGGAGTCAAACAGCAATAAAATGCTGGCAAGCTCTTAGATTTACTGAGTCCAGTCCAATCCAATCCAGTTTATATAGCATCTTTCATCAACAAGATCGCAAAAATGCTACATAAGCAATGTCTAATAAACTCCTTTTAATAAACAATGAAAGGCAAGCGCCTTTTATATATGCACGCACAGAAAAGCACATCACAGAAACTATGCAAGGAAGTCAGATTTCTATAGCTAGTTCTCCAAACAGGACATAAATCCTGATTAACCCTAAGAGGCAAGCTAGTAACTTGGTTGACATTCACTTGGGGATGAAGGGGGCAGCTGCTGCATAAGGACCCGATCCTGATCCGGCAGAAATCACTGGCAGTTTTGCCATGAACATGTATCAGACTTGGCTCAGACTAATAAAACAAGATTCAGGATGCTGCTTAAGCACGTGCTCAACTCTGAGGATGTGCTACAGCTGCGCTTTTAGGAAGGGCGATGTTAGACACTCACTTGTGGCATAAACTGAAACAACTCTGGCTCGCGTTTGGGTGTCAYTGAAGCCAGTTGCAAAGGTCTTTCTGATTTTGGTGTATTCAGGATTTGACAAATACCCCTGCTCCTTCACTCCTCCCACAGATACACCATCCACCTATACCCTAAATGCACACACATATATATAACCTGTCCTCCTTATCTGAAAGCCATATTTCAGATATAATGATTTGGTTTTCAATAATAAAAGGAAAATTTGGTTGAATTTGAAATTCAACCTTTGGGAAGAAGGTGAAAAAAATTAATTCCAGCCAGGCTTTCATTTGGGATTTAAATAGCTGGAGCTGGGGAGAACCAGACACAAACCATCAGCTTTTAGGAAAGTCAGATACCATGGAAAACCATTTCAGAAAGGTGCTGCTCTGAACATCTTGCTCTCTACACTGACTGCCCCCCATATCAAATTTGATAGCTGGGTTTCTATCTCAGTGCTAGCAAACCTGCACGACAGTGGGAGTCCGAGGATGAAGGCTGCATTTGGCAGCGCTGCTTCTCTGGCACAGAGAACTTCCTACCGAAAGGGCAACACTCGCTGGTGCAGGGGAAAGAGGCGTACGTGAGCTTATCCTGGATTCAGGGGCAAAACCACAGAAACTGAGGATCACCAGMGCAAGATGGACTTCTTGCATCCACTTTCTCAAGCATATGCAGCAAGCAATTTGAACACGATTAAATCACACGCACCTGTATCTGGAGCACCCCRTTGGCCTCTCTGGAGTACAGAGGAGACCCCAACCCCAAACCGTTGCCAGCGCTCCCAGGTCTTTCCTCTTCATCCTCCTCATGAGGGCAGAAAAAACAAACAGCACGTCACAGCTGTTATTCGTGTCACTTCAAGCACTGTCAGAGGGCCCTGCAATACTGCGACTGCTGCAGACAAGGCAAAATCCTATCCAGAAGAAGATGGAAGTACAATTCACTGCTCACAAATACCTAAACAACAGTGTTTTGTCAAAGAGAGAACGGGAGGACGCCCTGCGTTGCAAGCATTTCGCTGTGAGACGTCAGAACCACGACTGCAGAAAGAAACCTCCCCTGTCCACAGGCACCATCGGAGTCGGTCAGAAACCTCAGGGGCAAAATTTCTTCAAATTTCTAAAATGCATTTGAGCCTGTCCTTCCTTTACGCTTTGTTGGGAGGTTCTTACCGCAAATTAAGCCTRAAAATTAAGGGACAGTAATTTTCCACTTCTCCGCCTTTGTCAAAGCCAAAAGGCCCATGAATCAAATGGCTACAATTCAAAAGCCTGTCTCCCCTCTTCTGCAATATACACTTGGTAAAGGAAATTGCACTAATTAGCCACTACCTTGCTATTTCAGCATAAGAAGAAGATTGCTGATCGTTTCCTGGACACTATRTACCATCTACTGACAAGAGGTATTAAATGGCTCCCGTGTTCAAAGCACATGCTTTATAAGAGCGCAGAAAGTATCGTGATCTAATTTTATACCTCATGAATCACATAAGGGTACTTAACAGCCACTTATGCCAAAAGATTTTTATCCTCCCAATACTGGTGTAGAGTCATAGGGGCATGACCCTGCTTCAGTGCAGCCAAGGGAATTTTTCAAATCAAGATTTCAGCCATCCTATAAGCAGCAGAAATAAATCCTTAGAAAAAAACACCCTRATTTTAGAATCATAGTTCCATAGCATAATTTTGGTTGCAAGGYATTTTTGGAAATCTTCGGATCCAACCCCTTCGTCACTGTGCATTTTCCCCTTACATCTACTTAGAATGTCCCTTGCTGCAACGTGGGGCTGTCATCTCCTGTCCTTTTGCTGTGGACCTCTGACAAAAGTCTGGCTCTGTCTTCTCTGTAACTCCCCATCAGGCAGCTGGAGACACCAATTACATTTGCCCCTTAGTGCTCTCTTTTCTCCAGACTGAGCAAACCCAGCTCCCTAAGGCTCTTCTTGAACATAATGTTCTCCAGCCCTGCCAGGTACCTTAGCTCCAGTTTGTCAGCAAGTATACCAAATTGTAGGTAACCAAATCGAACAGTATCKCTAGCAGATAGTCTTTGGAACAGATTAAAGAAACAGAAAACAAAAAATAAAAGTGGTTTGCTAAATTGCAAGGGAATTGGACTTTTGGTTTCCTCCCACCACTTTCTTTCCCCTCTTCCCTCCATTTTCTCAAAAAAATTTTAAAAGAAGAAAAAATGAAAAAGGTAGAAACTCCCAAATGCAATATAAACAATGCTATTTGTTGTGATAATGTTTTCAAACAAAAGAGCTGGCCAGCTCTGATCACTATCTGAGCAACAAGGCTAAGTTAAATTTGTGTTTCTAATATATTTTCAACATCAATAGCAGCAAGGAATTAACTTCTTAATGYAAACCTGTGGAAATTGCTATAAAGACACTAAAGAAGAAATTATTTCAAGAGTGTTTCACTGATCCAGACATTTCTCCCTTTTTTCCCTCTCTTTTATTGTTCCCATAGAAGACCTTGTAAAAGCTGAAACTACTTATTAAGCGTACAGACTTAATGATTGGACAAAGAAAGAAATAATTCTTAACATAACATGTTCACAAGCCAGATCCATGTTTATTGTCCACAGAGATGATAGCAAAACACTCTCTAAATACAGAGCAGYCTCTGTTAGAACAGAATCTATCTCCATGAACTGCTTCCAGCATACAGAAAAGATCTGTTTTTAAAACAGCGCAGCATGAAAGGTCGCTGAATTATACGGAGGTACTGTACCATGGCCCCAGTGCAAAGGATTATTTTTGCAGACGCACATCTGCAGGTTATTTGTTGCAGGGCCGAGTGGATGGAGTAAATCCTGAAACAATTCACTAATTAGGCAAGTATTAATGGAACGAGCTGTTATTTACATGGTGTCATTAGAATGCGCGGTATCCGCCACTGCTGCCGCTGGGACGCTGCAATGGTATCTGCGCTGCTGTCCCCATCTCCACAGCTGCTTCTGTTCAGTTTAGGCTGTAGTCAATAGCTGATGGAAAGTTCATGAAGCAGTTTTAGATGTGGCAATTTGATTAGATCCTTGGTTTAAAYGGCAGGAGCAGGAATGCAATCCGGCCCTTTTTACTGTCAGTGAATGCGCTGCAGTGATTTTAGCATGGAGGGGACTGGACCTCTAAATGTCAGTTAATCCTGCTCTTCTCAAATTTGTGAGCAAAGAGGTGGCATGTGACCATTTTAAAACATAAAGAGTGAAGTTGTTTTTCAGAGACTCCTTGCATTTCCCCACCGCGCTGTGTCCCACATAGGGATCAGCTTTCAAGCCAGGCAGAGTCTGCGCGTGGTGTCAATCGCCCATTAGCCAAGCAGCAATCGTACGACCGACTGCGCCAGGTCCTCGCCAAGCAAACCACAGCCCCAGCCCAGAGCACAGCCCACTTCCTATTGCTTAATTTAACTTAGCTGACACTGGATGTGGCTTCACTCTCCCCATGCGTTCCCCATCTTATTGCTGGAAGATGATTTTAGTCCTGAATGACATACTAAGGTCAAACCCAAGATCTTGATGAGATGCCAAAAGGCTACCACACCAGTTTACCTCCCATTTGACTCCAGTGCCCAAGGGCCAAGCCACCCGCTCGGCACGCTTGGTACTTGCTGCCAGGCTCCAGCTGGGGTAAAGCCAGCCGTGCCACCACCAGCAGCACAGGCACGCAGATGTGACCACGTCTGCGCCCTGCAGAGACCATGGACACGATCATCTGCACCAGCCAGCAGCCTGCGCTCTGCTCCCTGTTGAGGATAACAGCCAAGGGTTTTGCTATCCAGCTCAGCTGCCAAGCTGATCCTTACTTCATCCCAGAGGAGGAACTTTATCGTCTGTAAGAAATTTATGCCCGTTTTTTATGGCTGTCTAAAGAGGCCACCTCTTGCCAGCCTTCCCATCACTGCATCTGGCTACGAAGAGGTGACTGCGTTTTAAAAGCACTCTTTGCTCCTTACAAGTGCAGCTCGCCATTTGGAGAGGACGTGCAGAGTAGCGGAGGGCACAGACACAAGCCTGGCACGTCCCATCCTCGGGCGGCTGGCAGCGACGTGGTCCTCAGCCGGTGGGGACTGAGCATGATAGGAGCAGGAGTGCTGACTTTTGGGAGGAAATGTGCGCACTTCTCACAATGCTGCTTGCTCTGGAGAACAGCAACCCACCCCCCATCCCACCCGTCTCAAAAATATTAATCTTTTACCCATTTAAAATAGATCTTTCCTGTGAACGGGAAATTGCAAAGTCAGAATCTGCAACCTTGCCAAGCTTGTGCTGCCTGGGAAGGAAAAAATAGCTTCAGCTGTATTAGTCCATTAATCAGAGAAACTAAGCCGTAAAAATTTGACCCGCAGTGCAGTTGGTAGTGATGGTATGTGCTGCACTTGGGGAATTTATTTTTTAGTCCTTGATAAGCTTTATTCTCACTTTACCTATAAAAATAAGTATTTCCATGTAAAGAAATAGACCATATCAATTTTAGGCTTTTGGCCCACTCTAATATTACTTTCCTTTTTTTTTTAACAAGAGGGAAATTTTTATGGTTGTAAAGAAACTCGCCAGGAAGTTCAAAACAGACCCAATGTCCTTGCTGTGGTCTGAACTGCTGTGCTGCGCTGGGGTATGCTCCCAACCTGCGCTGTGCTCCTCTGCAGGAGTGGGTGTACTTCCTCGGTGAGGAAAGGGAGCCCTTTGGAGAAGATACCTGTCATGTAAAGCACCTTGGGATGAAGGTGTTCTCCATCTGGAAGTTATCATCAACATGTAACTGGAGGCTTTGTCAAATGGCACATGCAGAAGCACATCAAAACATTTTGCTTTATATCGTGCTTCATTTTGGGTAATTGCTTTAGTGTTGGCTATTCCACTTTATTTAAATAAATTTATTAAATTTATCCATTCTTCCATGATGCTTGTTTTTCTCCTACAATTTATCTAATTCTGCTGTTCCACTGAGGCCTTTCCATAGTAGCAACTGAGGTCTCTAGCCATTGTTTTGGTATTATAGGTGCAAAAAGGGAGATTTTTTTTTTCTTTGCTGTTGGCTTGCAGTATTATGCAGTCACCCTTGTACTAATTAGGCATCACAACTGAAATATAGTGATGTTTTCAGGCAATAGTGCCTGCAGACACATGTATAATCTATACTCATACATCCTTTCCTAAAATCGGTGTAAATTGGGGATGACTATCAGATGTGGTGGATCAGGTTCTAGCCTAGGTAACGATTTGGAGCAAACACACCATGATCTCTGGAATGACTCTGGGGTTAGAAGCATCCAAATGGGCTCAAAATCTTGACTCAGAGGCAAAAAAAAAAAAAGACCAGAGTGAGATCAGAGTCAGGGTTACTGATAATTTTACTCATAAAATGGAGTTTGAGACACACAGGTAGTGCTGTTTTAAAGTGCTAACGTTACTGCTAGAAGGCACAAAGTGAAGATGGTTGGCCTCAGACCTTTTTAGCAGCCCTCTGAGGGGACTGCACAAGAGCTCAGCTCTACAGGATCTGAGCTTCTTCTGGCATTCAACACTGTTTTTCTTTACGACTGTCCCTCAGATTTCCCTGTTTTGTCAGGTTTCCCCCTCCTTGCTGACGGTCCTGTGACAGACCTTCCTGCACGCTAATGCAGTTGCGGCGGTCAATGGCTTCATCCATCGGTGCGGTTTCTTTTCAACTCGCTTTCAAAGGTTTTTCTTCCGACGATGGGTTTTTGCTCTGTCTGCCTGATTTCTGTGAGCCGTGACGAAGGCAAGTGTCCTGCTGGGCATCAGCTCAAAGAGGCGCTTGATGCCAGCGGTGTGTGTGTTTGCTTGCGGGAATACATCTCTCTCAGCCATGCTGCCATGGGGTTTCAACACTGCACTCACAGAGTCGCTGCTTTGTAGGCTAAATCTGGTGCATCCGAGCAAAACCCTTTTGTGACCAGCTAAGGCTGCTGTTTCTTGTCTATACTCAGTGCCACATTTCTTGTTTCTCTGTTTCATTAGCACATTTAAGGTAATAATGATGCACTGTCTGATACAAAATGATTCCTTAACTGCTGTTTTCCTCTCAATATTATCCAAGACTACCGGATTCTTCATTTCCCTGGCTACCTCCTACCCCCAGCAAGCATGTTTCCTTACCGTGGGCATGCTGGTGCCCAGGAGATCCCGGAGCGCAGAATCGCTGTGGATGCATGCCGAACCGCCTGCACAGCCCTTGCTGCATCGCAGCATCGCCTGATGGACTCTGTGTTGTTCACACAGCGGTTAGATGACTGCAGCAATGTACAGCCCCTTCCCAGATGGTTTTTCGTGCTCTCCGCAGCGTTCATGCAGCCTGTCTGCGTCACCACCTCTCACACCACCAGCTTCTCCCATGCTTGGAATGGGCAGAACGAGAAGCGGCAGCTCAAACGCCGCGGAAGGCTCTGGCCACGCGTCCCTCCAGGCACAAGCAGCGACTGCTTGGATGAGGGCATCTTGCCTCCGAGGCAGGCAGGGACCCAGCTCTTGCAAAGCTCCTGTGGGAACTGTGGAGTGGATGGCTTCGTCCTTCAACCAGTGCCTTGTCTTTAATTATTTGTTCAGAATAGTCATAAACTTTCTTCAGTGGGAGTAGATTTCCTTCCTATTTTCCTAGCTGTGTACGAAAGCTGTGTTCCTAGCTGTGTATATAAATTTATGCATAACAACGCAAATTCTGTGTATTATGGAAGGGACTGTGCTGTGGATATGAAAAATGGAAGATCACTTAAAAAGGAAAGATCATCTTTGGCCTTTTGTGCAAGGTGAAGAGAAGATACAGAGGCTGCCAGCCTCGCAGCCTGCAGTGGTGGGACTTGCAGGGCCCTGCTCCTCCACAGAGCAAAACCCACCCACCAACTGTTTGGACAGGATTCCCAGATCCATCAGGAGGCTGATTACGCRTGGTCTGTTTGTCAGGAAGAGCATCCTGGATCGCCAAGCACCAAGACAAGCACAAACCCAAGGTCCCGTCTGCCTGGACCAAAGCGACGGCGTTTGCAAGGTCCTGTGCTTACCCACTGTTTTATAAACCTCTGTATTCTGAGATTAATTGTGGGACAAGTGTCAATTCAGAGAAGTGACAGCTCTGGCCCCTGCAGCCTGGCGGAGGCGAGGGGCCAGCAATGGACACAGGACCTAATYCCCCGCAGGAAGATGTTCGCAAGCGTTGGCAGATGACAAAACGATTGACTGCTCAGGACTAACCGCAAAACCGAACACACTTAACAACTTTGATAATTTCTTCCTGCTAACTAATGGTCTTCTAATGTGTTTCTTGTTACTGGAGTCATTACTAAACTTCCCAGCATTTTCAAATTGCTGCTGAGCTTCGGTAAGTGTRATACGGACTGCCAGGGGAGTCTGGAAGGCAAGGTGTATTTTTTCTGTCTGGCTTGTCACGGACTGCTGTGGCCGGGGGTGACAGTCACTTTGTCTCTCCCCTGAGTTAAACTTAGGTCCTCCTGGAAAACACATGCTGTGTCCAAACAGCAATACCCCAGGTACACACACTGTATACCCAACGCATTAGTCTGTGTTAGCCTTAAGAGACAACGTTAAATTTAGCTCTAAGGCTAAATCAGTACCAGCAAAAACAGGATTAGGATTGCAAGATTTATACCTCCTTTCCTCTCAGAACACACATTTTGCTTCAATTTGGACAGCCTCTAAATTCCCACCAGTTTAATCTATGTGCAGTCCCTACGCATTGTCTTTAAGTCCATTCCACAGTTCACACAGTAGACTTACGTGGTGGTAATATTTTATCTAGAATAAGAAAAACTATTTGTTTTGTTTTGTACTCTGTTTATCAGTTGGGTTTTATTCCCAAAGCACTTAAAAGAAGAAAACCCCAAAATTTTTATAGCCTGAGATATCAATCTGATTCTACAAAGTTATTTGAAAGTGCTACACTATATCTGGCACACTCTAATACATCTGGAATAACGGTTTGGCATGCGGTGTAAAGCAGACTCCCCCAAAGATGTACATGGAAGGCCTCATACTTCAAACTGAAATGAATATCATGTGCATTCCCAGAAAAATTTCACTTCTTAGTTTAGAAAAATATTTTTTTCCTCTTTTGCTGCCTAATGAAGTGCCTTGTTCAGCACTATTGCAACCCTGATGGGCACAATGTGTATCATAATCTCACCATCTGCATCATTCGCATTCCTAAACATGGAATCTCAGCCAGATGTCTGACTTATCTCCAAGGCACTGACTTTGGTCAGATGGTTTTTATTTAAATGAATCACAAAACTAACAGAAACACAGTATCTATTATCTATCACAACTGCATATAATAATTCAGAATGAATTTATCTTGGGCTCTTTTACTGTTACCCTTGCCCACACAGACACTTCTGCAGATGAATCATCTAAAATACAACAACAAAAATCAAATGAAAGGGCAGGCAGGATATTAAGCAGAGTACTTCATTAGAGATGAAGTGTGCAGATTGCGCTACAAACAGAAGAAAAACACGCTGCCCATAATAATACAGAGATACCAAAGCAACACAGGTTATAGTGACACAGAGCACCAGCTCAGAACCAGCAGCATGGGTGCACAGTAGTAATAAATGCCATCATGGGCAACGCAGGCCGTGACTTGAACATAGCACCTACTCTCTTCTCCTTACACATAGAGCTTGTGGCTTCTACTGACAACTCATGTGCAGTTTTCCAGAACAAAAAAGCACTTTTCCTTGRAAAAAAAGTACATCTTCATTTAGAAACWTGTAGTTATTACATGTTTTTCTCTGGCTGGGATTTCTGGACCTTTCCACACTCCTAGTTATTACTGGTAGTTGTAATAACAGGTTTTTACTTCCATGATGTTAACTACTAGAGTATGAGTGCTGCAAATAGAAACCAAGTTCAACATAAAGAGATGTCTAAGAAAACTGCAGTAAATCCTTAGATTTCTTAGACTTCCTACCTAGATAATTCCTTATATTTACTATCAAATGAACACAGCTTTCACAAAAGAAACGCATCATTATAAATACTATACTAACACCAAAGCGTCCCCGACATGGACCAGAATCCCACATTTTTATGCAAATCCTCCTCGAAACCATGATCCCTGACCTAATGTATTTCCAAGCCACAGCTAAAGCAGGATGCAGAAGGTAGGTCCATATGGGCTAGCTCAGAGCTTCCTGCAGAAGTACATTGCAAGTGTGGGATAATCAATGGCATCACATCCTGTGCTATAACTATCTGYGATCTTCTGTGAAGTAGCTCAGATTCATCTCAAATTCACCCCATCGACATGAAACGGGGAAATTTGCCCCTAAACCATCAGAAGGAGCTTGCCTCCTTGCCCGCGGTGCCCAGCTGCCCCTCCTGTCGTGGCAGGGTGGGAGGACGTGGGGAAGCACCGCGGCAGGTGTCCTCGAGGAGGACAACCCGCGTGCCCCTGTGCACTGTGCGGGAGGTGTGCCCTGCTCCCTGCGCTTTCCCAGCCGAGCCACGAGCCGGCCTTTCGCGCGCGCTGAAGGAGGGAGCTGTGTCTGCAGCGYCRTCTCCCCGCGCACGCCAGGGCGACYGCCCCCGCAGCTGCGCGGCTTGGACCCTTGGACCAGGCTGGTTTGCAAATCAGGGGGATGTCGCAACACTTGAACTTCACTGTGTTTGGACCTCCCAGGAAACTGTGCCAGAAGTAGAGCTAGGAAAAAAAGAAAAGAAAAAAGAAAACCCAAACCAGACTGCAATCGTGTAATTAAAGGCTGTATTATAACAGAAAATCATATGTGTTCAGTGCAAATTATGTAGGCGTGTGGTTAACGCTGGCATTTCTTAATTTGTAAGTGCTAAACCTTTGGCATGTTTGTAAGGTCACTGTTGTATGTAAGAGCGATTTTATATTAATCACCGCAACCAATGTGCCAAATTCCCTCTCATGCTCCCTGAAGCTGTCACAGAGATGACATTTGTCTCCCTGTATTTTTCCAGCTGATGTCCAACTCCTATTTCATCCCCTGAATGACATCATGGATGCTGTCCTGCAGAAGGTGCAGCCAGACTATTACAGAGTGACACCCTGCTCTGCAGCAACAACCTGATGTCCGTTTACCCGTACCTCCCCGAGAGGCCAATGAGCCCCAGGTACAGTCCTGGGAGCACACACTGCTCGCCAAAGGGATGTCCCATAGCTCAGCAATGCTAGTGGGAGTCCAAGATGGGAGAAGTGGGAAGTGTAGACCTGGGTGAAAAATCATGGGAAGGGGCTCTCCAGTCTTTAGGCCCAGCTCTGCAGCTCATGCACCCACACCAGGGTCCCTTACTGAGCTGGAAACCCTTCCTGGAGGGGACAATTTGGGGTGCCCATGACTGAACATAGGCCCCATCTTGCCAAATGCTCCACCGACAGCTCAGTGCCAGGGAAGCTGTGAGCATTACCCATATTCATTACCTAATGGCCTGGGTCCTGCCTGGCACACAGCTCAGATGTCTGAATTTTAGTTAATTCAATCCACAGTTGACGTTCAGGACCATGCAGTACTACTCAAAGATGCAGAAGCATGATGTCCCAGTGAGGTTGCTCCTGTCCAGTAAAGTATTACCATGATCAGCAGTTCCCATCACAGGGTGATCTCAGAAGGAAAAGCTACTAGTGACTGACAAAAATGACTGATGACTATGCTTGAACATAATGGCGCTAGATCATCACCTTTACCTGCATGATACAAAACTTGCAGAGAGGCTGACAGACACCTCCTGCTTTGAACACATCCTCGCAGCTGCCTACGTCCAACCTGATCTTGCTGCCTTGTTACGCTAGAGAGGGATGGGCAGGACCTATCTGCCCCACCATAAAGCAATGAAGTAGTTGAGAGAACATCTGAGCTCTTATAAACATGATTAATTCCTTTTCCACAGATAAARCCCGGTGAGTTTTATGCTGCTACCTACAAAAATGTCAACAGCACAATTTCTGACCAGGATTTAGCTGTTGCATTTTGACAGCTATGGCAAAGAACAGCAAAATGGTCAAGACTGCTCTTGTTAGAGCTGGGCAGTAAATTACATGCTCTGCTCCATCCACAAAGAAATGTTTATTATCTGTTGCCAAAAACCACAGCGCCCTGGTGTTTCCTCGGGCTTGCTTTCCATCTCTACAGCCACCAAGGAGGCTGTTACCCCAGGAAGTCTCATTTAGAATAAACAGTTCTTTATGTTCAATATCATAATTCCCAGAGAAAAGGCTGGAGYTAGCTAATTAGCAATTAAGCATGACAGACCAGGCAGCCGGGAAGCGCCAGTCTCAACTCAGCCTACCCGCAAGTGCATCTTTGGGGCTAAGCGCTGCCRTGAACCTCGTAACTTTTCCCCTGGCCTCGAGGACACCCGGGCTACGAGCTGGGTAATTTCTTCTTCCCTTTTTTTGGTGGTAAATAGTTCACTGTGGGGGGCAACCCAACAACAGTGCTGCTTCAGAAAATGACTGATTTTAAGGAAAAAAAAAAAAAGAACCTGAGTGCCAAAGAGTTTCAGTTCCTTATTTAGAAGTGTTACAAAACTGGAACTGACTGATTGCTTTTCGCAGGCAAAAAGGAGAATCGACACCCCCAGGCAAAGGTGTTTCRGGGTAGACCTAAATCAAACTCCATGATTTCTTCCACTTCAGCCTTAGAGCCATGAGGTCCCCGCTCCCCACCTTCCCCTCTGCAGCCCACTGGGCACACCAAAGGGTGAAGGGCAAACAGGTCAGATAAGTGACCCTCCCCAAAGCAGATCTGTTTTAAATACAAGCAAGACTAGCCATTTTGCCAGTTAGGGAATTACTCATGGATTTTCAAGTGCCAAAGATTTTTGGTTCAGGTTAAAGTCTTGACCCTARTCAAGACCCTTTAGCTCAACTCCTAATAATAGGGGTTAATCTTCTCTTGTCAACATGGGTTGTTAAAAGATCATAATAGTCCCTTGCTGGGTTTAAAATCTGCAAGTTGAAAATATATTAACATAATTAAAGCAATGGCAGGCTATAAGAAATGATACTCATGCTCTGGCTCATCTGTAACTTGAAAGTTGGGTTTTGTTTTGCTCATTGTACTACATAAAATAGCTGTTTGCTAAGATACAACTTGATTGCTGTCTGATGTTTTGTAACRCGCACAGATATTGTCTCACTTTTGAAATTTCTAAAATTTCAAAGTCCCACAAAGAGAGTCTTCCAATTCCCACTGGCCTGCAGGAAATACTTGCAACCCATAAGTTTGAATCAAAACAGGACTTTTTTTTTTTATCAAATCTTGTTCAAGTTATTTTTTCCATTACAAAAATCCCCCCSAAATCATTATTTACTTATACATTCTTTGCTACTTAGAAACACAGAAGGAGAGCACAAACGCACCAGCCAGCAATGCACTGAGGATCATCTTTGGACACACTAATGGCTTTTCATTCAGCAAACAGATTTTGATGGAGGCACAGCTAACGCTGAGAATGAAGCTGGCAACACAGAGGTTSCCAAAACCCTTATATAACAAAAAGGATCAGCAGTGTGTGTGGTTAAAAACAAAATAGTAATGGTTGGGCTGGACTGCACTGTATACATGGCGCCCTGGAGACAGCCTTATCCTGGATACAGTAGGGCGGTCAAATAGTCTTTTTTTTTTTAATTGRTTGGGAATCACATCCAGACTTGGCCCTTGCATGCTGGCTGGTTTAAGGAGTGGGTGCTGCTCTGTGTGCAGAGAGAGAGCTCTGCATCTGCCCTGGCCACCATCCCACCCCRGCCCACCGGAGTCTGTCCCTCCGGGGCAGCTGGCAGTGAGGAGGAAGGTGGGGAGATGAGGAAGGCTTCCTGGTCTCCAGGGCATTCCCACAGAGACAGCAGGGGGAAAAAGGGCAACATTTAAGTTCCCTGTTGAACTGAAGGCAGGGGAGCATGCACAGGACAAACTGACAAGGAGGTCTTGATCTGCACAAAAATTCAGGCAGCAGAAGAGCAGCGTCTCCATCCCACACARCAGAGCGAGGACCGAGCACGGTGCCAGCACTGCAGCCTGCCCCGCAGGTCCCCATGGCGGGTAGCAGCTCTGTCCCATTGGTCCTGGGGGCACTAATCTGCTTTCTTGTCTTTAGTTTTCTAAAGGACCTAGAAATGCTTTGCAAGAACAATATTTCACTGGCTTGCAGTAAACCCGAGGCAATAGCCACTGGGGATGCATGGGAGGTTGCCCACGTGTCTCTTGCCTGTCCAGGACACCAAGGTGGATAGCTGACCACTTCTGCGTTTGGGCCAAACGCTGCGTACGGAGCGCTTGGCATCGCTTCAGCACCTGAGGCTCTATCAGCGCCCCATTTCTGCCATGATATGCATTATTTTGTCAACTGATGTTTAACACCACCAACTTGTGAGCAGGCAACAGCGGCTCCCGAGCCCCCAAAGACAGCTGTACTCCTAAAGTGAATCCCGTCCCCAGGTCTCTGGGAGCTTGCCAGAGGACAGGCGTGTTGAGGGATCTACCAAAAAAAAAAAAAAAGCTACTATCAAATAACAAAAGGTCCAGGGAAAAGTGACAGTGATGTTTAGAAGTATGGAACAGTACCGTAAGGGAAACATGTAAATAAGACAAGGACTCTTCAGTAAAAAAAAAAAACAGGGACAACGAAAGGGAGGAAGAACATGGGTCTGAAGCTYGTGAGTGGTGGGGAGCAGGCGAATAAGGAAGAGTTATGTGCTGTTTCTCACAAAGTGAAAACTAGGGAGGGCCTGAGGAAATTATCAGGCAGCAGACTTGGAAAAAAAAACAAATAACAAGTACATTCTCATGCAAAGCATGATCAAGCTATGAAATTTGGGATGAGGCAGAGATTAGAGGAGCAAGGAGGTTCACAAGGGACTCGGGCAAATTCATGAGGAATAGCTCTGGGTGGGTATCAGACACAAAAGCCTGCACATCCCCACTGGCACAGGCAGGCCCCAAAATGCTGCTGGCCATCAGACGGGGGGGTGTGCAAAGAGAAAGGACTCCCCAGCACTCTTCTTGTGCTGCCATCTGCTAGCATTTTATCTAAGCTTGTAGTAAGTCACCCACCGCCATGCTGTCTTAGCCCCTTATAAATTAATATCAGCTGAATGCTGGTGGCCCCAGGCTACGTGGTCTGCTTTGATTTACTTAAAAAGTTGTTACTGCAAACAAGAATCCAGAGCCAGAGCTGCTTGCTCTCAGCATACTCAGCTACCTGAGCATGTTTGAAGGCAAGATAAAGCAGCCCTCCAAGTGTTATGACAAGAAGCCTTTTAGCAAAAATGAAGCAGAGAGACTCTGTTTACAAGAACGGCTTGTAAATGGAAACCAAAACTCGAATTTGAAAGGAAAACCACATGGCCATAATCTCTCTCCCATGAAAGCAGTAATAATTTGGACGTCATACGACAAGCTAAATGGTCTCCTCTAGCTAAATGAGGATTACAATTACATTCTTGGATCATACCTGACCTGGAGAGTGCTCTGAAGTGCAAGGAGTAAAAAAGACCTCCCTCCTTCACTGTGCTACATTTCCCTGGCACAGCCTAAGGAAAGGTTATGGAACAACTCAAGTTAGCTTACAGAGCAACGCAAACGATTTTTCTAGAATGAAACCTTGACGTGAATGTTTCCAACGTGGATGGATACCAGCCTGCTTCCACTGCCTCACTGTCAACAGCAAATGTGTGAAGTATGTGATGGATTCATGTCTTAATGCTGCATTTCTTAATACAACTTGTAGGTGTAAAGTAAAGGGGGATTTAGGAAGTCATTCTAAAATTTATTTTGCTGGTATACATTCCATGCAAAGGCTGGACTTTGGTTTGTATTTCATCCCAGATGAATGATAAGCTAGGAATTACTCCAAATGACTGCATCAGATGAGGTCTACAGTGGACTAGTATATATCTGTGCATGTACATATGGATAGATAAATGAATTATCTAATACCCATGCAGTTGCTCTGCCAAGAACCTCAGTCACTAACGTGCATTTTTCTCCAGCTGGAAATCACAAACACGATGCTTTGCAAAGCCTCAGAGTGACTTATGATTGGAAGGTGAGTGGGACAATCAAAAGGAATATGCTGTGCCAGCACTTCGGCAAGGAACAAAGTTTTATTTGGGCACTTTTAATGCCTCACAGCTGCAGCAAAGAGATTTCTCTTCTGAATTTCCATTCTGAGCACTGCCATGGGAGCAAACTCCAAGGCTGACCTTCCCTAAGCCCACTCTTACCACAGTGTCACAGCAGCTATGAAAATCTAGGCCTGGAAGAAAGTCTAGAGAGCACTCGACGGTGGCTGTGCTGGCAACTGGTAAAACATGCAGGGTGTTGGCTTTGCTGGCATTGCCGTAATGTTAAACAGGGAATAAAAGACAGCATTAAAACACCAAATGCAAAAACCAATCCCAGTTAGAAGGTCTTCCTCCACAGCTCTGTCAAGGAGGGAGCAGTATGTAGCAACACACAACATCAAGGCACTGGCATAGGTAAATGTATAAGAAAACAGGCAAGTCCTGCATCTCCTTGAGAAAGCTCAGGAGACAGAGAGAGATGCTCTTACCCACACAGTTAAGTGTTTTACAGCACAGCCCTGTAAYGCTATCGTGCAGGTTTTATTCCAGCAGGAAGTGGGCATGACCAAAAGGCTCACTGCAAAGAAATCACACCAGCAGCGACCTCTCGCCATGCAATGATAACTGTGTCCARTTMTGGGCTCCCCAGTGGGATGTGGCACTACTGGAGCAAGTCCAGCGAAGGGCTACCAAGATGATTAGGGGACTGGAGCATCTCTCTTATGAGGAAAGGCTGAGAGAGCT